>NC_091120.1:102055808-102388933 GCF_040183065.1 Periplaneta americana
GAGTTGAACCCCGCAGATGCACAAGCCCGTCTGAGGTATGCAGTTCGCTTCCAAGAGTTGGCGACGGAACAACAGGACTTACTTCAGAATCTGATAATGAGTGACGAAGCCCATTTCCACTTAAATGCGGTTGTCAAGAAGCAAAACTGCGGAATATGGGCCCGGGAAAACCCCAAAGTCATCTGTCAGCGTGATTTTCATCCGATGAAATGTACGATGTGGTGTGGTGTAACCTCAGAAAGGATCATCGGTCTTTATTTCTTTGAAGAAGAAGGTGATGTAACAGTAACAGGGGAGTGGTATCGCAACATGATCAGGGACTTTTTAAGACCGGCTTCAGGGAATAATCCTGCACACTGGTTTCAGCAAGATGGAGCCACTGCTCATACAGGGCACTGCTAACACAAGTCTTTGGCGAGCGTGTGATATCCAGGTTCGCTGATTTCAACTGGCCATCTCGTTCCTCAGATTTAACAGCCCCAGATTGTTTCCTGTGGGGACATATCAAAGAACGTGTTTACGTCAACAAACCAGCAAACATCGAGCAGCTCAAAAACAATATTCGGGCCGAGATTTGTGAGTTACAGCCAGTAATTCTTCGCAAAGTTACGGACAATGTTCTGAAAAGAGCCATTCTTTGTGAGGCTGCGAATGGCTGTCATTTGAAGGATATAATTTTTTACACCCAGTGTTTTCAAATTTCTCAACCATGTACTTCATATCTCAGACAGGAATAATGACAAGCATTTCCGAACAAAATAGTTATATACTACTCAAACTCATGCGTGACTTCTGCTCCACCTATACAGGGGTGTTTAAAAATACGGGGTATAATTTCAGGTATGTATTTCCCACATGTAGACAATCAAAATAGTTCATTACAACATGTGTCCGGAAATGCTTCATTTCCGAGTTATGGCCTTCACAACATTGAAATTCACCGGAACGTTTTTCTTTCCGCAGGTCGTTGTCATTTCAGAAGATGTTCAAAATGTCCACCTCCTGCTTGAATACAGACCTCACATCGATGTCTCATTGACCTGCGAACACGATCCCAAACTCCAGAAGTATTGCGTATGTCCTCAGAACATGCCACAATTCGATTCCGAAGGGATTCCAAATCAGGCACCGGAGACGAATAAACCAATGATTTTCAATGGCCCCACAAGTAGAAATCGAGAGGATTCAGATCAGGTGAGCGTGGAGGCCAAGCAATTGGGCCACCTCTACCTATCCATCGATCAGGAAACCTTCGATCCAAGTACCGGCGAGCCGTACGACTGAAGTGTGCAGGAGCGCCAGCATGCAAGAAGTGAATGTGTTTACGATTGATCAGTGGAGTGTCTTCTAAAACATGAGGTATGGTGTTTGTGTACGCCTGACCCGTAAGTCTGTTTACAAGTACATGGGGTCCAACTAATCGATCACCAATGATACCGGCTCACATGTTGAGGGAGAACCGCACCTGGTGATGAGATGGAACAGTTGCACGTGAGTTTTCATACGCCCATACATGCTGATTGTGGAAATTTGTTATGCCATCTCGTGTGAACTGTGTTTCATCTGTAAATAATACTAAGGCAGGAAAGTTCGGATTTACACCACACTGCTGCAAGAACCACTGACAGAACCTAACTCGTGCAGGGTAATCTGCTGGTGACAGGGCCTGTACACATTGCAAATGATAAGGATACAATTGATACTCTTTCAACAGTCTCCAGACAGTCGTATGAGGAACATTGACTTGCAACGCTACCGTTCGTGTGCTGATAGAAGGAATCATGTTTACAGCCTCCAGAATCACCTCCTGTACTTCAGGAGTTGTAGATCTTGGTCGTCCCCTTCCCAAACCAGGAGAGTTAAATTTTCCAAATTCGCACAGACGGTAACTGAGACGTACAAATGTCTTCCGATCTGGACATTGTCGCTGTGGGTACCTCTCCTGGTACAAACGACGAGCCAGCGCAGCAATGACGTCCGCCTTACCGTACATGAAGTGTATCTCTGCCAGCTCTTGATTTGAATACATGTCGCACAGTCTAATGTCTACACAACACTGAATGTAACCTTCGCCTCGGAATGAACTGTCAGAGTGTCCTCTTAATGTCTCCTTTGACGGCAACGACCTGCGGAAAGAAAAACGTTCCGGTGAATTTTAATGTTGTGAAGGCCATGAATCGGAAATAAAGCATTTCCGGACATATGTTGTAATGAATTATTTTGATTGTCTACATGTGGGAAATACATACCTGAAATTATGCCCCGTATTTTTTAAACATCCTGTATATTATAACACAGATTCTGTTCACGGCGCTCTTGCAGTGACGTGAACGGATTTTTTTGGAAACTACTGGAAGAGTTGTGAGCTCTATAGCTTTGAATTTCTGAGTGAATACACCATTCGTTTTCCTTTCTTAAAAGAAGTGTTTTAGCTGTGTTTTGTGGTCCTAATTGTTTTCATTGCTAAGTACTTACATAGCAACTTTATATATATATATATTCTTCCATATTATCTATGACTCTCCCCCAACAATGGGGTAGTTTTATGATTCCGTAGTTTGGCAAGCCCTGATTTAATGTGTCATGAATAAGTGTGTATTCATTTAATCACCGCGATGCTCAATTGTTGCGTTTATTCTACGCACAAGATCATGGGTGGGCTACTCGTGCTATCAAAGTGTCAACACAACCTCAGTCAGGTAGAATGAACTCTGTGTCTGTACGCGGGTCTTGCGGTTCGCTCGCGTCTGCAGTAAGTGGCGGCTCGTTTTAAGTGAAAAATAATATAATCCCCAGATCATTTCGCTTTAGTGATGAGTGGAAAGAGAAAGATTTTTTTTTATTAAGAAGGAAGATAATGTTTGTATTATGTTCTTTTACACTTCTTACGCCCGACATTTTATGTTACAAATAAACACAGTGAAGTTTTTAGTAAAGAACTATGGTCTAGATCTGCTTTAGAAGAGCTAAAGTTAAAAATGGGATATCAACAAGATGAGACTGATATCAAATATCGTTAGCACGTTGTGCGTGAGAGTTATATGATCGACTAGCTAAGAGCATTTTGGATATGTGGTAGTATCATGTAGAACATAGACAACTTGACTTTCTTTCACTATGAACCATCTTAAAGAGTGATAAGAAAATCTTCTTATCAAATATAAGACCCTACTTCAAGACGTACACCAGAATTCACTGGTAAGTTTGGAGAAACAGTGATAATTGACACGGAATCGAGATTTTTCTGAAATCCTTTTGACTTACAGCCGATAGAAAATCCTGAACGTTTATAGCTTGAATTGATAAATCTACAGAACAGCACGCCACTCAGATTTCAGCGAAATCAGGAATCGGACTGTTCGTAATGCTGCCTGAGTCAGAATTTCCAAATATACTGTTTGCTTCCATATATACCATACCTGCACAAACAGCGCTCAACGAGCGCGCGCGCTCCTTCCGAGCGGGAGAGCTGTGTTTACCGCTCGACGAATCGGAGAGGAAGATACGTCAGAATGACATAGACCTGCTATAGATAGAGGAGAGGGAAACTACCACTCAGCTATCTAGTGGAGTGCAGTGCGTATTCTCAGTAACTGTTTCACGTTGCTTACCTACTGCTACAGTACAGTATGGAGGAATCTAAAAGACGGAAAAGTAGTGATCAGGCAAATTCTTTCAATGTTGCATGGGAAAATGCTTACTTTTTCATAGCTGCTGGAGTAGATACTCAGTGCTTTATCCGCCACAACATTTTGAAAGATAGAAAGAAACGTAACATAATGCGTCATTACGAGTCCAAACATGAAGATACTAAAGATATTAATCTTCAACAATTTAAATACCTCTCTTCAGGAAAAAGGCCAGCTCAGTGTTGATATTTTGAATAAATTACGGGATTTCAGTCGTAAACTTACACTTTTCGTAAGTCAGTTTCGGGAAGGTAATATAGCTCAACTCAGTATGAGCAAACGCTGAGTAACTTTCGGAGTTGGCCCCCGGTCTCATTTCACCAGCATTATCACCTTCTCATTGAGACGCTAAGTAACATAAGCTGTTGATAAAGCATCGTAAAATAATCTACTAAATATCTTGTGTTAATTGGAAAGAAGTTTAAAGTTATCATAATAAATTCTTCAACACCAGTTGAAACAATGCCATATAAGTTACAGGTGGGCCTGGTTGGCGCAGTTGGTATAACGCTGGCCTTCTATGCCCAAGGTTACGGGTTCGATTCCAGGCCAGGTCGATTGCATTTAAGTGCGCTCATATAACCTCGGCAGTTGCGAGTGTCGTTAAATAAAACATAACATTTAACGATTTACAGCTCGGACTTATGATCTTCAATGTGGCGTAAGGGCTAAAGATCGCTTGAATAATACTACTACCTAGTTGAGTTTTACAAGACTAAACATCGGCAATAATATCCACGACTACACAGGCTGGCTGTGAAAGTGATTGCTATGTTTGGCTCAACATTTATATTTGTGAGCAACTGTTTTCTATAATCAAGTCGACCTGGTTGGCGAGTTGGTATAGCGCTGGCCTTCTATGCCCAAGGTTGCGGGTTCGATCCCGGGCCAGGTCGATGGCATTTAAGTGTACTTAAATGCGACAGGCTCATGTCAGTAGATTTACTGGCATGTAAAAGAACTCCTGCGGGACAAAATTCCGGCACATCCGGCGACGCTGATATAACCTCTGCAGTTGCGAGCGTCGTTAAATAAAACGTAACATTATATAATCAACTTTAATAAAGGCAGACATCGAACATCTGTAACTGATGTTTCATTACGATCAGTAGGCTACTGTTCCTTTCAGCTGCCAACAGCATAAAATCTCGTTCTCATGTACTGACAAATAAAAATATAACAAAATGATATTGTACATTTAAGTACCTATAAAATTTCTATTATTTCTGTAAAATTAATATTTTTGTATTAATTAATAAGTCCAAGATAGTTTTGCGAACACTGAACGGAAATTAATTTCATAAACACTCATACTAGTACTTCCCTTTTGTGTATATCTTGTACGAGATCACCCCTTCTTCCAGTCCACCCTACACTGAGCGCAGCTAAAATCTGCATTCCGCTCATGAGCTGTGAGCCGGCTCGGAGAGCGGAAACCTTGTGCAGGCCTGATATATACTGTATGTGATTGACGCAGAGTTTAATACAAGAAAGAAGTGTAAAAGCTTTCAATGTACAGAAAGAGCTCAGAAGTAAGTTTATTTCATCTACCGTGACATGTATAAAATACTTCCTTGAATTTATGATTGTTTGCGAATATAGACTATTACTTTTCTGAGAACAGAGGAATACTCTTTAATGTTTAAAGACTTGTAAATTTGCGCGTTCTATGTTTCAAATAAGGCATATAATAAAAAATATTAACAAATAGTGTAATAATAAATAAGTGTTGCAGCTATATTTGTTGCATCTTGAAAAGGTTGTATTCGGTTTGTGTTTCCAGTACTAAACTAAGTTAAAAAGCTAGGAAATAATATAATTTTGTTATGTGTGTTTAGGTACAGTCTGTCTAAAATTACTATAATTATTGTACCAAGCGTCATTCTGAAATTCAAATCATAGAGTAGATATTACGACCACCTGCACAAGCCGCCAGAGCGCACCATGCAGTGAACTGCTTTTGCAGCGAACCTACAAACAACTTGTAACTGCTGCGGCTGGCTCCGTCTGTCTTTCTCTCTTTCAAGGTTTTTTAGCACTTTGTGAGCACGAGTTGCCCATCCATGCGCAAGATACTGCACTGGAATCGTGTGATCCACTTATCACAGACTGTTCAACAAGCTGTAGTCCATGTTTCATTTTAACATTATACCCATGTAACAGCTTACATAAGCCATTTCATTGATTTTAAATTCTAATTACATAAGATTTTATAATTGTATTTTATGACAGATGTTTGCAACTTGCTTAGTCTTAATAGTGTTGTATACTACAGCAGATCACATAAAGTACATTAAAACTCCTATGTATTTTACGGCATAACTTTTGATGATGACTCATTAGAGTCGAAAATGTTTAAACCTATTAAATAATATGTACAAACAAATGTTAGTTATTTTGTTTCAAAGATAAGCACAGACGGACCTTCTTTAACCTAATTTAACACTCACCCCCAATGCAGAGCAATGGCCTCAAGGAATACTGGTACTCTTTGCAGCGTTGCAACATGTTGCATTTTCTATTCTCAAAAGTATTGGACGTATCAAAATATTATTTGACAGAACTTGTTCGCATTGACTTGATATGTTACCTCTGTGAATTAATATAATAGGTTCCCTTCCGCCCTGTATATATTTACTGTATTATACATTGAAATGTTTAGATGATGTAGCGATGTTTCATGAAGAAAGGCTGTTTTCTCTGAACATCAGTAACGATCATCTATTGACAAGTTTCAACAAAACGTATATGGTTTTGAATAGGTTATTTTACGACGCTTTATCAACAGCTTAGGTTATTTATCGTCTGAATGAGATGAAGATGATAATGCTGGTGAGACGAGTCCAGGGTCCAGCACCGAAAGTTACCCAGCATTTGATCATATTGGGTTGAGGGAAAACTCCGGAAAAAACCTCAACCAGGTAACTTGCCCCGACCGGGAATCGAACCTGGGCCACTTAGTTTCGCGGCCAGACGCGCTAACCGTTACTCCACAGGTGTGGACACGTATATGGTTTATGGCTTAAAAATATATAACGGTTTGCCTCATGAAATTAAAAATACGAAAGATTTAAGGTATTTTAAAAGCTACATCAAAAGAATTTTAATAAACCTCTGTCCCTACAATTTAAATGAAATAAATGTGTGTTTACATTGGTCCTAATTTATTGTATTTTCATCTATTTTAATTATTGTTTTTTGTTTTAATTATTGTTTTTTTCTCTTTCTCTCTTTGACAAGTCCTATGGTTTTAACTCTTTTATGGGCAAATAAAAAATGAAATGAAATTATTATTGTGACTGTCTATAAGTCCGTTGAAGTGAAACTACGACTATTAAAAAAAAAACAAGATTTGGAATTCCATTCACAGACTCGAGAAACTTTCCACAGAAGTCAATTTTTGAAACAGAATCTCTTCGCTGTGAAGTCCGCACTTGTGTTATTCGGTAAGGTGTAATTTTCAATAATTTCACAGCGGTATGCGCCGGAGACACTGATACACTCACTTGTTGCGCTAATATTTCGAAAGTGATTTCCTCGATTATCGCTCTACTTCGCTTTTGTTGATACTGTCCGTCTGCGTGATTTTTTGTCTAAAGCCTAGCCTATGTTATTTCAAACTCTTTAACTAATAGTTCAATCTTTCGCCTTTAGGTGATATTAACTTCAGGTTATGGTAGAATAAACTGGCTTCGAGAATAGCGGGCGGAATTGCATTTGAAACAACTTTGCAAGAAACACGCGTTTTTTAAACTGTGAGGCTTCTCACTCTGTTCACTGTCACACAGAAAGCAACTGATCGTAAAGTTATCATCCCCTAACCACAGCTGTTCCCATTCTGTTAGACAAGACTCGAATGGTCGTATGTACAGGTAAAATTTAAATAATTTTGTAACTCCGTGTACTAAATAGGCTACTGATGCAAAAATTTCCAAAGTAAATAAATAACACAGATACCCAGTGAAGAAGCACGCACACTTCAGTGTACAGAATTTAAAACAAAGGAAAAATACCGCTGGTATATACAGTGCGTTTCAAAATTCACGCATATTTTCTGCTAGAGCTAAATGGAATTTTTTTTTAAAAACGCTCGGACGCATCAAGCAGTATATTTTTAAAGACACTTTTTCACACAAAAAAAAAATAAAGCAAATGAATCTTGTTATCATTGTTGTGCGAGTTGTGATGTCATAAGAAACATTTTAAATGGCACCTTGTATTTTTCTGTATATAATCTGAAAATTTTTATTATTCTTCATGGTTATACAAAATATCAATTGCTTTATACAAAAAAACGTTGCTATGGTTACAAAATAAATAGTTAAAATGAATGTGTTACAGACGCAAATGTTCAATTATTTAAATACGATCTGGCAATGTGAAAGACCCAGAAGAAATTTCTGTTTAACATATTCAATGACTTCTGGTGGTATTTCTCTACACTCCACTCATATTCTTCTTCACAACTCATCAATATCATCAGGCTCAGGCTTCGTATCAAATAATTAGCATTTCAAATAAATCCATAGAAAGTAATCAAGAGGGGAAATACCCGGCGATCTTGCAGGCCGCTCTACAAATCCTCTTCTTCCGACCTATCTATTGGGAAACACTTCGTTCAGATATTACTGTACAGGAGGAGCCCCATCTTGCTGATACCAGATGGAATCATTAGATATGTCTGGATCCTGGAGGTTTGGGTGATGAACGGCAAGGACTGGTATTACTCTTCACGCAAGAATTCTAAATACCGGTCCCTGTGTATCATAAAAAAGTAGGGACCCGCAACTCTGGATCCTAGAATCCCTGCCCATACATTTAACTCCTGGGGAAATTGCGTGTGAATTCCTACCATCCAGTGTGGGTTAGTTTCTGACCAGTACCTGCAGTTTTGTCTATTCACTTTTCCATTCAGACAAAATGTAGATTCATCAGAGAAAAGCAAGCTTGATAAGAAATTGGGGTTTCTATAGCAGAGGTTGGTCATTGCCTCACAGAATTGCAGTTTTCTGTCTCCGTCATCTTCCATTAGCTCCTGCAAGGGCTGCAATTTATAAGGATGTAATTTATTACGACGCAGTAGTCTCTAGATGGTTGTTCTCGATACATCTAAATTAATCATCATTCTTCACTTACTAAATTACAATCTACATCAAAATTAATGTAGGTTGTAATTCAGTAAGTGAAGAATGTTGATTGTCTTTCACGGTTATCAAAATGTCTAGCTCCAATTCTTCAGTAGTTGATTATGGTCTACCGGATCTTTGGACATCTCTCTCATGTCCATTTTCATTGAATTTGTTTTGTATTCTACTCATAGTAGACTGATAAACAAGAGTCGATCTGGATGTGTTTAATTGAAAAGTGCACATACTTTATCTTGTGTACGTTTCCTGTCACCATATCCAATCATCATTGAAACCTCAATGCTCTTACTTTTTCTAAATAATATCGTTGTTTTCTGTTAATTTCTACGAATAAACTGCTTCCATAACACCAGGGAATCCAACTATTTATTTTGTTATCATAGCAACTTTTGTTGTATAAAACAATAGATAGCTTGTGTAACCATGGAGAATACTAAAATATTTCAGATGGTATACAGAAAAATACAGGGTATCATTTAAAAATCCTTCCGATGACGTCGCAACTAGCACAACAACGATATCAAGAAATGTTTGTTTTAGTGAATAAAGTGTCTTTTAAAATATAGTATTTGACGTGTCCGAGCGTCTTTTGAAAAACATTTCCATTTAGCTGTAGCAGAAAATATGCGTGACTTTTGAAACGCACTGTACATCAAACTATTATAAAACAAATACTTTGCTACTAGAGAAACATGGGCAGAAAATGAGAACGATTTTAGTGTCATTTGTTTTGACGCATACCGTAAAATATAGAGTTGTGATTCTTAGGTTATGATATTATACATATTATTGGAGAACAATAACCTGAGAGGTCCTGTATTCGATTCTTGAATTTTTCTCCAATAATATGTATCTACAAAGAACAACATTCCCCCATAAGGATATACATAAATATACTTGGACTTCTCCAAATGGATTGACACACAACCAAATAGATCACATCTTGATAGATAAACGGAGACATACTAGTATAGTAGACATTCGAACTTTCAGGGGTGCAGACTGTAATTCTGACCATTATTTGGTAATTGGAGAATTAAGAGAAAGACTATCAGTAGCTAAGCGAGTAGAGCAACAAGTTAATATTACTAAATTCAATATTTTGAAATTAAAGGAAGAGGAAACTAAGCAAAATTATCAGGTCGAAATTTCGAATAGATTTGCCACTTTAGAAAGTTCGGACGAAGTTGAGAAAGAATTAGATGTTAACAGCGTGTGGGAAAATATCAGAGACAGTATCAAAATTGCAGCTGAGCAGAGCATAGGTTATTATGAAACTAAGAAAAAGAAACCGTGGTTTGATGAAGTTGTTGCATTGCAGTAGAAAGAAGGAAACAGGCAAAATTGAAATTCTTACAGGATCCAGTTGAGGAGGAGAGAGATAATTATTTCAATGAAAGACGGCAAGCAAGTCGTACACTAAGGAATAAAAAAAGAGGTTACTCGAAGGAAAAACTGAATGAGGTAGAAACAAATAGTAAGAATAAAAACATTCGAGATTTATATAAGGGTATAAAGGAATTTAAGAACGGATATCAGCCAAGGGTAAACGTGATCAAGGATGAGAATGGTGACTTGCTTCCAGACTTTCCATCAGTCCTAAACAGATGGAAAAACTATTTTGGACAACTACTAAATGTACATAGGCCAGATAGAAATGATCGGAACGAAATTGAAATACAAACTGCTGAGAAATTTGTACCCGAACCCACGCTTTCAGAAGTCGAAATTGCGATAGAAAATCTGAAAAAGTACAAGTCTCCAGGTATCGATCAAATTCCAGCAGAATTAATACAAGAAGGTGGAAGTGCATTATATAGCGAAATTTATAAACTTGTACTTGCTATTTGGGAAAGGGAAATTGTACCACAGCAATGGAAGGAGTCCATAATTGTACCTATTTTTAAGGAGGGGGACAAAACCAACTGTGGTAACTTTTCGAGGGATATCACTTTTGTTGACGTCGTACAAAATGTTGTCCAATATTCTTTTGAGAAGATTAGCTCCGTACGTAGATGAAATTATTGGGGATCATCAGTGTGGTTTTAGACGTAATAGCTCGACCATTGATAAGATTTTTTGTATTCGACAGATAATGGAGAAAAATGGTAGTATAAGGGTACAGTACATCAGTTATTCATAAATTTAAAAAAGGCGTATGACTCGGTTAAGAGGGAAGTATTATATGATATTCTTATTGAATTTGGTATTCCCAAGAAACTAGTTCGATTAATTAAAATGTGTCTCACTGAAACATACAGCAGAGTCCGTATAGGTCAGTTTCTATCTGATGCTTTTCCAATTCACTGCGGGCTAAAGCAGGGAGATGCACTATCACCTTTACTTTTTAACTTCGCTTTAGAATATGCCATTAGGAAAGTTCAGGATAACTGGCAGGGTTTGGAATTGAACGGGTTACATCAGCTTCTTGTTTATGCGGATGACGTGAATGTGTTAGGAGAAAATCCACAAACGATTAGGGAAAACACGGGAATTTTACTGGAAGCAAGTAAAGCGATCGGTTTAGAAGTAAATCCCGAAAAGACAAAATATATGATTATGTCTCGTGACCAGAATATTGTACGAAATGGAAATATAAAAATTGGAGATTTATCCTTCGAAGGGGTGGAAAAATTCAAATATCTTGGAGCAACAGTAACAAATATAAATGACACTCGGGAGGAAATTAAACGCAGAATAAATATGGGAAATGCGTGTTATTATTCGGTTGAGAAGCTTTTATCATCTAGTCTGCTGTCAAAAAATCTGAAAGTTAGAATTTATAAAGCAGTTATATTACCGGTTGTTCTGTATGGTTGTGAAACTTGGACTCTCACTCTGAGAGAGGAACATAGGTTAAGGATGTTTGAGAATAAGGTGCTTAGGAAAATATTTGGGGCTAAGCGGGATGAAGTTACAGGAGAATGGAGAAAGTTACACAACGCAGAACTGCACGCCTTGTATTCTTCACCTGACATAATTAGGAACATTAAATCCAGACGTTTGAGATGGGCAGGGCATGTAGCACGTATGGGCGAATCCAGAAATGCATATAGAGTGTTAGTTGGGAGACCGGAGGGAAAAAGACCTTTAGGGAGGCCGAGACGTAGATGGGAGGATAATATTAAAATGGATTTGGGGGAGGTGGGATATGATGATAGAGACTGGATTAATCTTGCACAGGATAGGGACCGATGGCGGGCTTATGTGAGGGCGGCAATGAACCTTCGGGTTCCTTAAAAGCCATTTGTAAGTAAGTAAGTAATATGTATCTACATGTATGACTATTCAATGAGGACGGCGAGGCCTCATATATGAATATAAATATATTATATCAATGATAACAGTGATTAAAAACTGTTGTCGAAAATGGCCCTAAAGTCATTTAAATATGCTCTCCTTCATACATGATTTACGTATGTGTCTAAAATGCAGGTAGTAGGCCATTGATGATAGAAAAGGAGGAGAGTTCGGCCTGCACCGTGAATCGGGTCTCGGCATAGCTCAGATGGAAAGAGCGTTTAGCGCCCAAAACAAAGAAGTTCTGGGTTCGATTGCGGATTTCGGAACGAATTTTTCTCTAATAATATGTATCTACATGTATGACTGACTACTATATAGACCAGGGATGTCGAACAGGGCTCTCGAGCTGTGAACTGCAGAGCCTTCACTCCTCCCTAACCGTGCAACGGTTGAACACAGGCAGCAGGCAGTCCGGCCGAATGATCGTAAACAAAAGCGAAACTGCGGCGGCTGGTACTTTGATAACTTTTATACGTCTTACCAATTGATTAGGAACTCAGTTTAGATTTGCACTTGATGAACTCCGATAAACAAAGACTGTAGCCGACATGAGGATGAATTATGATGATAACAATAATAATAATAATAATAATAATAATAATAATAATAATAATAATAATAATGTTTTATCTACTGGGTCATTCCATGAATGTTGTTCGTTAGTGACGGAAATAAATCATAATAATAATGTTGTTAATATCATGTTTAAAATATCAACTTTGTGTGTATGTGTTGTAGCAGTGTAACTTCAAATTCAGAAACGTAAACTGTTTTGATGTATAAAATTAATTACTTTTAGCGTGACTTGAAATTTGTTAATAGTTTTTGTTACAGATTAAAAAATATCTCCTCCTCGAGTTCGATCCGTTAGTGAAAGGACATCTACAAGATCTCCATGAACATTGAAATCTGAATCGACACCCCTTATGAATATAAAGTAGCTAGCTGCGCCGTATCTTTCCGGTCGGTACTTTCATCAAGAGCTATAGTGAGTAATAAGTGAAAGTTTTCATTCTTGCTATCAGTTGTTCCTCCAAGTTATCTCCCATTTATGATACGCGCTCTGCAACAATATTACGAGACAAACATATAAATTTAAAATCATTAACATATTCCGGACATATCCCTTTTACAACAGCTATGAGACAGCCTTTTACAAATTCTCCGTCAGCAAATAGCTTTGAAGCCGTTGCAATAATTTCACAAATTTTGTAGCTAGCACCAACCAAGCTTATTCTACTAACACCCGATGATGATGGAAGGTTTTCTGAATTCAATCTTCATTTTAATTCTTCTACAGTCTTTTTACGAGTGAAACCGGATAACGTTTCTGGTCCATAAGCTTCAGCATGACGTGTAGAATTAAAATGCCTTTTAATATTATGATGGCTAAGGTATCCAAGTTCTTTTCTACATATTAAGCAATGTGCCTTTCCGTCGTCTAAGATAAATAAATATTTATCTGTCCACTCACTATTGAATCGTTGTTCCATATCCATACCAGCCGCCAGAGTTGGTAAACACACTGCGTAAAGAACACTGCTACAGCGAGCTGACTGACTATCGTTTCAGCTCAGCTACGGTAGGAAACAGTATTAATCGTTTCACAGTTTGAGAGCGCTGTTCGACATCCCTGATATAGACATTGATTATTCAATGAGGACGGCGAGGCCTCATATATGAATATAAATATATACGATTACACTGTAGGCTACTACCAAAACGTCTGTGGTTTTGACCTAGAAAATCGAGCACTAGTGCAATACTTATCACCTACCAGTTGGGGCCTGGAAGTGCCAAGGTATTTACTTATGGAGTACGATTCTCATGATTGCGTCACTTACTGTTTTGCCTAGTCTGATGAAATCATCATTAATGATGGTGGAAACTATGTTATATCTAACACTAATCAAGAATAGGAAACAACACTGGAGACACAGGAGAGAAATTTAACGAGCTCATTTTAAGTTGGGACTTGGCGGTTGGATGAAAGGTCGGCCATATGATGTCAGTCGATCTACAGTAGAGGTTCGGATATTTTCCGCGTCGTCAGAAGTTTTGGCGCATCAGTATATGTATATGTATATATATATATATATATATATAGTTGCCATTAAATCTAGACGTCTGATGGGCAGGGCATGTAGCACGTGTGGGTGAATCCAGAAATGCATATACACTGTTAGTTGGAAGACCTGAGAGAAAAAGATATTTAGGGAGGACGAGACGATAGAGTTGGACGGCGGGCTTTGGCTATGTGAGAGCGGCAATGAACCTCCGGGTTCCTTAAAAGTCATTTGTAAGATATTTTTAAATATTACGTTTTATTTAACGACGCTCGCAACTACCGAAGTTATATTAGCGTCGCCGGTGTGCCGGAATTTTGTCTCGCAGAAGTTATTTACAAGCCAATAAATCTACTGACATGAGTCTGTCGCATTTATGCACACTGCGACGGGTTTTTTTTTTTTTACCTGGTGGCACGCGTTGTTGTTGTTTATCTTCCTCTCTGTCGCGTCGCCGGCAGAGCAGAAGTCGACTACCTCAGTCATACGTCGGTGGACGGATGCTGGAAGATCTTGTCCCCCGGTAGAGGAGATCTCTTCTCAGGGACCTTGTGGTTTTGTGGGCGTAGGATATAATGTGATGTTCGTCGTTCTCACGAAAAGAAACCAAGGAGTAAAGTTCCACTAAGTGTATTTATTTGGCTCACGTCCCTTGCTTCAGTCCAAGCGACGGAATACTGGCTGTTGTCTTCCGCGTGATTTCAGCGTCTCGTCTAACGCCAGTTTAAAATCGCTGCTGTCACTTTTTGAGTAAATCACAAAACTAAAAGGTGCGAAATCTACACTTTATCACTTCGATCTGCTGGAAAACGGAGAATGATAAGATATGCACGATCGGAACAAGTGCCGGAAATATTATTAATACTCACGCGATCGGCTCACAGGCCGTAGACTATATAAGTGAGTAAACACGCCACTGACCGGCAGTCTTCTGACCAAACACACGATCGGCTCACTGGCCGGTAATATTCTGAGAAAATACACGCTCGGCTCACAGGCCGGTAATCGTCTGGGGAGTACACGCTTGGCTCACGTCCTTTTAAATACTCACTAAGGTGACGCGCTCACCAGACGCTACTATTGTTTGCAAGATTCAAACAACGCTACCAGCGCGTTCCTAGACAGGAAAAACCCCTTTATGCTATACTAAAGTTCAGTAACCTACCTCGCGTCTACTGGTTTTAAATGCGTTAGGCGCCTGTCAGACTGAGTGAATAAAGAGCCTATTACGCGCTTCGCTGATCCCCGTGGCGTAGGTTAAACAAACATCTCAAAGAAATATAGAAATATCTAAAATTAAACTATACTATAACTTATATAGGAGAAAAAATATCTTACTATCGCCGGACCACCCGACTACAGCTTCAAATGCCCCTTTCTCAACAATGGAAATTCCCCTAAAGAATTTTCATTGTTGGGAAATCTCGCCTTCGACAATGCCATTCTACCGTTATCAGCCAGGATACACGCCATCTTGCTCAGCTATACAAATTCTAAAATAAACATGACATATATGTTTTTAAACAATCTCTCTGTGCAAACAGTCATTATTCAAGCATACTTGTTAATCATCCCTCACACTATTTACATACATTATCTACAAAATTCATAAGATTCTTATTAACAGTGTCACACATTATTCAATCACGCATCCGCCTTGCGTACGCAGTTACACTGCGCCGCACTGTACATTGGTATCCTGCCTTTACACAATAGAGTCTAGCTCACCATTCCAACTTACGTATCTATATTTACATTGTCTTGCCTGAATGGTCTTAGCAGCTGTTTATGGTATCTACCTAGAACCTTGTTTTTGTTTAGGTCCTTCAACTCGTAGGTATGGTCTCCAAATTTATTTGCTATAGAGAATGGTCCCTTATACAATAGCTCCATCCTAGAGTACCGACCTCTTAAAGCCGACGATAACTTTATGTCTCTTAACAACACTTGATCTCCAACCTTCGGTTCCCACCGGTGTCTATACCTCTTTACTTTTGACCTTCCCTTTTCTGCCTTTTTCTCTATCCTATCCAATGCCAATCTACACAGTTGTTCCTCATTCATCGAATCACCCTCCTGTATAGCCTCCGGGAGCTTTCCGATCATTGGATCCGGGTCTATCCCTAACATTAGTCTTATGGGAGCGATCCCGGTAGTAGGGTTCACCGAATGGTTCATCACCTTCTCAATTACAGTACATTGTTTAAACCAGTCTTTTTGGTTCCTATGACATAAGATTCTAAAATACAATGATATGTCCCTGAGGGCTCTCTCGCATGGGTTTCCGCTGGGAAAATAGGCGGAGCAGTTATACATTTTGATACCTGCGCTTCTTAGTCTGTCAGTAAACAACCCCGATTTATGTACAGAAACGTTATCACACAACAATGCCTTCACTGGACCATACTTCGGTACATAATCATTAAGTATCTTATCTGCACAAATTTTACTTGATAATGATCGCACAGGGTAGATTTTTACAAATTTAGTGAACACATCATATGTTACAAAAATATATTTATGTCCAAATGCAGACATCAGCATAGGACCATGTTCGTCTACAGCTACAAGCTCGTTTTTGCTTCCCCTGACAATAACTTGTGGTACAGTGTCGAATTTTACATTCATAGGTTTTGCCTTCTGACAAATTACACAACAAGAGACAACTTTCCTAACTTTCCTTGCCAGCTGTTTGATATACACCGATTCAGCCAGGGTTAGCGAAACTCTCTCGCTCCCTGAGTGACTCATAGATACGTGAAAATCACGAATTAGTTCTTCTTCCATGCTAGTAGGAATGTACACCTTCCATTTCTGGACGTCTCTCCCGTGTAGCTTATACAACACTCCAGAGCGCATACCAATTGACTCACCTTGAGCCTGTGAGATCTCTTTAGCCGTGTTCTTCATATTTCTTATCGCGGGGTCCTCATCTTGCAAATCTACAATCCTACGAAATCTACCCGCGAGTGAACTATTCCCGGTGGAATGAATTTTCATGACCGCGATCTCATATTTAGGGGCGGTAATAGTTTCCGGCAACCCCGATTTCGAATTCAAACGGGACAGACAATCTCCGAAGATATTCTCTGATCCCGGAATATGCTTTATAGTTACATCATAGGCGAGAATTTCATGAACGTACCTAGATATCCTAGAGTTGGTCAGTTTGCACCGGTTTAGGAAGCCTAAACTCACGTGATCCGTGTACACTACAATCTGACGATTGAAAACGTATTGCCGAAACTTCTGTAGTGCGAAGTACACTGCAGAAATTTCCAACTCCGTAATTGATGCGTTACTTTCCGTCCGCGACAAACCTCTCGAGGCCGTGGCAATCACGTGTCGCTCGTTATCTTCGCTAGTTTGACACAGTACTGCGCCATAACCATACGAAGATGCATCAGTGTATATCTGGTAAGGTAGGCGGTCGTTAGGCCTTTCCAGCAGAATCGAGTCAGCGAACAATAGTTTTGACCGATCGAAAGCCTCTTGTTCCGCTGCTCCCCATCTAAATGGTGTATCTTTCTTTAGGAGTTCCCTCAGTGGATGCACGTGTCGCGCGAAATTGACCAGGAACCTATTTTGGTATTGGAGGATACCCAGATATCTCCGAACCTGCTTCCTGTTCTTAGGAGGTGGGATCTTCATAATGCTCTCCACTCTCTCTCGGTTCGGCCTAACTCCTTCCGTTGAAATCACATAACCCAAGAACTCGGTCTCAATTTTGAAAAACGCAGTCTTCCCTAATTTCACTGTCATGCCAGCTTCCCTGAGTTTACTTAATACAAAATCAATGTCTCGAATGTGTCTCTGTATATTGTTCCCATATATCAAAAAGTCGTCCACATACTGCGCTAAAAACTCTTTTGTGGAATCCATGAAAATCCTATCAAGTGCTCTTAATAACGCCGATCCTGAACTTGCAATGCCAAAAGGGCAGCGCGTGTATTGGTACACGCGTCCGTTGTGCAAAAACGCTGTATATTTCCTAGATTCCTCGTCTAAAGGGATCTGCCAAAATGAGCTCGTTAAATCTAAGCTCGTGAACACGGAACAATCACTCATCCTACTTAAAAGTGTATCTATGGGTTCCGTGCGGAAGTTGTCTCGGACTGAAAAGGAATTTACATGTCGGGCATCGATCGTGACCCGCAGGCTACCATTCTGCTTCCTTACCCAACACAAGGCGTTTACATAGGGAGAATCTGATACTTCAATTATTCCGTCCCTCAACATGTTGTTGATGACCTTGTCTGCCTGCTCTCGTATCGAAAGTGGAATGGGCCTACACTTGTGTCGAAATATCTCTAATCCGTCTACATTAATTTTATGAGTGTACATATTACACAGCCCCGGCGTATCTGAAAATACATATAAATTTTTCACTACCACGTCCATTAATTGTTTTCTCTCTTTCTCACTAATCCTGTACGCTTCACTGACTTTCCTATTTACTGCCTCGAACGTACCCTCGTCAATCCTATTGTTCGCGGCGGCTATTCCTTCAACGCAGTGTCGCGACCCTACCGCGTTAACAACGTCTCTTTCGTACAAGTGACTATTACGTAATGGCTGCACCCGGGCTAATTCTACAATGCACAAATCACAATTCCCGCAGTCTACATTACATGTTCCCTTCTTACGATCCTCATTTTCCCACGGATTGATCTCGATTACTGCATTCTTGCAAATTCGGATATGTTCTACAAAGAATAATTCCTCCTGCAGCTCTCTCTCCCCTTTTGATCTCTCATCTCCTTCTGTCAATGCGCCCCCCGTGCTAAACGGTATGTGTCCTATGTTTCCCTCTTGGGTGATCACGCCTAAATTATTTCCTCCGAAATCTAATAACGCCTGCCATTCGTAGAAACTCTCTACGCCAATTATAACATCCATTGTTAATTTTTGCACAACTAGGAAAATCGCCTGTAGTCTGAGATTACCACATTCGATCTCGAAGAGCACCTGGAATCTAACTTTCTCCCGCTTCTTCCCTAACGCGCCAGCGCAGTACAGTGAACAAATCGGAAGTACCTGCAATTTTACTCCTGACTCTTTAATTTTCTGAAAGAATTCCATGCTGCACACATTGTTGGTTGACCCAGAATCTAATAGCACACAACAATCAATACCAAAAATCTTTACATCTATACAGGGTAATGTGTATATGCCCTTATTATCCGTTTCTCGGCATGTGATTTCACTCGGTCGGTTTATGTTGATCCCGTTTGCGGACCCTTCAGATAGTGTTCTATGACACTCGGCTACAGAAATCTCCGAGTCCTTAAGACTTCTGCATCCTAGTTTCCCGAAGCGGACCCATTTCCACACTCATCTCTCATTTCGTTCCTCCTTGCCGTAGGATCTCTACCCGGGCTTGCCGGCCTGTCACACTCGTTGCTACACGTGGCTGGCATTCTATTGTTTCCCTGCTGCGCCGCCACCATCAATGCATTTCTGCGGTCTCTTTCTTGTTCCTGGCTCCTCCAGTCTCTCCTGTTATTCCAGCCCCTACCAAAATTAGGCTGCCAGAATCCTTGCCTGTATCTCCTATTTCTTAACCAGTGGGGTGGGTTGCTGTCCCTAGGGTGCATATCTGCCTCTCTATCCGGATACCATCTTATGTGATTGATTCTGCGGACTGGTCCGCCCTCATTATTTCTCATCCTATTTACATTACTTCCGCTACCGCGGTTAACACCAGGATTATTGCGGTTGTACATATTTCTGACAGGTTGAATATCCCTCCTATTTCGGTTTGGGCTGACAGTACCACTTTGACCCCGACTATTATTATTATTATTATACCCATAGCCTGGTTGTCTGTCAGCTGCCCAACTATTTACATTCATATTCCCTCGAGGTGGTGAGAGGGTGCCATGTGCCCCTCTCTCCGCCTTCGAGTGGCTGGAATAACCCTGCGTTCTCTTCTCTCCACAATTAGTTGCGTCATAACTTTCGCCTCCATTGTGTGTCATATCAGAACTGTCTAGCGCGGTCAGGAGGTCAATTGTCTCCCCAAAATCTCGTGGTCCCGCGATAATTAAATTATACCTAATATTTTCCGGGTAATGGGATATGATAGTTTGTATCAATTCAGAATCTGGCATTGGTGGATTTAGACTCTTTCCCTTTTTGACAAGCTCCATAAAGTAATCAATCATCGATATGCCTTTCTTAGCATCAAACCTACTGTCATTGATTTCTTTTCTAATTTTCTGCTGTTGCCTCTGCCCCCAATACCGGTCAGAGAACTTTGCTTTGAATTCCCCATAACTAACCTTTGCGTCTAACGCTACGAGAACCCAATGTAGTGGCCGTCCTCTCAGACTTTTTCTCATGACGGTCATTTTTAGTTCCTCTGGTACCCCTTTCACGTGAAAATACGTTTCCAATTCGCGGATATAACAGTGAGGGTTTGAGAATTCCACCTCATCAAATATGGGATAACCAATTTCATTAATGATATGCGTGGGATACTGTGGGCGACCTAAAGATGACCTCTCGTTTACAATATTTAAATTACATTGTTCCTGACTTCGGGGGTCTTGGTTCTTTCCGACCACATGATTACTTATGTTACCACCTCCTAATATATTTCCTAATCCCATACTACTGCTCCCGCTAGGCGTTCCGCTCACGCTCGGTTCGCTATTTGAATTATCGACAGTGACTCCATGGATCCTATCTTGCATCGAATTCCATCTTGATTCTAAACTCTCTAGGCGTTCTCTATCTTCCTTTCCCTAGTCTCTCACTACTCGCCTAATCGC
Source organism: Periplaneta americana (assembly GCF_040183065.1). Classification (NCBI taxonomy): domain Eukaryota; kingdom Metazoa; phylum Arthropoda; class Insecta; order Blattodea; family Blattidae; genus Periplaneta; species Periplaneta americana. The sequence goes on from NC_091120.1 coordinate 102,076,790, forward strand.
CTCCATCTCTCGGTCCATCCCTTGTAATCTCTCATCTACCGTCCCTTCTATGGCCGAACTCGTCTTTTCGTTCTCAGCAATTGTGCTGTTCCTCACCTTCTCCTCTAGCTCTCTCATGTTCTCTGCCATCTTATCTACTACGACGCCTAGTTGACTCTCTATTTCCGTATTATTGTCTGCTATCTTCTCCTCCAAGTTTTCTATACGACTCTCTATCTGGAATTTTCTCCCATCCTACTCTCCATTTCTGATAGTTTGTGGTCCATCTGCCTCATCAGCTGTTCGGTCTTTTGGCCTAGCCTCTCATCTATTTGCTTTATTTGTTCGGAGATTTGCCTTGCCTGCTCGGTACCCTGACCTAATCTTTCATCCATTTTTTCATTTGTTCTGTACTCTGGCCTAATCTTTCATCCATTTTTTTCATTTGTTCTGTACTCTGGCCTAATCTTTCATCCATTTTTTTCATTTGTTCTGAATTATCCTGTTTCATTTGTTCAAAATTTTGCTTAAACTGTTCCGAACTATCCTGTTTCATTTTGTCGAAATTTTGCTTCATTTGTTCTGAATTATCCTGTTTCATTTGTTCAAAATTTCGCTTAAACTGTTCTGAACTATCCTGTTTCATTTTATCGAAATTCTGCTTCATTTGTTCGGAAATATGCTTCATTAATATTTCTAGCTGTCCTAGCACCATCCCCTCTTCTCCCTTTTCCTTCTCGTTACATTGCTGGGTTTCTTCGCTATTTCCTATGATCTCGTCGTCCCCCATAGTGCTCTCCAATTCTAATCTTCCCTCCATTTCGCTGTCTCCTACGTTCTCCATCCCTCTATTCTCTCTACTTATTATTTTCCTCTAACTCTCCGTCCCTTCGGTCTCAATTCTCCTATTCCTTAATAAAATCTGGATATGCCATATCCTATATACAGATCACACAATAACAATCCCCTCCAAAATATTATACACACATATATAAATATACATACAACCCTACACAAAATTACGCGTAAATAAACGTTATTCTCTCTACGCACAAAAAGAAAATTCATACATGTATAACCCTCCAAAATATTACCATCCACGTTGTCTTCCTCCTCGATGTAGCCTCGACCATGCTCGTCCCGCGTGGCCGTGATGATTTTGCCACTCTCGGTGTTGCCGCTCTCGTCCCGTTGTCTCGGCGGGGATGCTGCGTCAGCCTCTCTGCTGTCGTCTCGTACTGACGATAATCACATTGCTGCTGCTACTGTTGTTCTCGTCACGCCGCCTCGCCGCCTCGGTGGTATTGTTGATTCTCGTAGCCACGCGTTGTTGTTTTTTTTATTCTCGTAGCCACACTAGTATTGTTTATTTTCTTCTCGTAGCCACGCGTTGTTGTTTTTATTCTCGTAGCCACACTAGTATTGTTTATTTTCTTCTCGTAGCCACGCGTTGTTGTTTTTATTCTCGTAGCCCCACGCTGGGCGCCATTTGCGACGGTTTTTTTTTTACCTGGTGGCACGCGTTGTTGTTGTTTATCTTCCTCTCTGTCGCGTCGCCGGCAGAGGAGAAGTCGACTACCTCAGTCATACGTCGGTGGACGGATGCTGGAAGATCTTGTCCCCCGGTAGAGGAGATCTCTTCTCAGGGACCTTGTGGTTTTGTGGGCGTAGGATATAATGTGATGTTCGTCGTTCTCACGAAAAGAAACCAAGGAGTAAAGTTCCACTAAGTGTATTTATTTGGCTCACGTCCCTTGCTTCAGTCCAAGCGACGGAATACTGGCTGTTGTCTTCCGCGTGATTTCAGCGTCTCGTCTAACGCCAGTTTAAAATCGCTGCTGTCACTTTTTGAGTAAATCACAAAACTAAAAGGTGCGAAATCTACACTTTATCACTTCGATCTGCTGGAAAACGGAGAATGATAAGATATGCACGATCGGAACAAGTGCCGGAAATATTATTAATACTCACGCGATCGGCTCACAGGCCGTAGACTATATAAGTGAGTAAACACGCCACTGACCGGCAGTCTTCTGACCAAACACACGATCGGCTCACTGGCCGGTAATATTCTGAGAAAATACACGCTCGGCTCACAGGCCGGTAATCGTCTGGGGAGTACACGCTTGGCTCACGTCCTTTTAAATACTCACTAAGGTGACGCGCTCACCAGACGCTACTATTGTTTGCAAGATTCAAACAACGCTACCAGCGCGTTCCTAGACAGGAAAAACCCCTTTATGCTATACTAAAGTTCAGTAACCTACCTCGCGTCTACTGGTTTTAAATGCGTTAGGCGCCTGTCAGACTGAGTGAATAAAGAGCCTATTACGCGCTTCGATGATCCCCGTGGCGTAGGTTAAACAAACATCTCAAAGAAATATAGAAATATCTAAAATTAAACTATACTATAACTTATATAGGAGAAAAAATATCTTACTATCGCCGGACCACCCGACTACAGCTTCAACACTTAAATGCCATCGACCTGGGCTGGGATCGAACCCGCATCCTCGGGCACAGAAGGCCAATGCTATACCAGCTGCGCTCCCAGGCGAACTCTAGGTATATTATATTATATTACATTACAGTACATTACATTACATTATATATTATATTATATTATATTATATTATATTATATTATATCATATTATATTATATTATATTATATTATATTATATTATATTATATTACATTACATTATATTGTATTATTTTTTGTATTGTATTTATTGCATTGTATTGTTTTGTATTTTATTTTATATTATTTTATTTTATCTTGTCCTAGTGACATTGTGTGCTGTTTATCAAATTGTCAGAAATAGCTCATTACTTCATAATATGAAATAATGATATTAATTTTTTATGTAATGCAGAGATATTGTCGCGAGTCATTACCCAAATAATGATATTTTAATTGTAAAATAATTTGCTGATAAGCATTTTATTTATATCCGAACAGTAACTTACAAGAAGAGGACACGCTCTGTATATCACCGAATTAAATAAGATTTTGTGAGATGAAAGTACAAGACGTACTGTTTAAAGTCATACCTGGTATGTGTGGCCAATGACCTCTCGTTTTGAAAATATTGGCTATTGTTTGTGACATACTTCCGTTAGGTGTCTAATAGGAAAACATTAGACTGTGTAACGGCGAAGCTCATATGGTTGGATGCTGAGTTGTCACCCAGGCAACCTGAGTTCGAATCCTATTACCTTCTCATTTTTAAAGCTTGATATTATTATTATTATTATTATTATTATTATTATTATTATTATTATTATTATTATTATTATTATTATTATGATTAAGTTATTATTAATAATATTTCTTTTTATTCAATTTTTATTTTTTTATTCACTTTCAGTTGTCAGCTCCTATATTCAAAGCCATGTTGAAATATGCGTGGTATGCATCAAAATTAATAAACGAATGAGAAGTGTTTGTGAATGTGAAGGATATCTGTTTCGCAGTAAAAGTGCGGAAAAATGTGTGTGACTGTGGACAACCTTCTTTCATTTGCTGTGCATGGTGCAGAAAATATGTATGTTTTGTGTGTTTTTATAACATTTATCATAAAGAATCGGGTACAAAATGAAGTGGAATAGCTGCTACAGAAACAGAACAGACACCAGTGACACATCTTACCTGCCTACGTGAGCAATATTTCATTGTTTATCCTTTACAATACAATGTTAGTTAATTATAATTTGTTTAAAACATGATGAAGCGTTCAATACATTGAGAAATATGATATAGGTATGTAAATAGATAACTGTGGTCACAATATTAATCATTATCAAAACAAAAAAAAAAAATATAGGACCAGTTAAGATTCGAACTCAGGTTGTCTGGATAACAACTCAGCATCCAACTATATGGGCTACGCTGTTACACAGTATAATCACAGTCTACTATATACAGTCGCGAAGCTCAATATGTAGTAAAAATGCAAACATGGGTAGTTGCCCACCACTAGGATCGCTACTATCGCCTCATCATCGCAGATCTCTCTCCTAGTAGACGACAAAATATATTACACTTTCGTTGTGTTCTTTTGGAAAAATTAACACCTTCCTTCCATTATTGAAATATGAAATGCATAAAGTTAATTTATTATTTTAATGAAGTATATTAAATTCCACCATAAACTCGAAGATATCTGCAAGAAATAGGTTAATATTATTTTTGTTTGTGCAAAACGAAATGAAATTTATTATAATCGCTTCACTCATTCAAGATTATAGCGATAATTAACTATGAAACCAATAAATATTAATTTGCATTTCCCTTTACAACAATTATAATGGAACTATGAATTAATGGAGTAATTTACATGTACCGGTACTAACGTAGTTAACAAAGTGGGATGAGGTTAAGCAATAATAATCACACCAGAATTGGAAATAAAACGTGATCAATAAATTTTATTGTAACAGACTTTTTCTACGTCTCTAGTAAAGTAACAAATAAAAATAACAACAAAATTAACAGCTATAATTAAAAACATATCCTTTGAAAAAAAAATTAGGTCTAAGCAATAATAATCCCACCAGAATTGAAAATAAAACGTGATCAATAAATTTCATTAAAACAAACTTAATTTTTCTACGTCTCTAGTAAAATATTATTATTCCAGTTATTGTATTTTAGCCATTAACATTTTCATTACAACCAATAACGAACATTTCACAAGCATCAATGTGAAATACGCAACTAGCTAGCACTCAATGGAAATACGACACAGTCCAAAGTCGACCGTGGACAGTCTATTGTTTCTAGTTGCAAAAAATCACCTCAAGCTTCGCGACTGTATATAGTAGACTGTGGTATAATGCTTCCCTATTAAGCACATAACTTAAGTATGTCACAAACAATAGCCAATATTTACAAAACGAGGGGTCATTGGCCACCCATATCAGGTATGACTTTAAACAGTACGTCTTGTACTTTCATCTCACACAATCTTATTCCATTCGGTGATATACAGAGCGTGTCCTCTCCTTGTTAGTGACAAAGGAATTTGGGTATCATGTTATCGTTTTAAACTAACTAATATTATAAATAAGTAAAATAAGTACAGTCATCAAATTATTAGGATAACTAAAACGATGTATATTACACGTCGCTAAAAGTCCATTATGTGTATATGAGAAATTATAACACGAAAACGCGCGTTCATGTCATGAACATCTCACTCACGAATAATGGTCAATTTTTAGCCACTTAAAGATAAACAATCAATAATGTTGCTGTGGTAAATATAGGTTGCACAATGGACCGAAGCAAGCCTAATAGCAATGATCCGTTCTGGGCCCAGCCCTCTGTAAGCCAAGCCAAAGTCAATGCTGAACGTGTGAATAAATAATGTATCGGAAGGACTAAGAGAAGGAGAGCAATACCAAAGAAGGTTTCCGTGATTCTTTCTTGATTTCTAAATGATCTTCTATTCCACTTTTGACATGCTCACGTGTCGATGTTTCCAGATGATAAAGCCATCTTCATCCCTAGCCACTTCTCCAGAGGTTGAGGAGTGGTCGCCATGCAACAAGTGTATTTATATTTCACATCGCCTGAACGACGTCGGTCACGCAGGTGAGCGGACTGTTCCTCTCTGCGTGTCAGCGAGGGGGGTTCACGCTAATCGATATAACCTCACACGCACTGCATGCATACATAATAGACAATACAAACGACTGCTAACTGAATTTGTAATATATTACGCTTTCAGTACAGTACATTAAATTTTGTTTATTGAAAATGTATCGTCAACCATTGAAGTTTCAGTCTATTGAATACAATTTTGCTCTATTCACGGACCTACTTCAATGTCGCTTCATTGGTGCGTACTACAGCTCTAAAATAAATATTTTAACGAATTTTGCCGTATAATTATTGTAGTCTATATGAAACTGTTTTATTTTGAATATGCGGATTGTAATGTTGTTGTAAAATATCGGATTAATTTAATCAGAGTTTGTTTGATAAAACACTTGCTGTTTACAGTTTTACATAACATTTAATATTATCGAGTTTCGAGCACACAATACATAAGAGGCTTATATTTATCTTTAAATGTGTAGAATTTCGAATTCTGTTTGTATGCTTGCGATAGTTGGTCCTTAACTAAACAACAATAACAGTCAAAATAGAGACCGGGGCGGTATCTCTCGGACTCGCATTCTAGAGGCCCAGGCTGTAATTCTTAGGCATGATAAACTGATTGTGGGTTTTTCTGGGGGTTTCCCCCACTCGTAAATGCGTTGCACCCGTTGTCTATACGTGTGTTCGTGTTGTCTTTAGGAGGTGGTTCCTACTTTGAGCTGATCCCTCATCAGGGAAATTCCTCCATTGTCCATGTCTTATATGTGATCCAAATAATTATTCCTCCCATACGGATAATGGCTTGTAAGACTCAGAAAGAAGACGGTTAAACGGAGAAAGAAATAAAAAAAATAAAAATAAACTATGACTGAAAAATAAATGACGATTAAGCAAGAAAGATTAAAAAAGAAGGAAATATTAAGGAAGAAAGAAAGGTTAAGAAAGAAAGAAAGAAAGAAAGAAAGAAAAAAGTTGGGAAATCAAGAAAGAAAGAAAAAGAGGTTGAGAAATAAAGAAAGGAAGGTTAAAAAATGAAGAAAGAAAGCAAGGAAGGAAGAAAGAAAAAAGACAATGGTTAAGAAATGAAGAAAGAAAGAAAGAAAGAAAGAAAGAAAGGTTGAGAAATGAAGAAAGAAAGTTTAGAAAATGAATGATGAAAGAAGCAAGGTTAAGAAAGAAAGAAAGAAAGAAAATGGTTAAGAAATGAAGAAAAAAAGGAATAAAGAAAGAAAGGAAGGAAGGTCAACAAATGAAGAAAGAAAGCAAGGAAGGCTAAGAAATGAAGAAAGAAAAAAGAAAGAAAGGTTAAGAAATTAAGAAAGAAATCAAGAAAGAAAGACGAAAACAAAGAAATAAAGTTTAAGAAATTAAGAAAGAAATAAAGGAAGTAAGATAGAAAGGAAGGTTAGGACATTAAGAAAGAAAGAAAAAAGAAAAAAGGTTAAGAAGTGAAGGAAGTCAGAAAGAAAGGAAGAAAGGAAAGTTGATAAATTGAGGATGGAAGAAAGAAAGAAAGAAAGAAAGAAAGAAAGAAAGAAAGAAAGAAAGAAAGAAAGAAAGAGAACGTTAAGAAAGTAAGAAAGTGAAAATAAAAATAGGGTAAGGCAGGTAAATGAATTTTCTAAGAAGTACATTATAAAAATTGAACTGTAAAAGTGTAGATTGCCAATTAGAAACACTTGTTGTTTGCTTTGTAGAAAATTAATCTTGCCTCGACTGATTCACATAATATTTACAACTACTAGAGTTCATTTCAAAAATGTTTAGAGAACATAATGGATAGATCGGAATAATTTCTTCATTAATTCACATTCAAGCAACTACGACAACGAAATACGAGTATACTGAACGCACCTCTATCTACAGACCATTACTATTACCATATCTATAATCATTACCATCATATGAGCTTCATTTTCATCTTTGTTACTATCATCATCTACATTTCCATTGCCATCCCCAAGACCATCAAGATTCCATTTCATCTGATTCATTATCTCCATTATCTTTTGCATTCCCATATCCATTTTAATCTACTTCACCACCGAAATTTTCATGTGCTTCACCATCTTCTTTTGCATCTGTATCACCCACTTATTTTGCATCTTTACACCACCTCTTTTGCATTTACATTACCACCTCCTTTGCATCTTCATTACTATCGCTTTTGCATCTGCATTGCCGTCCCCTTTGCATCTACATTACCAAATCCTTTGCATCTACATTACCATCTCTTTTGCATTTGCATTACCATATCTTTGCATCTACATTGCCAACTCCTTTGCATCTAAATTACCATCTCTTTTCCACCTGAATTATCATAGCTTTTGCATCTTCATTACCATCTCTTTTGCATCTACATTACCATCTCCTTTGCATCTACATTACCATCTCTTTTCATCTGCATTACCATTTCCTTTGTATCTACATTACCAACTCCTTTGCATCTAAATTACCATCTCCTTTCTACCTGCATTACCATATCTTTTGCATCTGCATTACCATCTCTTATACATCTACATTACCAACTCCTTTGTATCTAAATTACCAACTCCTTTGCATCTACATCATATACTTCTTTGCATCTATATTACCACCTTCTTTGCATCTTCATTACCACTACCTTTCCATCTGCATTACCACCTCTTTTGCATCTGCATTACCATCTCCTTTGCATCTACATTACCACCTCCTTTGCATCTACATTAAACTTCTTTGCATGTACATTACCACCTCCATTGTATCTGCATTACCACCTCCTTATCATCTGCATTACCACCTTCTTTGCATCTGCGTTACCATCTCCTTTGCATTTACATTACCATCTTCTTTGCATCTGCATTATCATCTCTTTTGTATGTACATTACCACCTCCTTTACATCTACATTACCGGTACCAAATCATTCGTATCTGCATTACCATCTTCTTTGCATCTTCATTACGAACTCCTTTGCATCTGCATCATCATCTCTATTTTCATCTGCAGGCATTTCCATATTCATTCCCATTGTCACTTCCAACACCATCGACACTATCTACGATTTTATTATCGTTATAATAATAATAATCCGTGGCGCTACAGCCCATGAAGGGCCTAGAAGACCAGCCGGCTGCTGATCTCACGCCCACATGCCAAAGCAGAGGTGGACGATCATCCAACCAGAATTGAGGTATCGTGTGGTTAGCACGATGATCCCCCCAGCCGTTATAGTTGGCATTCGCAACCATTATTATCGTTATACACTACTATTATCGCAGTGGAAAAAATCAATATTATAATAATGTTTATTGTCATTACTTTTCATATATAAGGGATTATGCTACTTAGTGTCTTCCATTTCTCTTACTTTTCTAGATCGGTCATTTCTCAGCATCATTTGGGTTGTCATCATCGTAATCATTAACATCATAATCACTCATTTTTCTCATATCCAAGTGTACCCTATTTGAGTTGCTAGTTTGTGATTTGTTTTCAGATAGGTCGTTTTATCGTCTTTGTCATCGTGATTGTCGTTGCTTTATCAGCAGCACGAGCATCAACTTTGCTTAATCGTACTTTTATTGTATTTTCAAAGCTTATTTCGCTTACTTAAAACTTACAAATAACTTTTAAGATACCCGGAGTTTCACTGCCGCTCTCACATAAGCCCACCATCAGTTCCTGTCCTGAGCAAGATTAATGCAGTCTCCACCATCATATCCCACCTCCCTCAAATCCATTTTAATATTATCCTCCCGTCTACGTCTCGGCCTCCCCAAAGGTCTTTTTCCCACCGGCTATAACACTCTAACACTTTATATGCATTTCTCGATTCGTCCATACGTGCTACATGACCTGCCCATCTCAAACATCTGGGTTTAATGTTCTTAATTATGTCAGGTGAAGAATACAATACGTGCAGTTCTAGGTTGTATAACTTTCTCCATTCTCCTGTAATTTCATCACTCTTAGCTCCAAATACTTACCTAACCACCTTTTGTCAAACACCCTTACCCTCTGTTCCTCGCTCAAAGTGAGAGTCCAAGTTTCACAACCATACAGAAGAACCGGTGATATAATTGTCTCATAAATTCTAACTTTCAGGTTGTTTCGACAGCAAACTGGATGACAAAAACTTCTCAACCGAATAATAACAGGCATTTCCCATATTCATTCTGCGTTTAATTTCCTTCCGAGTGTCATTTATATTTTTTACTGTTGTTCCAAGGTATTTTAATTTTTATACCTTTTCAATATTTCCAAGTTTTATATTTCCATTTTGTACTATGTTCTGGTCACGAGACATAATCATATACTTCGTCTTTTCGGAACTTACAGTACTTCCAAACCTATCTCTTTACTTGCTTCAAGTACAATTCCCGTGTTTTCTCTAGCAGTTTGTGGATGTTCTCCTAACATATTCACGTCGCTTATTTTGCTTAGGCCATTTAATTATTTATCATTCATGACATATCAGTCAGTGTTGTTGATCCTAGTGATTATCACGATTATCTGCGATTATCTGCCATTTCTCATATTATCTGGATTATCATCACAATAATCATCGCCGTAATTATCATTGTAGTTATATGTGGTGTATTGTTGTACAGGTTGACCCATTTCTTTCATTTTCCTAGATTAGTTATGCTACAGAGTGGAAGTGAAAAAACCCTGCAGATTTTCAGAGCGAATAGCTCATGTTGTATGTAACGAGAAAGTGTTATACATATTGGTGGAAATTTCACAGTTTTCTCAGAGGAAAATATTTTCCCCAAATGTTTAACACCCTTTTATTCGGTAACTATTGCGAGTAGGATCGTGATTTTTGTCCATATCGATAGAAAATCTAATAAAGAACATTTATCTCTTTGGCGTATTTGAATAGCGTGGACGACTTTCGTGTAAATTTAATTTAAGAACTAATTTCAAGCCAACGAACGATGCAACCAGAGTGCAACGTTTGAGCCAAAGAGGAAGGAGGAAGACATTCACATACGCTGAGTTCGTTACATCTGTATTACGAGAAGAAGGGGGCTGTGTTAGCGGCGAGATTGCCAGACTACATAAACTTCAAACATAATTTTCTAATTAACCGTGCATTTAATCACAAAACGTAATATAGGTTTTCGATTCATTTAAATGTATCTTATCGTCCCTTTCAATCTGCAGGACTATTTCATTTTCATCTTGTATACCTAAGTCGATAAGTAAAACTTAATTCCTAGTTCGGAAGCTGTATTTATTACATGTGTCACTAAAGGTATACTAGTCCGCCTCCTTGGTCTCGAGGTAGCGTGCTAGACTTCTGATCAAGGTGGACCGGGTTCGATTTCCGGTCGTGAAGTCAGGGAGATTTAATTCGGACCTCTTCACGGGGACTGGCTGTCTGTCCATTGTACAAGTGTGCATGGTGTCTCGCAGTGGTCCCCGGGTACCCTGTCCCAGTAAATGAGTGAGTCCTGCAGTGTGTGCGTGTGTTCAGTAGAGTTGTGGGTCTAGGTATAATAAGCCTCAGGCTGCGGTGCCGAAATTAAAAAAAAAGTATGCTAGAGATGGGGGGGGATTGTGAACAAGTCGTACATAATTAACGAATCATTGAACTGAATGAACGAATCATGATTCAGTAAGCGAAATGAATCGATTCCTTTGTGGATTGAAAATTCAATCGATCGTCTTCTCGGCCCTCACTCGTTATGAATCGTTTTCTACAATGAATGTTCTGAATCAGGATTACTTGAGCGTTGTATATGACCTGGGTAGGAGACGTTCACTTCTGAAGTGGATGGGGAAACGGCGTTCAGAGGAGCGAAATAGAGTGATAAACCTACGGTACGGTATCAAACCCGGGACCTTTGGTTAAACGTACCAACGCTCTACCAACTGAGCTACCCGGGAACTCCACCAGACACTGATCCAATTTTTCCTCTATATCTACAGACCTCAAAGCGGACTGACAACCGTCAAGCAACCAACATTGATTGCACACTGACTCTGTATAACTTAAATTGTGGTCTTCTGTTAACGAACAGTCACGTGTATTATGCAAATCAAACTTTCAAGTATTACTCCCTATAAAGTTGATTCGAATAATTTCGAGGGAAAAATTGTTAACCAATGTTCCCGGGTTCGATACCCGGCCCCGGAATAATTTTTCTCTCCAAATTATTCAAATCAACTTTACAGGGAGTTATACCTGAAAGGTTGATTTACATTGCTACGGTACGGTGTTTGCGACATATGGTTGTCCATAGGGGAATCTTGTCAAGATCAGCTGTTTTATTAATCGTTATAGGATGATGAATACAAGTTATCACTACTGTGTTTGTATTTATAGAATACGGTGCATATTTTATTACTGTTATGAAACGGGGTATAAATGAGGAGGCGAGACCTAGCATGTGAGCTGCATGTTAGAGGAATGAAAGAGATATAAGAACAATCCTTAATATCATACGAATCTACCGACACGGAACTTCATCTCAGACTAAAACCTATCTTCCCCCTCCGTACATATTGTTGATATAGCCACGGCAGATGATGCGATCTCAGGACAGGTCTTGCCTCTTCTACTATAGAAAATAAAAATACTGTTTTCATAGTATACTGTATCAACTGTCTATTGTTTAATTACCACTCCAATCAAATCGAGATTACGATTGAGTCAGCAACTGCAACTGTAGAGGTTATATCAGCGTCGCCGGATGTGCCGGAATTTTGTCCCGCAGGAGTTCTTTTACATGCCAGTAAATCTACTGACGTGAACCTGTGGAATTTAAGCACACTTTAATGCCCGGGATCGAACCCGCAACCTTGGGCATAGAAGGCCAGCGCTATACCAACTCGCCAACCAGGTCGACTATTCATATGGATACGAAGGCTATTATTACTTATCAAATTCTTAAAAAAAATAACTTTGCCATAAAGAGATTGAGACAGAAGCTCTACCCATTTACGAAATCTATGTAGGTACCTGAAATGCAAAAATATCAATTAAGGTCTATTGAAAAATGCAAATCCAAAATGTGTGAATGCTCGAACACGTAAAGAATGTCATTTTTTAAATATCTTTAGGCATTGAAATGTGAAAAATTGGGAAAGAACACACTTGTTTTATATACTCATCTCTGTATATCTTAAATATATGCAAGGCTTTTCATTTGCCATCATCTATAATCACCAATGTTTGTTTACTTGCGTTAAAAGGTTCTATTGCATTGTTAAGAAATCACCTCAGATTAGACATTGCTCTGTAATTTATTTCTTTCTCTTTCTTAGATTGGTTTTTATATTCATAACAAATTATCCATGTAATATGTACAGTAGTGGCAAAAAAACCGGACCGACCCTTGTAGCTGATTTCAGAGCCTTGTTCACTCCAGAGCACGATAGACTGGTAACTAAGACTTTCGTGGTTCGAATCCTGCCTGGGAAGGAAACTTCTTTTTGTTCCTTATTCAAATTTATTCCCAATACTTTTCGATTGCTGGTAAAATTCATGTTCTGGGAATAATAAGTTAATTAAGTAGTAAAATATCGCTGAAACTCTAGCTAGTTGAGCCTACCTGCTAACCCCGTTCTCCCATCCAGCAACGTTGTCAAACGTTGCATATTGTAAACTTTAATAATTCGTTAAATGTTACAATTAGTGTGGGGGCAATTTTTCTTCCCTATGACATGAATAATCATCAGTTAAAATAATGGCACTTATATACCTTACATTCTGTATGTATACAGTATATATAGTAAACCACCAGAGGCCGAGCGTCTTCATTCCTTTCTGCGTCAATTTTGCACTAATGCAGTCAACTCAATACGCAAAAAGTGAACATGAAGCAAATATACGAGTAGTAAAGAACGTTGGATATCACAGAGTGGAAATGAAAATCGAGCCTTATTCGTCTATAATGATATCGCATCATCTCAGAAATAAATGAAAGAAATGAACGTATAATTTTAGCGAATTATTACAGCTGAATCATTTCTTTCAAAACAATCACACTTCCCTTCGCTATATAAAGTGGAAGATGCGGAACAAAAATGTTTTACGGAATATCGGATACCATATCTACCATGGCAATACATTTATCTAAAATTTCATATCAGACAAGCAGTGACGAAACTTTACATGTATATATTCGTATTCATCACTATTATCAACTAATTCAGCATGATGTAATTGTAAGAGATAACATTGCGTTAAGTAATATAACAGCGTTAACAAATAGTCCATAAGCAGCTTAGCATCCCTGGAAACGTTAGGAAACAGAAACATCGCTTCCTCTACTCGAAGAGGTAATCCGTGTCTTCTGGCTTAGGGACTGTGTTGACACAACAAAGAATACAGATAAGAGATCGTTCACTATTGCAAGAAATCAATCGCTTGGCTGCCTGCCTGCCTTCTATCTCGCTGTAAGTGTAAACGATTCAAATCCTCCACAGAGCTCGCCCAGGTCGAAGAGGCAGTCCCTTTCCTCTTAACGAGAGATAGCACACAACGAAGTGCTGTCCACATTCACCCAAGTACAGTATTACGAAATCTCAATTTAGAATATTTAGATGGTGCAGAAATATTTCAGTAAAATGAACTGAGAATTTACATTTTAAACAAAAAATAGCATGGTGAAGATGTTTTAGTCTACAACGCGCAGCAAAATCCGACAGGCAATTTACGTGAGGATTTAGATAGAATGAAGTGAAATAATTTTTAACAATAAAGTCACTTCAGTGCCTTCGTCGCCAGAGTGTGCACATTTTATCCCAGTCAATTTTTAGAAGGACATTTTCTGTGTAGTCCCATGTACAATGTTGTGTATGATACATCGATAAAATCTTCGGAAGAGCTGTTGGCAAAGTTATTGCAGACTTCATTGGGAATTGCTAAGAATGTTGAGCCAGAGCAATAATCCAAGCTGCACTGGTTTGGAGTTTCATTCTAGCTTTTACATTATAGTTATAGTGCAATATTTATGAACCTTGCAGTGTACTGTAGAAATCTTGCTACATTTGCTTTTTATGTAGCTTTGAATTGTGCAAGGGGTTTTATTCGTTCTGTCATTAAACGATTACTCTAATAATACGATCCGTATTTTTAATTTGTCGTAAAGAAGGCCTTCCTACGGTGCGCCTGGCTAGACAGAACCACAGAAATATAGGAGAGAATACAATCGCATTTCATCATACAGGAACTCTGATGACATTTTGTAACTACACAAATGGGAGTAACAATAAAGTGTAGAAAATTTACTTTTCCCAACTGAAAAAAAGCGTTAACTTGAAATTCTTAGAAAAATATTTCGGGATAAGAGGGATGAAGATACAGGAGAATGGAAACAGTTACACAACGCAGAACTGCACGCATTGTATTTTCACCTGACATAATTAGGAACATTAAATCCATACGTTTTAGATGGGCAGGGCATGTAGTACGTATGGGTGAATCTAGAAATGCATATAGAGTGTTAGTTGGGAGGCCGGAGGGAAAAATATCTTCGGGGAGAATAATTGTTAATATAGCCTATGTCTTTTAATCATTCTAAGTGGATGTATCATTATTTCTCTAATAAATCGTTTTTAGGGAGATAAAAGTTATTAACAAAAATAAAAGCACTCTTAAGTCTAGTGATTGTAGCTTCATGATGCGTGCTGTTGCATTACCTGGATTGCTGAATGAATGAATGAATGAATGAATGAATGAATGAATGAATGAATGAATGAATGAATGAATGAATGAATGGGAAGAGAGGAGGAAATATCAATTGAAAGGTACACGATGATAATCGCGTTCTTACAACGATTCTTGGAACTCCTTGATGGCTCTAGCTGTATTATCTGTCGTTCATGATCCAGAGCCGTCCACCCGAGTGAGACTCGGACATTCGTTAAACCGAACATTGGACCACTCCGCGAGACGCAAGAGTTTCGCATACTGGCTATAGTGCCAGGCGTTCAGGTAGCAATATATCTTTTCTATCTTTCGTAACCGGTTATGCACGACTCTACTTTCAACACATATTTAAAAAATAAAAGCCTACTTAAAGAGTAATTTCATCGCCGATTTTTATACCCGGTAGCGACAAAGGGTGATATATTCCGTCATGGATATATTATGCAAATATACTAGCCTTGTCACATATTTACTGTATTATCTCACGAAGTTTGTTGCTTAAATTTTTGTGCGCTCTGTGTACGTTGTTTTCATTTACAATGAACAAAGCGACTGGCGTTGAGTGGATATTGTGTGAGAGTGACAGCTCTGTTGTGAATTGGAACAATAGGCCTACAAGAAACTGTCAGCCACTAGCATAGCTCAGGTTTAAATATCTAATTTCATGGTTGAAGGCTGAGCTCAGACTTGGGTTCGAATGTCGCTTGTACTAATCACCTGGTTCTGTTTTTTTTTTTTTCCGAGATTTTACTCAACAGTAAAAGGAGTGGGTAATCAATTGCGAATTCTTGATATAAGATCGCCGAAATACCATCTATCTTCAATTCCAATAATGCTGGATAACGTCGTGTTTGGCTTAGCGCCGTTAAATAATAATCAGTTAACAAAAGATTGACTTGAGTGCTCTCCCCTTCGTCCATCTATAATGTGGAGTAAATAAACTTCTGCCATAATAGCCAGCATATTTTAATCAAATCACTTGTGTGAAGAAGTACAAAGAACAAGGGGAATAAGAAGATAATAAACCAAAGATAATAGTGCAAACACAATAAAGTCAAAGGGAAAGGTTGATACTTCATGCAACCATCTAGGGCCGTATTCATAGACATTCTTAGCGCGGGCTTTCGGTGGATGATCAGCGAACTAACGTTTTTCGTATTCATAAACCAGTGTCAGCGATATGATATGATATGAATCCTGTTTAGCACGCTCGTAGCGCGGGCTAGCGAAATGTCTATGAATAGCACCCCTAGTGTCTATCCTCCACATATAATCATATAATATTATTTTATAGTTGCCTACCATTTTTTATTTCTTAATAGATAAGCTTTTCCATTCACTCTGAATAGTCAGTGTAATATGACACCTTTAGCTCGATTTTCAGTCTGTAAAGATGCAAACAATTTGTATGAAATGGACAGATCTGGAAGAAATGGAAAAGTTATACTGTCCTTAAATGTTCACTGTTTCGTTATCTTCGTGTTTTATTTCGATTTCTCTTCAGAAAATTGTAGGGTACAATTCTCTCATAGAAGTACCGTGATAGGAATGTTAAGCGAAATACATTATTGTACGATCCACGTATCCATAAAATAGGTATTTGTGATTTTTCGAGCGCCTCTCCTGATAACTTTTGTACCATTTACTTCTCCACAGTGAGGCAGATATGCTAAATTCGAAGTTGATATGCGAAAACTATTATAATTTTTATTACTGTAATAGATAATGGTTGTTTTTAGAAAAATACTCTGTTGTGGCTGAAGTGTGCATCTCTTTTAGTCTTATTTTTCTTTACTATGTCCTGTTTCTTCTCCTTTCGTTGGTTACGTTTCTTTCATGGTGTTACTTCTGCACTTAAAGATGACTCCATAACTACTCCTTAATACAACAATTCACTTGCTAAAGTATTTTGCTCAGAGGTTGCTTTTGCCGCGTACATAAGAAGCAGTACTGCCAATCTACTACAGTTTACAATTGTATGGGTAAATGTTTCAAGGTGATATGAATGGGATATTTGTAAATGCTACCATCGTCTTAGACTATGGCTGTTTCCGCAAAAAAAAAAAAGTCTTTCGACTATGGTTGTTATATGAAAACCACTGAAAATTTCCACTCCTATAGCATAGGACTATAGCACAGTCTACTATATACAGTCACGAAGCTTGAGTTTTGAGGGTGCTAGAAACAATAGACTGTGACGGTTCTATTTTGCATTGCCTGTAATGAGGCGATATTAGCGATCCTAGTGGTGAGCAACTACCTAATATTTGCATATTTACTACGTATTGAGCTTCGCGACTGTATATATTAGACTGTGAACTATAGTATCTTTTTCACTAACAACTAATTTAGTAGATGGCCATTACAATCACCGCGTGCTTGATATCTCAAATTAGAATTTTTTGGATTATGATTCTTTAAAAAAAAAAAAAAAAAAACCTTCAATTGGAGTTGCCTGCTCGAGACCCGGGTAAGCACCGAACCTTAGTTAGTAGTGTCGGTTTGTGAATGGGTGTAGTTTTGAGGGTTAGAGCAATAGATATTGCAAGGTCACAGTAGTGCTGGGTCGTAGTATCCCGTCCCTAAATGTTATTCAATTCAATTCTAAGACCATTGGAACACTGAGGATGAAGAAGAAAGAGCCTCATACAGGGTGTTCTCAAAGGTACTTTTGCAATGGTTCAGAGTTGATAGATATTGTAAAGATTATTTCTTTGTACGTGCTATAAATCTTGCAGATCCACTGTTTTGCCGCTAGGGGCTGACAAGATGGGTCGTTTAAGGGTCTAGGATTGCTTAACCTTCATGATATTTCTTTCTGTTTTTGCTCAGATTTTTTCACTTTAGAGACGAGCAAAGTCTTGAATTTGTCAACACAGTGCGTGATACTACTGCAAAGGAAGGTAAGACTAGATTTTGTACAGTAAACACGTACAGTGTTAATATTATTGTGCCATTCCTGTAACTCTTTACAGCCAGTTATGTTTACAATACGATTTTCATTTGTGATAGTTTCTGAATGGAAGAATTCACGCTATCCGAGCTGACTGATATGCATCCAATTTATGAGGAGACACGAAGCAATAACCATGCTTCAAGGCGTCTGTAACCAGAACGCTTTCCAAATATGATGTTACTGTCTCAGATTCCCTTTCAATAACTATATGCTTAACTTCGCAGCACAGGATCTCAGAAACCATCCCGACAGGATATTGGAAGATCTCGAACTTAGGCCATTCTACAACGAGTTGGGAACAGTCTCAACCGCAGCATACGCACCATAGTCAAAGGACTCGAAACTGCATATTGTATGGCAATGTATGTTGCGAATTTCCATAATCCCTCACATGACTGTTACTTCGTGTCTCTCCATAAATGACATGCATGGCAGCACGCTACGGTAGCTTGAGTTCTGTCATCCAGAATATATCAAAAGTGGAAATCGTATTGTAAACATTACTGAATGTCCAGATTTATGGGAATGGCCCAATTGGCATTCACCTTTTATACTGTACAAAATGCAATCTTGCATCTCTTTGCAGTAGTGTCACGCATTGTGTTGACAAACACAAGACTGCTCGTTTCGAAAGTGAAACAATATGATAACAAACACACGACTTCAACATTAAACGATCTAAACACAAATAGGATGTAATATAATTGAGATTGAGCGATTTTTGTCATAAACGATCCACCTTGTTGGCATCTCTAGCGGGAAAACTGTGGATCTACAGGACTTTCAGCACACAAAAATTATGTTCTGTTTCACCTCCTTTATCATTCCTGAGCCGTTGCAATCGGCCTTCTGTAACACTCTGTATAATAACTTAACTTAAAAAGGGAAGAGGTACACAACAATACGAAAGCGAGGCCTCACAGTAGCAGTGTATGACCGCGTGGAACATGTTGATAGCATGTAGCTAATTATTTAGTATGAAAGTCCTCACTGTTCCTGGAAATCGAATACAAGATTTCATGAGTGAAGACTTCAGATTAAATTGGAATTCGAACCACTTCTCTATAAGAAGAACGCACAGATAAAGTGTGGCGGCCAAGGTAGCATACTCAAGATGTAAAAATATCAGATTTGAAAAAGATATAAAACATTTTATAGAGAGTCATGACATATAAAACTCCTCCTCCTCTTTATGGTGTTCACGATCATGGAGCAGTGCCGGTTGGGGACCAATAGACAAGCGCTCGATTTCTCTACCAAAGACTGGACTGCAAGATCTACTGGCTGTTTGAAAAGTGACTGAATCCATCGCTGTGGTATTTTTAGGTAAAAAATTCGAGCATTTAGTCTTCTCATTCTTATAATTTCTTTCCGAGAGCAGAAAAAACACTTAATATATCGAATAGATGTAATACAGAAATACTTTCCTTTTCCCTTTCTTCAGAAAAGAAACGAGTGTTACGAAGATGTGTCATCTATCCTCTGTACCTTTTACACGGTTTGCAACGATACATTTCTGTAATGGTGCAGATGATTATTGATGTTTAACCTTCATTTTATTGAGCTAATATAAAAATTATGTTTAATGAAATAATTTACTGTGGAATAATAAAACTATATTTACTTTCATTTGCAAGTTTTATGGTTGAAGTAAATATATTTAATTAATTTTGCACAAATTCGCATAAAATATCAGTTATCTAATAAATATCAGTTTTCTATCAGTTATATTTGTTTAATTGCTTTTAAGTTTTTGTAGTTGAAGGACTCAAATGAGAAGAATAAGAGTAGCATCAGTTGTCATAGCAAGGAATATTTTATAACCTGAAGAAAGAGCACAAAATAGCAGGACCTAATACGAAATTAAGACACTACTGGAAACAAAATTATAAAGCTGCTGCGACTCGAAGACTGTGAAGTGGAAGGAGAAGGTGTTGTGAATGAGCGGGTAGCGTAAAATGATTCCAGCGATTGAATAGTGGAGGTATATATATATATATATAGATTGTTTCAAAAATACGGGGCATAATTTCAGGTATGTATTTCCCACATGTAGACAATCGAAATAGTTCATTGCAACATGTGTCCGGAAATGCTTTATTTCCGAGTTATGGCCTTCACAACATTGAAGTTCACCAAAACGTTTTTCTTTCCGCAGGTCGTTGCCGTCAAAGGAGACATTAAGAGGGCACTCTGACAGTTCATTCCGAGGCGAAGGTTACATTCAGTGTTGTGTAGGCGTTAGACTGTGCGACATGTATTCAAATCAAGAGCTGGCACAGATACACTTCATGTATGGTAAGGCGGACGGCAATGCTGCGCTGGCTCGTCGTTTGTACCAGGAGAGGTACCCTTAGCGACAATGTCCAGATCGGAAGACATTTGTACGTCTCCATTACCGTCTGTGCGAGTATGGAAAATTTAACTCTCCTGGTTTGGGAAGGGGACGATCAAGATCTACAACTCCAGGAGTACAGGAGGAGATTTTGGAGGCTTTGAACATGACTCCTTCTATCAGCACACGAACGGTAGCGTTACAAGTCAATGTTCCTCATACGACTGTCTGGAGACTGTTGAAAGAGTATCAATTGTATCCTTATCATTTGCAATGTGTACAGGCCCTGTCACCAGCAGATTACCCTGCACGAGTTAGGTTCTGTCAGTGGTTCTTGCAGCAGTGTGGTGTAAATCCGAACTTTCCTGCCTTAGTATTATTTACAGATGAAACACAGTTCACACGAGATGGCATAACAAATTTCCACAATCAGCATGTATGGGCATATGAAAACCCACGTGCAACTGTTCCATCTCATTACCAGGTGCGGTTCTCCCTCAACATGTGGGCCGGTATCATTGGTGATCGATTAGTTGGACCCAATGTACTTGTAAACAGACTTACGGGGCAGGCGTACACAAACTTCCTGGAAAACACCATACCTCATGTTTTAGAAGATACTCCACTGATCAATCGTCAACAAATTCACTTCTTGCATGCTGGCGCTCCTGCACACTTCAGTCGTACGGCTCGCCGGTACTTGGATCGAAGGTTTCCTGATCGTTGGATAGGTAGAGATGGCCCAATTGCTTGGCCTCCACGCTCACTTGATCTGAACCCTCTCGATTTCTACTTGTGGGGCCATTTAAAATCATTGATTTATTCGTCTCCGGTGCCTGATTTGGAATCCCTTCGGAATTGATTTGTGGCATGTTCTGAGGACATAAGCAATACTCCTGGAGTTTGGGATCGTGTTCGCAGGTCAATGAGACATCGATGTGAGGTCTGTATTCAAGCAGGAGGTGGACATTTTGAACATGTTCTGTAATGACAACGACCTGCGGAAAGAAAAACGTTCCGGTGAATTTCAATGTTGTGAAGGCCATAACTCGGAAATGAAGCATTTCCGGACACATGTTGTAATGAACTATTTTGATTGTCTACATGTGGGAAATACATACGTGAAATGATGCCCCGTATTTTTGAAACACTCTGTATATATATTAAAAATCTTCTACGTCTTGGAACATGGTACAGCTGTCAAAAGAAACATTGGCCGCTCTCTACAAACGAAGTCCCCTTCGGGTTTATCCGCTACAATTCGGAGACAGGCGATGTTACATGTTCTTGGACCACGTTGCCTGATACCTACAGCTATAATTAAAGTATTCTCCGTCTTATTATTGTAGCGTATTGGTAGCGTTTCGGGTTGGTGTTTGTGAGGTTGTATGTTCAAACACAAGCTGGTACTTTTTATGTTAAAAAAAAAAGGAAATATAATTGCTTCTGTTTCTTTTAGACTGTTTTAGTAATTGACATCAAGTTAATGAATGTATAATTCCATGGTTTTATCATTATTTATTATGACATATGGCTGCAAATGGAAAGAAAGAAAGATTATATTCTCAACAAAAATATATTTCGTGACATAAACAAAGCAAACTTACTGGCGTCTGCCTTAGAAAATTCAAGAAATTAAAAGTTCAAAAAAACAAAACAAAAAGTCATGATTCAATATTTAGGCCATCTTCCTCCTATCTCGATCACATCTTGCAGTCGAGTGGTCACAGTCTTTTCAGTTCTCAGCTTCGGCATTCCAGGCATCCTGGACGAGTTTCCACAAATCATCGGGACATCTTGGAGGAAGATTGGGCCAATTTTTCCGAATATGTTTCTTTACTTGTGCCCCCGTAGCCCAGTTGGAAGAACGCTGAAATTTAGATGTCAGCGTCTCAGGTTCAAATCCTCGTCAGTTCTTTTCATTTTATTGTATTACAGGTTAGTATAATGTAATAATATAAAAAGAAAAACTAATACTATTATTATGTAACTGTATTGTTTCAAATCTAACATTAAATTTATTTTACTTATAAAGCTAAAGAACGGTAACAGAATATAAATGATAACTTGAATATTGTTTATATCGCTAAAGAACGATAACAGAATAAAATGATACGGAAACTTGAATATTATTTATATCGCTAACGAATGATAACAAAATAAAATTATAATTTAAATATTATTTATAACGGTAAAGAACGATAACAGAATATAAATAATAACTTGAATATTATTTATATCGCTAAAGAACGATAACAGAATAAAATGATAGCTGAATATTATTTATAACGCTAAAGAACGATAACAGAGTATAAATGATAACTTGAATATTATTTATATAATTATATAATATAATAATTATATTATATTATAATATAATATTATTTATATAATTAAAAAAATAACAGAAAGATAATTCAATATTATTTATATCGCTAAAGAACGATAACAGAATATAAATGATAACTTTAATATTATTTATATCGTTAAGATACTGTAACTGAATACAAATGATAACTCGAATATTATTAATTTATACTTATCGCTAACGAACGATAACAAAATAAAATGATAACTTGAATATTATTTATATCGCTGAAGAACGATAACAGAATACAAATGATAACTTGAATATTATTTATATCGCTAACGGACGATAACAAAATAAAATGAGAACGTGAATATTAATTATATCGCAATCGAACGGTAACAAAATAAAATGAAAACTTCAATATTATTTATAACGCTAAACACGATAACAGAATATAAACTATAACTTGAATTATTATTCATATCATTAAAAAACGATAACTAAATATAAACGGTAACTTGAATATTGTTTATATCGCTAAAGAACGATAATAGAACAGAAGTGATAGTTTGAATATTATTTATATCGCTAAAGAAAGATAACAGAATACAAATGAATATTATTTATATCGCTAACGAACGATAACAAAGTAAAATTGTAACTTGAACAACACTCGAACTCACAATCTTTGAATCATTAAGCGAGTTCTCTACCGCTGCTCTAAAAGACGCAAGTATCGAATCACTCCATAGTTCCGAAATTGCTTCTACATGTGCACTGCATCGTGTAACATCACCGTGATCCGAAGTGGACTTCGAAAATATTAGCTGTTCACGAGTGCGGCCACTTTTTTTTTTTTTTTTTTTTACAGCTGTACATTGAGTTGAATATACCTGGTGAGATTTGCGAGAAAATCCATCAACTATTATACGAATATTAACAGAAGAACTTGGTCCATCAAAAGAGGTGGTACATCGTCACATCAAGGCTAAAGAAATCATACAGAAGTTGTCGATTTCTACTCCACGAATTAATTAACACCAGAACAAGCTCTGCGATGAATGGATGTCTGCCGTCAGCTACTCACTAATCCCATGGATGGGAGATTTATTAAGAGATTAGTAGCGTGTAATCAGAAATGGGTATAATATCGAAATCCTGGCAACCAGAAACAATGGATCGATCCTAAGCAACGAGCTAAAGTCATTGCTAAAGAGGACGCTTTGAGAGAAAAGTAATGTCTGTCTACTAGAATTATGAACTTTGAACGAAGAGCTGTTGATGCTCGGTTATATTGTGAACAGATTGAACGAGTTTACACTATCTTAACTCAAATGTATCCGGAATTCGTGAATCATAAGCTAGTTCAGTTGTAACGAGACAACGCCGCAAGATCTCCCACAGCTCAAATTACCAGATAAAAATACAGAATCTGGAAGCAATCGAGCTTCTACAACTTCCAGCTTCTGTCCCTGATTTTGCTTCTTCGTATTACCATTTGTTCTGATCCACAGTTCAGTGTGCATGGGGAGGAAAGTCTACAAATTCGAGGAAGTCGAAATCAGTATCTGCGAATTCTCTTCCTCGAAAAATGATTAGTACCGTCATGTAAACTTGGCACTGGCTGGAAGATGGAACAAGTGTTAATGGCATTTTCATGCAAAGTTGTTTATTGACATTAAAATTAATGATTTATTATGTTCGTAATTTTACCATTGTATAATGAAATAAGTCTAATATTGTTCTGAAGAGTGTGTAACAGACTAGGCCTGCATCTTATGTGCCACAACATTAATGAAGCTCACAATTATTGAAAACAGGTAGGCCTATACATTACGTAAACTGAGACTATTCCAGAAGATCCCCTGACTTAGTGACGTTGTACTTGGTATCGAAGATAAACCAAGTAACAAACAAATCGTTTAGGAATATGTTTATGATGTTCACTTTCACGTATTAAACATAAACTAAGTTTGTAAATACCTAGTTGATTACTTTCAGCTTAATAGTAACCTTTTCATTACTAGTGAGATCCTTGCATCTTCCAGTATCTTCAGTTGTTTTGTTGCGGGAGGGTTACGTTTGTGTTAGATAATGTGGAGTCAAATAGTGTACATGTTCTGAAATTTAGTTGTGTATTGGGATTTGTTGTGGGTGTGGTTTTTCTTTCTATTTCGCACTGTTCTATATGTTTAGTTTCTGGTTTCTCGGTTGAATATGGAGAATTTCCATGGCTGTGCCTACATTGCTGTACCTGTGGTTGGTGTTTCCGATATGTCCTGCGTATGTGGATACGTTGTATGCACGTGAGGTTGTATACACTAACTCTTAATCTTCAATATACAATTGAATTTCAGAACACACACACTATTTGACTTCACACTACCTAACACAAATGTACCTCCTTCCAGCAAAATAACTGAAGAAACCGGAAGATGCAATGACCTCACTAGTTCTAAAAATGGCTACTACTAAGCTGAAACTAGTCAACTATAGGTACCGGTATTTACAAACCTAGTTTACATTTAACACATGAAAGAGATCATCATAAATATATTCCTAAGTGATGGACTATAATGTTAAAAGTTGTGTAAATATAAAAACAAATTCTACTTTTACTGTCGAAATTATATACAAGACTTGTCTAGTGTAGAGAGATGGCCACGTCTTTTTTGCGGTCTTTCTATTTAAACCTCAGCTTAAAATAATGTTTTATTTTAAAGGGATTGACATGAAATGAAGAATTTCTTTTCAAGCGAAAATGTTTGGGAAATCGCATTAGGCCTACTGTAATTAAAACTTTACTATAAAAATCAAAATAATACCTATTGTCGGTATTTATTTTTTTAAATTCCATTTTAAATTTTAGAATATAAAATACAATTACGTCATTGCTGCTGTATGGCGAAAAAAAAATCTTCCCTGTGAGTTGTATGCTATATCTGTTTCTGTTCATTCAGAAGCGAAATAATCTGGCGGTGATGTTGAATTAACAAGATTGAGCGTCATCCTAGCGTCAAAATGTCGACCTCTGTAAGATGCTTCATACAAACGGGAGGAACAGCATAATCAAGTGCATATACATTACGCATCATGTCAAATTTATTGCACTCCAATATAGCGGCATGCATTATGGGAATCACACGTTTTGCATTATATTTGGTGAACGCGACAGAGTATTAGGTTGTGGCAATCCAGGCGCTCATGTCATACATTACAAAGGCATAGTGCAAATAATCTCTGTTCCACAGAAATCACTCCCAACAACTTTAGTGCTGACCACAGCTCCTCATTTTAAAGACTAAATCTCTTCTTGAAGTTGAGTTGCCAGTTCCTTTCCCCCTCCATTGCATACATCGCCGACTAGTTATAAATTACAAAGAAATCATCCAGCTCAAAAAGGCTAACTGGCAAATCAGGAAAGCAGATAAGCTGAGTAGAGTGGTAGAGAGCAGGGATATTATCTCAAATGTGGCACACTATTAAAAGAATAAAATGTGGGGGACGGGTAAGAAACGCATTGCGCCAAAAGTATGGCGTTTATGGGGAAGGGGAAATGTGGAGGTATTAATGATAGGACCGGAAAAATTAATGGGGATTATGGAGATTCCGGAGCTGGACGTAGATATTTCACGGGGAGAAATTAGAAAAGCGGATTCCTCTTTGAAGAATAATAAAGTATCAAGTTGTGATGGCTTGCTATCAGAAATATTTAAGGTTGCTACTGTCAATGAGAAATTTTTACAAAGAGTGCAAGTGGTGTTTAATGATTTATATAATTATGGGAAATATCCGGAAATTTGGGATACATCTATCATTCATTCCATCTATAAAAGTAAGGGTTCGATTGTATCTCCAGACTCATATAGAAGCGTAGCCTTACAACCTACTATGGGCAAAATCAATTGCAAAATCTTGTATGATAGAATGAAGGGATTGGTGTCTCGGCGTAGCAAAATTTCAAAAGGTTGCAGCACATTTGACAACATATTTATTTTGGATTCACTGAAACAGATACAAATGTCTAAAACGGGTTGGGGGGGGGGGAGAAACTGCACTGCGCTTTCGTGGATTTTCGAAAGAACTTCGACAGCGTGGAAAGGCAAGTGCTTTGCTATAAATCATGAATGAAAGGGATGTCGGGTAAGATGATTAGGGCGCTTCAGGGGATATATGACAAAGTGGAATTTTGTTTTAAGTACGATTTCAACAGATTATATGGAAGCTTTTCCAATCGTAGAGATGTGAAACAAGTTTGCATACTTTCTCCCTTACTTTTTAATCTGTTTATTGACGATATAACGGAGATTATGTTACGAGAGGATATTGACGCCCCCGTCATAGGGGACGTAAATATCTCAGTATTGTTATACGCTGACGATTTGACTCTAGTTCTAGAAGCGTTAAGAGATACAGAAATTACTTGAAAAACTTCAAATATACTTTAGGGACTGGGGATTGAAGGTAAATACTGAAAAGACGAAGACTAGGACCTTTAAGAACGGATGTGTTTACAGTAAAACGGAGACTTGGACATACGAAGGTCAAGCATTGAACAACATGAAAAGTTTTGTTTACTTAGGGGTAACAATGACGAAGAACGAACAATGTAATAAACATGTAGACATTACAAAACACAGGGCACTGATAAAAGCGTTGGAAACGCCAAAGATACGTAGCAAAAACCCGGAAGTCTATCTAAATTTATTAGATAAAGTATACAACGCGGTAGTTAGGTCTACAATTACATATGGGGTAGAAATTTTGGTCTGGTGGCGAACGGAAAAACTTAACCAGGTACAAAGCTACTTTTTAAAACGGATAGCAAAAGTGGGGAGGGGAACGGCTAAAAGCGGAATCCTTGGAGAATTCGGTCGCCATAGAGACTCAATAGACTGCAAAGTAAAAGTTTTAAAGTACTATCTGAAGATTGTGCATGGAGATAACTCTCTTAATAGAGTGATCTGTTACACTGCGTAACAAATTTTAACTTATTTTTGCTCTGGGCATGTGATACATATTTTCTATATAATTTTTAACCTCCTGAATACGAATATGACAATAAAAACAGTTGTTGGTTACGGTTTTTGAGAAATTTTCGAATTTATATCTATTCAAAATAAATCTTTAAATAATGACAATAAGATTAAATACTCACTGTTCAGAAGATTACAACTTTCTTTTTCTCCATTTTCTTTTATACTGGCCATCAGGTACATCACGAGCTAAAGTCCAACAATAGTGTCTGCTAGCATGTTAATACTCCACTGTCCTTGGTATCTTTTTTTCCATAGTTGAAATTTCTTGACGAAAGCGCTAACCATGCTCATCACTGAAATCGCCACAATTCTCGGAGAAAGAGTCAAGATGGAAGTGAAGAAAGTGAATCTGCTCTGTTGAAGAACTGCTTTCGTATTCGAAGGCTTCAGAAGGGCCAGCTTCTTCTTGGGGTGATGAAAAAGAATCATGTACAAAATTAGTTGGAGGTTTTGGCACAGGCAATTCGGAACTGTGAGGGTCTAGTCGGATGGCTGATGGAAAGTTTAGATAGGGGATTGTGTATGTTTGCTTTTAGATGTCATACCCTGTACTGACCGAGTCAAACAAAAGTAACAGTCTTTATTATGATTTGTTGATTCCCTCCAAATCATTGGTACCGCAAACCTCATGGCTCGATTTACTTCTTTAACCAGTATTGTACATTTTAGATATAAGTTTTGCAACAAATATTAGGAGCTCACTTTTGATCAAAATCGCATGCTTTGCACCCAAAATATAATTCGTATGCTTTTTGAGTTAATGGGGTTAATTTGCATTTTTATTTACCTGGAAGGAACTCACTACAAATATAGCAGAAACTGTCGGTTTTGTTAACACACTTACGAGACATTTTGCACTTATCCGGTGTAACATAAACTATTAATTATTATTAAACCACAATTTAAAGAAATACACATCTTACACAGAATACTAACACCACGGAAATCTCCTGGTAAACTGAAGCGATTTCATACAGCTAACCTGATTCTCCCCCTCCAAGTGGAACCGAAAAGGGCAGTAGAACAATTTCCGCTTCTAGAAGTGGTTTTGACAGGGTGTTCTATTGCAAAATATAAACTACAGTAATGTCACAGTGAAATAAATACACATCTCAAGCAAAATCATGTAAACTTAAGTGAATTCATACCGCGAACCTGTTTCACCACGTCCAAATAGACTCGTAAATGGGCAATAAAATAATTTCCGTTTCTACAAGTGCTTATAACATGGTGGCCTACTTATACTAATATTGTTTTCACGTAATGGGTCGTCACATTTGTAAAACAAAATAGTTACACACGAAATACGGTGATTTTTTAATAGAACGCGTAGAAAATGAATTATATTGTGCATCTCGAAAACCCGAACTGATGGAGCCGGAGAGAATTTTTCTCCGTCCCACTCATCTTTCATCATAAGATGACGCAGAATATCTGCACGGAAATATCATATGTACTACGGTACATCATAATAATATATCATGACATCTGTTTTCATTCAGAAATAAGGCTAATGAATTTCTACCACAGTGCTCCTACTTTAGTAATGAACAGAAATTAAATTAATTTAGGCCTACTTGTTTTTTTTTTCGTTTACAATACTACACAGATGGACGAAATATGTAGAAGAGTTATATGAGACAAGAAATCGTTCAGATGACTTAGTACATAATTACACCATAATAATATATGATATACGAATAATTACTTAGTGATTTAAGACGGCGCTTATTCCGTCGGATCCCGGCCACTTAGTCACTCATAACGAGTGCACCTCTGCACATGTGTGTGGACATGGCCCCACAGTCATACATCTATGACGCAGTGCATGAGGGTAGGCCATTAGAGGGAACGCAAGAGGTGGAACTTAGGATTCGATCCGACATCAGGATGATAATCTGGTGTGGTTTAGTGGATAGAGGATCATCACGTAGAGCTGAAAACTCGGGTTCAAATCCCGGTGCTGGAGAGAATTTTTCTCCGTTCCACTCATCTTTCATCATAAGTGTCATGATGTTTGTTTAGTTTCACAATACTTTGCCAGCAGGTTACTCATAATATTGCAAGAACTTCAGACCGCTTATACCTGGAGACTTTTTTCCTTATCGGGACAATCGTTTTTAACACAGCCGATATGGGTTAACGGCAGATAGTTATGACTTGAGTTACAACGAATCTTTCTTAAATATCTTCCCACACTTAGAACAGAAATAGGTTCATTTCCGTAGAAAATGTAGGTTACATTTTTAAGTTATGGATGTGGTTTTACGATCATTCGTGGAAAAAAAATTTAAATTCTATCAAGGGTGACATTTAACGCCGGAGGAAATACTTTACAGTTACAGGAAATATATAAATCTGCAAGCTACAGTTATCATTGGGTAATAAAAAATTCCCACACGAGAGGGAGTTTTAAAATGAAGCAAAATATTACAACAGCTGCTATAGTCGTTTCAGATTTTGTGACTCAAATTTTATCAGACAGCATCCATGAAAATGTATTCCTAGCTTAGTAGCTAGTGCAAGAGACATGTGTTCAAATCTGAATAAGTTCGCATTAAAATACGGTATAGATGGTTGAGTATTAACAACTTCAAATCTATTCGATTAAGAATTTCATGAACTCTGATACCACGATGATTTAGAGAAATTTCATTTCTCTGGTGGATTCAGTACTGTTGTGGAATTCATTACCCCGATAATGGAAAAGTAAGTAAAGATGTTGAGTACAACATTAAATTTTGACAGGAGAAAGAATGGACGGTAAATTTTACCTGAAGCCTACCACCTAGTAATAGGTTCTTTTAAACCCCCATAAGTATATAGTAAAAGAGACCCAGATCTAGTTCAGTTGGTATATCTGTGAACACTATTTCAATCGTCTATAATTCGTCCTCGGTGCTGGCACTGATTGCGCCATCCTCTTCACTATGACAAATAACTTATGTGTCCATCGCTGTGGCGTAACGGTTAGCATATCTGACCGTGAAGCGAACTGGCTCAGGTTCAAATTCTGGTTGGGACAAGTTACCTGCTTGTCGTTTTTCAGCGGTTTTCCCTCAACCAATTGATGTAGAATTGCTGGATAACTTTCGGCGTTGGATCTCAGATTAATTTCGCCTTAATAATTACACTTCCTCTCTTTCATGATCATCTCCGTTTCTTTCCTAGGTTTCGGGGTTGCTCCGATGTAGAGTTGCCTGCTGGTCGCCGCCGAACTTGGACATTATGGATTTGTGATCAGTCGTTATTGGTGATAGCACTATGCACAGTGGGATCTCCACTGGGCTCGTGGTAACTGGTGGGACCAGGCTTGTGGGACCGCAGTGAGGGCTACGTGGAATGGTAAAATGATGATGTAGGGTGAGAGGGGGGGGCGGTGGCGGCGCGTGGAAGGATCTATAGCGCGGGGGACCTTAGAGGATGCACACTAGAGGTGAACAAAACTAACTGCCGCTCACGCTCGCTGTGTTCGTTGCATTTGACTTTCGAGTCTCCGCTCATTATTCTCGTGCGCTTCAAGTCTCGCTCATCATTCTCGAAATAGCATTTGGTCGGAGTAGAAAAATTTCGTAACTTTGGATAACATACATAATTGAAATAAATAACATTATAAATGTTTAACTGAGACAAAAAAACAAAACAGAACTGTATCTTAGTTATCAAAATGTTTTGGATCTATTATATTATTTTACTTTTGGTTACATAAATATAAAAAAAAAAAATTCTCAATTAAATTTTCGTTTCTAAGAAACATAAAACATAACATTAATATCTTTTTACTTGAGATTGCACAGTTGATCTTAAACATATGTAAAGAAAATTCCTAATATTTAAATAAGGGCTTAGGAATTAAATAAAGACTGGGAAACGGATTATTATACACTGAAAGGTAGGTATGTTTCAAATAGGTTACTTGATTGTTTATACAGGGACATCATTTTATTTTCACTAACATTTTTAATATTAACCTGGCTATACCTCTGGATCAACGCCGTTTGCTACCCACTTCCACGACTGGAGTTCGATGATACTGGCGTAATATACAAAAAAAATCACTTTACTAGGTATAGGAGGGAAGAAAAGTAGTTCATCCATTTACGTAAATAGGAAATATCGCGCTTTTGAATTTGATCATTTTCATTAGGTTTTTGTTTAATCAAAATACAATACAGTATTAACAATGAGTGTTTTTACTCACGAACTGAGCTGTCCATGTGGACGTATTCATTATGCAGTGTATATTATACTGTCTACAGCACATTAGCGTACAATATAGAGAATGAAGTGAAATTGAAAAATAATATAATATGGATATTTAAACACATTTTTGAAAATGGTTGCCGTTCATTTCGATACAGGCTTCAGTTCTAATGTGCATATTATCGCATTATAGACTATTGTACCTAATCCCAATTACCAGTTTCGTCCTTCGTACTAATAATTCATGTTGAAATAATTCTGTACCTACTCTGTAAAAGAGTACCTTACGTACTGTAAATTCAATCTTCACTTCTGCTCGATCCGAAAAGATAAAATTACTCAGACATACTATCTACTGTCCGTCCAAGTGGTTATGTCGTAGGGTCGTAGAAAGGGAGGAAATTACGTGACAATTAATTACTTAACGAGGCCCTTTTACTTAAGTTATTTTAAACAGTTATATAATATTACGTAAACGTCCAATTTCTAACAGAAATTAATTTTCTCAGAAAAGAGCTAAGACAGCCCAGCCACTAGCTGGCGAATAAAAGCTAGTGGGGGAAACCGGGATACGATGTAGGCAAATGTACGACAGTATCTGTGCGAAAATGATTCAATATTGAAAACTCTTTCCTCACTGGAAAACGCGAACATATTTTTGGAACGTACTGTTTACTATGACCGTAAGGCTACTATGACTGTATATGCGGTCTTGGATCTGTGTGGAGGACGGTTGAACTTCTTTAGTAGAAGGGATGGGAGTGAAGTACATTAAAAGAAACTCAGGTACAATAAAAACTGAAGTAAAAATAAAATGATGTCCCTGTACATATAGCAGTTTCCAAAGTAGATAAAAGTTCAGTGAGGTATAAACAACTGTGAGAATTCAAGGCTGCTTGACTTCGAGACTTCGGAAGTCATCAATATCGAGTCTCGGAACACTAACAACCAGTCTTTACATCTAGGACGCGACGTATAGCTCATGCATTTTGTCAAGACTCTTGCGATGCGCAGTAGGGCAACAACGTTTCTGTTGAGGGAGTAGGAGTAGAAGGGAAGGTCGGGCGTGTGTCTACCGAGTTCAAGGCAAAGACTAACCCATTCCCCTATAATTCGTAAGTAGGTTCATCCGATCTCGTGCGCAGGTCTGTAAGAAGAGTGGGGGAGTGTCTTGACAAAATGCATGAGTTATAATACAACATTGTCGTGTGGGTTTTCGGCTTTAATGGACGCTGTTAGTCTCGCTTTCTCGATCGTTGTTCATCTCTAATGCACACCATTCCATCCCGGGTAGTACAATAGGTCCACCGAGCGGCCTGCATGCGAGGACAGTTCCAGTCCGTGCCCTCGCCTAAAGGAGGAATAATAGATAGATTACAAATAATATATTAGCCACTCAACCGACTAGAACAATCCAAATTTAATATGTTTTGAAATAGGATGTGTCTCGACAGATATTTTTTAATGATACTCCTCTTCTTTTGCATTCAATTCACTAGCTTTCTTAATTCAGACTCTTACCTGTTCATTTACCTCTGATTGAGGTTCTGGCTGATACATTTATTATCAGACATTACATCTCACTTGACGATATGTATGAGAGGAAGAACAATTATCTCACGCGTCTTGAGTCTGATTAGTGAACTATGTTACTAGTCAACGATGTAGCAATGGAGAGGAAAAGGAACTGGTCACCCTACCCATTACTTCATGGCTTAGTTGCCTCATGAGTGATGCCTTATTGGTACCACTTACGAGTTTCCAACCAGTCTTCGGACTGCTGACTATACACACGTACATGCCATATTATTAATGTGAAAGAGACAGACACCTCTCTGCGACATAATCATATCCGAAATTACTGAAAACATGTTCGACTATTTACAAAATAAGAAAGCGCTTGAATGAGCTTTTATAACATTATATCTAATCTAATGTATCAAGATTTAATGTGTCATATAGTTCACCGTACTGAGCAAATGCCACTGAATGCGCACAAAATCCATATCAGAAGCAGGCACGTCTTGTCGAAAATCGCAACTTAATATTTATAAATGTTGCAGCTTGAGATTAATTGGAAAACATCTTTTAAAGCTACTAAATAAATTAAAAACGCTTTCCTTAAAAATAAATAAAAGCAGATCAAGTTCATTTAATTAGCCATCTCGGTTAAGCAAATATCTTATAGAAACAGTATTTTTATTGGTTGAAATTGATCTATGAAATTCTGGCCACGATCCTTTTATTATGTAAAATAAAAACTGTTATTACTCGACCAAGGCAAGTGGAGTCGCGGGCGTGATGTGAACTGTCGCGATGCGATATTACGAACGCAGGAGCAGTAGCGCCGCGGCTCCTGGCTGCAGGACTCCACTGGACTTGGTCGAGTAATACGTTACATTTTGTTAATGTGAGTTTAATTTAAATTAATACAAAATGTCGCGTTCAGCTCCCGACTTGGCACGAAAATATTTGTTTTGTCGTGTTATTTAGTTCATCAAACAAATTATTGGATTCTTCCAAATTACTCTTTTCGCTGAGATATCACTGGTCGAACAATTTATTCATTCTGATTGCACTTTTCCCGTAACTTTAATTTGTTGCTTTATTTCGTACAAGAAACTTATAAATCTTCAGGACTATTACGCTATGTGCATGGCAGTTGGTACAAACATTATTTAGACTATTACGAATCTATTCTCTGAAATAAAAGTTTGTTACTGTATTGCACAAAGAAAATATGCCTTCATATTTTTTTATAAAAGAAGCTTACCTCTAAAATTAATTCTTGAAATATAATTGCATATCTTAACATTTTCAATCTAATATGATAATTGTGCTCCAGAAATTTTAACTAATACGCTTTTAGAAGTAAAATGGCATATGAATTTTTAATTTATTCTTACAAATGGGTAAGTTATATCCATTTCAGTGAATTATTGTAGCCTGTTTCTTTCTTTTTTTTTTTTTTTTTTTTTTCAAAATCTGGTCTGCAGTTCTTTTTAAAACTAATCTCGAATTTAAGTTGTTGCAACAATGATATTTCGCATGCAAAAAATGAAAATTGTGCACGAATTAGGAAAAAAATTCCAAATTTCAGTAACCCCTTCCCATACTTTATGTCCGGTGTAATTCTATTTTCGTTTATTTACATCTAATTCCATTTACTTTTGGCCTCCTGTTTCCATAGATCTTTGTACGAAATTGTATTGGGCATATTTTGTTTATTTTACCGTAAGGTCCGAAAGTCTTGTCACCCCTACTTATTTGTATGTTGATATGCATCCATTTTGAACATGTCATAGCAGATGTGTGACAATGGTTATACTTCACGTTCCAGCTTGTTTAGTAATCCAGAACATCAGTATGGGACCATCATTGTCGCGACACAAAATGATGCGGCGCCATGTCCTGTGTGAAATTTTCCGCAGCAAAGGCGGTGTGATTTCCCTGAATGCCCCCTAACTGCTTGCTTCAAATCTTCAATTGTCTCGTATCGATGTTTCGAGGCATGCTGCTTAATTATTCCCCAATGGGAAATCACACCGCCTTTGCTGAGGAAAATTTCACACAGGACATGGCGCTGCATCATTTTGTGCCGCGACAATGATGGTGCCCATACTGATGTTCTGGATCACTAAACAAGCTGAAACGTAAAGTATAACCATTGCCACACATCTGCTATGACATGTTCAAAATGGATGCACATCATCATAGAAACAAGGGGGAGGTGACAAGACTTGAGGACCTTACTGTAATTTAAAAATAAGATTAAATTTTGAATCTTTCAGTGTATAGGGCAACAACATGAAATTGCAGAAGGAAGCTGTTGTTGTTTAGTTAACTGTCCGAAAAGAAGTCTGAACATCACAAGTGATACCAACAAGGTATACATACGAGGTAGGCTATGCATACATCACCGACTAGTTATAGGTATATTACACTAATCAGACTTCAGATGCATACAAAAAATTGCTTTTTCCTCTGACACATATCGTCAAGTGAGATGTACTGCCTGATAATATACAGGGACATCATTTTATTTTTACTTCAATTTTTATTGTACCTGAGTTTTTGAATGTACTTCATTCCCACCCTTTCTGCTAATGAAGTTCAACCGTCCTCCACACAGATTCAAGACCGCATATACAGTCATAGTAGCCTTACGGTCATAGTAAACAGTACGTTCCAAAAATATGTTCGCGTTTTCCAGTGACGAAAGAGCTTTCAATATTGAATCATTTTCGCACAGGTACTGTCGCCCATTTGCCTACGTCGTATCCCGGTTTCCCCCACTAGCTTTTATTCGCCAGCTAGTGGCTGGGCTGTCTTAGCTCTTTTCTGAGAAAATTAATTTCTGTTAGGAATTGGACGTTTACGTAATATTATACAACTGTTTAAAATACCTTAAATAAAAGGGCCTCATTAAGTAATTAACTGTCACGTGATTTCCT
The DNA here is from genome assembly GCF_040183065.1 of Periplaneta americana. Lineage (NCBI taxonomy): Eukaryota > Metazoa > Arthropoda > Insecta > Blattodea > Blattidae > Periplaneta > Periplaneta americana. Next base: position 102,113,321 of record NC_091120.1, read on the forward strand.
CCCTTTCTACGACCCTACGACATAACCACTTGGACGGACAGTAGATAGTATGTCTGAGTAATTTTATCTTTTCGGATCGAGCAGAAGTGAAGATTGAAATTACAGTACGTGAGGTACTCTTTTATAGAGTAGCCTAGGTACAGAATTATTTCAACATGAGTTATTGAAACGAAATACGAACCTGGTAATTGGAATTAAGTACAATAGTCTATAGTGCGATAATATGCACATTAGAACTGAAGCCTGTATCGAAATGAATGGCCACCATTTTAAAAAAATGTGTTTAAATATCCATATTATGAGTATTTTTCAATTTAACTTCATTCTCTATATTGTACGCTAATGTGCTGTAGACAGTATAACATACACTGCATAATGAATACGTCCACATGGACAGCTCAGTTCGTGAGTAAAAACACTCATTGTTAATACTATACTGCATTTTGATTAAACAAAAACTTAATGAAAATGATCAAACTCAAAAGCGCAATATTTCCTAGTTTACGTAAATGGATGAACTACTTTTCTTCCCTCCTATACCTAGTAAATTGATTTATTTGTATATTACGCCAGTATCATCGAACTCCAGTCGTGGAAGTGAGTAGCAAACGGCGTTGATCCAGAGGTATAGGCAAGTTAATATTAAAAATATTAGTAAAAATAAAATGATGTCCCTGTATATACTGTACATATCAGAGAGAACCTGAATCAGAGGTAATTTGTGTACTGTTATGTGAAATTAATATCAACCCCTATCGTAATCTCATATGTAGAAATACAGCCTGTCAGACACTGACTGTTGTAATGGTAGTGAAAGTATAGGCCTAATTGTGTTCAACGTCATATGTGGTGTATATTCCAAAACCCTGATTACGTATTCTGCACGTGTACTGCAGACAACTTGACGTGCATCCGTGTAGTGTGTACGTTATGGCCATACTCATGGAGGTCTTGTTTATGAGCGTCTGAAACGTGACAATAACATTTACTTGTGAACACATTTGTCTCTTTTTAAATGGATTACTATTCATAAAGACGAAACAAATGAACTTGACACATATGAATACTGTCGCATTATACTGTTTAATTAATACTTCATTGTATTATCAACACCAACGACGCCTTCCGGATCGGGGACTAATGAATCGGATTCCTGCGTTCGAGGGTGGATTCGTATTCCAGCTGGGTTAATTTTTTCCGAGATTTTAACCAACTGTAAGGCAAATGTAAGATAATTCCATGGCTATTTATTGGACACATCTCGCCGAAAACCAGCCCTCTCGCCAGTTTCACTGATGCTATGTAGCATTACAATTGATACAGTACTACACTATTCGCAAGGGAAGGACAGATTTCTGACATCTCCGTAACGTTTATTTTTGACCTCCTTTCTACCCGCTATCCGCTGAGGCAGCCAATAGAAAATAAATTCGTCACTCATGACATCAAGTGAAGACATCATTGTCACATACATCCTTAACTGAGTTGTATTGTAAACACTTCCATGCTTATTAGTAATAAACGTCCACCGCTCTGGAGTAACGGTTAGTATGTCTGATCGTGAAACGAGTGGGCCCAGGTTCAAATCCTGGTTAGGACAAGTTATCTGGTTGAGATTTCTTTCCTGGCTTTTCCCTCAACCCATTAAGAGCAGATACTGGATAAATTTCGGCGCAAGATCCTGGACCCATTTCGCTGACATCACCTTCATTTTACTCAGATAACTACATACATACATACATACATACATACATACATACATACATACATACATACATACATACATACATACATACATACATACATACAGGTCGATGGCATTTAAATGTGCTTAAATGCGACAGGCTCATGTCAGTAGATTTACTGGCATGTAAAAGAACTCCTGCGGGACAAAATTCCGGCAAATCCGGCGACGCTGATATAACCTCTGCAGTTGCGAGCGTCGTTAAATAAAACATAACATTTAACATACATATATACATACATACATACATACATACATACATACATACATACATACATACATACATACATACATACATACATACATACTGTACATACTCGTACACTTACTACACTGATACCAATACTTTTCTTCAGCTGATAAGCGTCGTAAAATTAACCATTAAAAAGTAATAAGAATAAGATTTCTGTCTGACTCCCGGGTGAGGGAAGGATGAATGTTTCTAGCCAACGCCGCGCTCTGATTCTGTATCTTCCACGTAATTCATTAATACCATCAGGAGTCGATCCTTTCATTGCGATAAGTGTAATGCACTTCACTTCGAGATAAAGCTATGTAGTTGCATATCGTCTTTCATTTTATGAAACCTCCTATGTGACAGTACAGAGTATAATTTTTCAGGAGGACGAAAGAAGTAATTAAATATCAATAGGACTACACTGATCCTCGATTATGTTATTGATGTCCATCAGATTCATCAACGTTCTCTACCGAGTTATATAATATTATTTTTTTGCACGATCGTGTTTTTTTGTATTTACAACTATTGTTGTTAGTTCTTGAAAGTTAGAATTCCCACACAGAAACTTGTTGCTAGGGAAACCATTCTTCATAACATAAAACTATACTGCATTTATTATTACTTAGTTACCATTACAGTACAGTTTTGGGAAGGCTTTGGAATAATATTGCTCTAAATTTTCAATGCAAAATACAGGATCTTTCACAAGTAACGTGTCTATCGAAAAATTAACTATTTTGTATAAGTTTTTGAAATTACGTTCTTCCTCACGAGAAAGAACCCTTCCCGGTGCCGTACAGTCGATTTGGAAACAAACACCCTCTCTCCCCGCCGCCAGATCTATTAAAGAAAGAATTGTTAGTGTTTTAAACTTTATTAAAACACATAAATGTAAAAACAGTTTCAATTGTTCACAAATTATGGTGTGCAATTTTCAAAATTTCTTCCGTTCTGCTGAATGCACAAATGTAAGCGACGTATCAACTCTTCATGGACTCTGGTGAGCATGCCAGCCGTAACCATTTGTATCGTGAGTTAAATTCGTTTCACTAATTCAGGAATGTTGCGTGGTTTAGTCGCATAGACAAGATCCTTGATTAATTCCCAGAAAAAGAAATCCAGAGAAGTTAAATCAGGTGATCGCGGAGGCCAACGGATTGGGCCTGTGCGACAGATCCACCTGCCTGGAAACACTTCGTCTACGGAATAAACGATTAATTTGAGCGACACTGTTTCCAAGATCAGACCAGGCCGTAATTTTTCTCTTCTGCAATAACGTTAAGCGGCTACGTGACATTTTATCATTCTAGTCTATCACAACAATGTGTATAGGCATTGCCGTGTGCCATTATCCTTGGCGTATAGAAGACCATGCTACAGAATTTTTAAAGTCCTTGGCGCATAGAAGGCCATGTTCCTGATCATTTTAAGTTAGCGTCAAATGCACATTACACATGAATAAGTAGCTTCCTCTGGGGATGGGGGAGGGTGTGTTTTTTCCAAATCGACTGTATGGCACCGGGAAGGGTTCTTTCTCGTGAGGATGAACGTCATCATTTCAAAAAATTATCCAAAATAGTTGATTTTTCGATGGACTCGTTACTTATGAAAGACTCTGTATCCTCCTGAAAAAATTATACTCGGTACTGTCAAATAGATTTCATAAAAGTAACGACGATATAAAACTTCTTCTGGCCCGGTAACGAGTCCTAGAGGGTCCTATAATCCGCACTATTTGGACTCCGCTTTTCGACGCAGAATACGTCTTTCCCCGCAGTGACTATGGACAACCTTTCCGGGATCCCTGGTGAAACAGAAAATGACACAATGTTAAATAGTAACTGTAAGCATACTATGAGCCACAGCCGAATGCTAATGTTATTAGTTGCGTATAAAAGGGATGTGAAACGACTTATCTCTGAAAGTTTTCGTTGTCCTTACAATTATCACTCCATCATTAAATTAATGGACGAAACGAGATTATCCCTAAGTGCTGCGTGCTGATTGTGCTGCTCGACAAAGCCGGCTTCACCATTTGCCACACCACCCATTCCTCTTCAGCTAATCCGAATATCATACTTTTAGTGATGATCTGCCGTACCTCAGAGGTCCACCTGAGCCATTTAATTCCTCATTCTAGAGATTCGGGCTTCCGTCCTTCTGTAGAACTATGCTTCGTCTAGAACTCAACACGACTGCAATCTAACAATCTTCGGAAAAACCAAGAAGAACATCTATTGTGGCGGACGGCCGATACGACGCCCAGCAAATACAAGTAGGTACTCTGTTTTCGATACGGAGATGGTAATGAGACGGTAATGGTGAAAAGTGTTCATAGAATATAAAGAATAAAAAAAAAACCAGAAAAACTCCAATAAAATTCCCCCTCACAACATTGGCTTTGTCCACCACAAAATTCTTCCTTCGCTGGGATCTGAACTCGAGTTTGTGGTCGTCATAAATAGGCACTCTACTAACTGAGCTACCAAGCGGCTTTCTTTCCACCATTGCTCCATTGTCACTCTTTATCCTATCTTCCTTGTAGAGTCTCTGTTGTTGGAAATAGACATCAAATAAGGAATTTTAATTGCAGTGAACAATATTTAATAGCTATAATATAACTTTACAAGAAATTTTTAAAAATATGATTCCAACACTCATCCATACGTAAGATTAAAATTACCCTCTGCGGTGGCTGAGTGGTCAGACCTTAAGCCTGTCATGCAGGCGGCCCGGATTCGAGTCTCGGTCAGGTCTGTGATTTTGTGGCGGACAAGGTCGGAGTTGGGGTTTCTCTCGGGGTTCTCTCGGGGTTCTCTCGTTTTTCCTCATATTAGGTATTTACTTCATTCCGTCACCAATTCTTCATTTCGTCATCATTCCATAACATTTCCCGAACGCCGGAGGGTGCTGGCCTAGGGAGGAGTGGGGTTGCTGTTCGAAAACTGGGTACACAGAGAACCTTAGTGTGGTCAGCTGGTGTGGGTTTGGGAATGCGCCACTAGAGGGTTAGCGCAATAGATCTTAACAGGTCGCAGTGCTGTTCCATAGTGCCCCCCTCCGTAAATTCCATTCCATTCCAAGATTAAAATTCCAAATTTTTATTTTATAACGGAGATGAGAACATATTATCTGTAGATATAATTATATTTTTAATGAAATGGAAGGTGAGCTATAAAAATAATGAGAAACTTGCTTGAATAGACCTACGTTATATCTTCCTTCTATCCATATTGCCGAGAACTACGTGAAAGATTTATTAGTTTCGCTTGCATTTTGGGATAAAATTAAATCACTAAGCGCTAACGGTGAGTAGTAAATTTCCTGCATTAGAAAATGTCTTTGTTTCAGGTTGAAGACGGATAACAGAAAATTCTGAGTCCGGACCGGTAATTCTCCGTCACTAACTGTTGGCAACATATGTCACAGTGTTAATATCTTACAAATTCTACAAGAAGAAATTTCGTGCATTACGGGAAGTGTTCCATGACAATACGTATAATAAGTAAATGTTTGTAGCCTCCTAAGTCCACGGTCTTCAATCCCTGTGACTTTTATAATTTGTGGGCTATCATTAAACGAAAGTGTACGCAAACAATCCACGTAATCTCAAAGATTTAAAGAAAATACTTGTATACAGAGTGTAAAGGGTATAAGTGCTTTTATTTTAACTGATGATGATTCATGTCATATTTTCTAATTGCAATATTTAACTAATTATTAAAGTTTACAATATTAGACGTTTTGCAACATTGCTGGAGAGGGAGGACTGGGTTTATAAGCACACAGTACAGCTCAAGCGGGTACAGACATGCCGGTACAGATACTCTGTTCTAATGCAGGAGCGGACCATGATAACACTGTTGTTTACATAAAACGAGCAGCAAATATAAACTTTAAATCTCATTAATAGAACATTATGGTAAATTTACATTTTATGTAACAATATTGCTCGATTTTTAATGTATGTCGAAAAAATAAACGATAATGGTTTCCTCTACAAAATCATACGAACTTTTTTCTAATGCAAAATTTTAATCTCTCCCGCTTCCGTAAAGAAATATCATTTTTAAACAAATTTCTGGTTGTCTGATTTTCGAAACGGGATAAGAGACTCCTAGTTTATAAAAATCATTGAGAAACTGCCACAAAAGTTCGCCGATTAGGTAGCCTTCTTTGAGGAAAACGTTGACAGTACATCCTTCTTTCCTCACTTGAATTATGACGCCTTTCTCCATAAATTAATAACATATGATAGGCCTATTCCTAAACTGTAAATGACATTGTAAGTTGTTTATTGAATACCCTGTACTGAACTGTCATCCGCTCTGCCGTAGACCTATGGACAGGGAGCTTGAACTCATCTGACTCATACTTACATCTGTGCGGAGAACTGGCTGCTGTACACCTTGCCACGTATCTCACGCCAGAATATTCACAAATTTAAGCATTCATTTTTATTTAATTTCACGAAAACGTAATAGAACACACAAATATTTATTTAAACTAATATTAACTCTTTGCTGGATATATCTACTGATGTAATAATTGTTTTCGTAATTTTACTAACGATATAAGAAGTATAACGCAAATAAAATAAGAAAAGAAATGTTTTTTTCTGGGAAAACTATCAAGTTTTGACTCTATGTTGTATGAACATTTTCTGATCTGTGAAAAGGATGGCACTTATACCTCTTACATCCTGTATAATCTTTTTACTAACGCCGCGCATATTTACGTGTAGCTATTTGTGCTTCTACCTAACGTTTGGCGGTTATAATGAAGAATCCTATTCTGAGGTTGGGGCACAGATTAGTCCCGTATAATAGATTGACATGACTATGGAATAGGCAGGATGGATGAAGAAGAAAAGGGCGAAATGAATCCAGGGTCAAGCGCCGAAATTTATCCAGCATTTGCTCTTAATAGGTTGAGGGAAAATTCCGGAAGAAACCTCAGTCAACTTATCCCAACTGAATTCGATCCCGTAGCCGCTACTTTTTCAGTCAGACACGCTGACCACTACTCCAAATCAGTGTACTTGAAGGAAAATATTCATCAAGCTATTTTTGAAGTACAGTAAAATTAACTTCACGCAACGTTTTCAAAAAGGCTGACTCCTATTCAAGGGCAGAGGGCGAAAAATTCCCTCGTATGATGTAGGTCTGATACTAAGTACCATTAGAGTATTTCTAATATGCAATTAAACCAAGTACGTCAGTAAAGTAAGTTACTAAAACAATAAGTAATATCCGAGTGCCACTGGCGTAGCTCAGCGGTAGCGCGTTTGCTTGCTGATCCGGAGTTTTCCTTGAGTTGGATTCGATTCCCGCTTGGGCTGATTACCTGGTTGGGTTTTTCCGAGGTTTTCCTCAGTCGTAAGGCGAATGTCAGGTAATCTATGGCGAACACTTAAACTTATCTCGCTATCACCAATTCCATAGACGCTAAATTAATTAATTATTTAATTAGTTATTTATTTAACTAGCTAGCTAGTGAGTACAAATTAAAATTGTAAAACAAAAATGTTTCTGGCCACTCCGTAAGAGCCAGACTCGTGTGCGGTGTGAGTTGATATAGCGTCGTAAAATAACCCAGAAAAAATACATATCCAAGCTGAGCAGTTCTTTTTCGACGGCAAAAAATAGTCGGATCAACCTGACTGGTGGGCACCTGTTTTTGATAAAGTAAATTTTTTCACACAAACTGACAACTAATCTAACATTGGCCAAGTACGTGATGAAGACGGCCAGTAGGTATGCAGACAAGAAAATGGTGGGATACAGTCTACTCTGCTGAAGCCGGATAACCCATGCTGCCTAATCACGTATGTTGACAGATGTGATATTTTAAGCACCTAATAGCATAAATTGCTGGTGCCCAATTTATTAGAAGAATATCTCTGTGTTAAAGCAGAAGTGCCACAACTCCCGTCCCATATCCCTGGCGATATACTACGGCAGCTTCTCTTTAACATGTTCTGTAGTTTCCGCTATTGAATTTCCGTCAGATGTTACCATAAAGTAACTTTAATGCCGTTACTCGTTGACTTGAAAGACTCGTGCTGCACAGTCCGCCTACCGGCGCGGCGCCCCGCTCACCTTTCACCTTCAATCCTCGATACCGAGTCCGCTTGCCTCTTTCCACTCACAGACGAGTGACCTACAGTTTTCATCAACTACGAGCTTTAAATATCTCTAGGCCAGCCCTCAAAGGGTCAACATATGAATTATAAAGCCAGATTTGCACTTGAACCAATTCAAAATCAGGGTCAGCTTTCCTAACGACCTGCATTGACTGCACTATTGTCTGGCGGGTTGAGGTCGAGGATCCGCCATGGGATTGCCTGACATTCGCTAGGAGTCAAGAAAACCTCTAAAAAAAACCAACCAAGTGTTTAGCTGAAGTGGTTTTCCAATCATGATAAAGCTCAGCCTCGAAGAACGAGTTCCCCTCACTAACCACTATGCCACGTTGGTGCCCCAGAATAGTTTTAAAGTACTTCCATTTACTTTCACTCTTTATTATATATTATAATCCGGTATAAAGCACCACTTTTTAATAACTAGGAAGCGGAAGTTAAGGCTGCAAACCGTAAAAGTCAGTGGATATGTACTATAGAACACTCAAAGTGTCCTTGAAATAAGAGTCTTGTACAGAGTTAACTGTAAGTAATTTCATTAATTTCAAAGAGCTATTCTTTGAGATATTTCAAGCAAAAGGTTTAATACAATTTTGCTCGTTTTTGCTTTCTTTCCGAAATAAAAAATGTTTTATATGAAACATTTCATAGCGTGTTTTGGGAAGCCATTGATTTAATTTTCAATGTACTTAGTCATTTAAGAGAGTAGCATATTATGATAATACATGATTGAAAGAATTTTAGCTTTGTCCTTTAAATGTGCAGAAATTTGATACGAACAAAATGTAACTTTTCGTTCTGAAAAGGAATTTTAGAATACTACTATATTTGTTCGGATAAGGTTTCTGCATATATAAAGGACAAAACTAAAATTCATTCAACCAAATATTGTCATAATACACTATTTTCTTAAATTGACTGAGCATATTTGGAATTAAATCAATTGCTTTTCCAAAACATGCTACGAAGTGTTCATACAAAACAATTTTTATCTCGAAAAGGGAGCAAAAACTAGCAAAATTGTATTAAACATTTTTGTTTGAAACGTTAGAGCGCCGTCTTGAATCAGTAAGTGATTACTTACGCATATATTTTATGATGTACCGAAGTAGATATGATATTTCTGTGCAGAAATTCTGCGTTACCATAGATGAAGGATGGATAGAACAGAGAAAAATTGTCTCTGGCGCTCATCCCGTCGGATCCTGGCCAATTAGTCACTCGTAATGAGTGCACTTCTGTATGTAGTGTGTTGGATATTGTGCCCCTGTCACATAGCCTATTATTCTGTGACACAGTACATGAGGATAGGCCACCAAAGGGAAAAACTGAGAGATGACTTGAACTGAGGGGATTCGATCCGGCATCGGAACTGGAATCCGATGTGGCTTAGTGGATAACGCGTTAGCACGTAGAGCTGAAATCCAGGGTTCGAGTTTGGTGCCGGAGAGAATTTTTCTCTGTTCTTACTATCCTTCATCTATTTGTCATCATAAACACGTTTGTGTTTAATAGTACTTACATGGCGCTTTACGTTAAATTCCTAGAACCTGGCACATCACGTTTACAAAATTTTCAGAATTGTTTATTGTTTTAATAAACACGATCAAATTCTGAAATAGGCCTACGTGCTCTTAATTTTGTATACACTGTACTTGTTCTATTATTCGGCATATCTCTGCAATAAATGTGCACGAACTGCTGACTGACACACTTGAACACAACTGCACTATTTAGTTGTTTAGACTCTGATGGAGCAAGTACTGTACAGGTTCTGAAAGAATTTCGCAAGAGTTGTGTGTAATTTTCATTCACAGAACTATATTCCTGCTTGATAAGTGAAGTAACTCGGTTCAAATTCACAACTACTTTGACTAAACATACATACATACATACATACATACATACATACATACATACATACATACATACATACAATATTTCACCATTACTTTATAGTACTCCAAATCCCTTGCCCAGGTAATTAAGATGGCTTTGTAATTACTTAAGTTGATATATTTAAGTTGATAATAGTTGGGTTTAATAGTAGTACTTGTATGTTAGGTTTACTTTTGCTTATAGTAGGCATTATTATAGCATAGTTTTTATTAAATAGTCTTTGGTTTATTGAATTTATTTATTTATAGCTAGAATTAAATTTACGTTTTTTTGCTGTAATATTGTAATTTAATTACTGTAATTGTAATGTTATTATTGCACATTATATCACTGGCACCGGGTGTACACCCAATAAAGTGTTAATACATACCTGTACATACATACATACATACATACATACATACATACATACAAACATACATACATACATACATACATACATACATACATACATACATACATACATACATACATACATACATACATACATACATACATACATACATACAGTCCACACCTGTGGAGTAACGGTCAACGCGTCTGGCCACGAAACCAGGTGGCCCGGGTTCGAATCCCGGTCGGGGCAAGTTACCTGGTTGAGGTTTATTCCGGGATTTTCCCTTTGCCTCAAGCCAATACGAGTAAATGCTGGGTAACTTTCGGTGCTGGACTCCGGACTCATTTCACCGGCATTATCACCTTCATTTCATTCAGACGCTAAATAACCTAGATGTTGATACAGCGTCGTAAAATAACCCAATAAAATAAAAAAATAAGAAAATACATACATACATACATACATACATACATTCACTACCCTGATACCAATACTTTTCTTCAGCCCTAGTAATGAAATAGTAATATGCGTTACAAGAGCGGTATGTTGAAGTTTTCATGTTCGAGGAAAAGTTTGAAAAAGCGAAACGTAGTTGAGCTTTTTTAATTTCCGAGAATTGAAAGAAAACATACCGCTCGTGTATCGTACATTATTTTGTGCGAAGATCGTTTATTACATACCTGAAAGAGGAATTTCTAATTAGTTGTAATGAAATCTCCATCTTGGTTTCTGTTCAATAACGGCAAACTTGCAAAACAAAAATATCTATCTTAAACATTGTTGCTTTAAAATGTTTTCTCTGTTTACTATATTACAGCAGGCCGTGATCCTACGTCTCTCTTTTTTTCCCCCAGTCTGTAAATGCGAACTTAAAACAAACGGTAAGGTTATGTAATGATTTAGAGTTTACTTAATTTTTGCAAATATTTAAAAACAATAATTAACAGTACAATTTAGGTGAAATTGCAGTGGTAAGTTTACAATTTATAATTATTACTATATTGAACGTCTCTAAAAATAATATGTTGAAAGCCTAAAGCAGTAAAATCAATATGTCACTTAAGCGGTAAGAAGAGGGAAATTATTATGTGTGTTAGGTTGGGAATACTGAATGTGGAATTTTAGACTTTCCGCGGATTGGTTTTGTGCGGAAACCAAGCAAATACGCACGAACTCGCACAAAATTAAATACCTATACAATGTACATAGTAAACGAACATTTCCATTGTTACCTCATATATATACACACAGAGTGGGAGTGAAATATTCTTGCAGATTGAAAGGGACGATAGGGTACACGTAAATGAGTAGAAAACCTATATTATTTTTTGTGATTAAATGTAAAGTTCATTAGAAAATGAAGTTTGAAATTTCAGCAATCCGTCAACATCGTCGGCTATTCTCCGTACTTAAGCTGCTACCTACCAAAGCTGGGAATACACGTACTTGCCACGGTAGTAATGCAACAAGGATAGAACAGAATTCGAAGCCTCGTTCGCTCGTTTGTACGCGATTTCAAGCACGCGCTGCTGCAAGAACGCGCACACCTCAAATCTCGCGTAGCGATCTGTTTCCTGTCGGTTTTTCTCGCGAATACAAGGTATTGTTGCCGCAGTGTGGACGGGTTCGTTGCCGTTTGTCTCGTGAAGCGCGCACACCTCAAGCATGGAGTGGTCTGAAATAGGTTGGACCTCATAAATTATATCCAGTCTTGTGGAATCCTGGTGATATAGACTATTATAATAAAAGCAACGGAACGTGCCAGTGAACACACAAAATGAGACAGGGCACCAAAACGAGCAAAAAAGTAGGATAATAGTACAGAATTACTAGCAACCGCCGTTGGAATTATGCAAGCCGCTACTAGGACGTTAGTTTTTTTAATTGGTTATTTTACGACGCTCTATCAACTACTATCAACTACTAGGTTATTTAGCATTGATGAAATTTGTGATAGCGAGTTGGCAATTGACGAGATGAATCCGAGGATTCGCCATAGATTACTTGATATTCGTCTTACGGTTGAAGAAAATCTTGGGAAAATACAATCAGATAATCAGCCCAAGCGGGAATCGAGCGCAATTCCGGATCAGCAGGCAAGCGCGCTACCGCCTGAACCACGCCGATGGCTTCTGGGAGATTAAAGACCACTGTTGAGCAATGTCAAATCGTTTTGTGTTTTCCTTTCATCGAAAATGATAGCATATCGTGCGACTACTAGGGAAGGTATTCAGCAAGCTATTTAGGACATTCAGATGAAAGTAAAAGGAAACTCCTTTGAAATACCAACTTACTATAGACAAGGACGTTTTCATTCATCTGCACCTTCATTTGATGTCTTCTTCCCAAATGGGTTATCCTAGACAACCTACTCAACCAATTACTCCCTCAACTTCTATGCTTCAGCTCCCGAACCACCACAATGTCCTCCGACTCGAGACTTCTCAAGCCGACCTTCCAATGACAAAATCACCAATACCATTTTTATTACACTACTCCCTGTCACTTCCGGATTTGAATCAAACTCTCTTGGCTCTCTTCAACATCATCCAGCCTTGCATTCCTATGTTTTATTATAAAATAATTTTCTTTGAATGATTTGAAATACTCCTTTTGGCTGTACAATTAAAATAAAAACATCATTGGGCAATCAAATTTTGATTACTCGAAAAGGGAAATAATTTTATTGTACGTGTTTCTTTATTACAATACGACTTCGAAATATTATTGATTTTTCTTGATGGGATATTTCGAATTTTTAACTGTAATTCTTCAGTGTTTCATTATTTGTCTTGCAATTAAAATATCCCCATTAAAGAAGCACATTATGTTGGTACTGTCATTGAACTCATCTTGATATTTTCCTTTAATGCGCTGACAATTGGCTGGGGAAACTTCTGGGATTATGCCTTCAATAACCTGTTTTGAAATTCGCCAAAGGTATTGAAGACATGCAAACGAATCCCCTGTCACCAAGAATCGTAAAGTCAGTGGGAACCTGGAATATGATATTTACAGTCAGTCAACCAAAAATAATGTTTTACATACTTTGTTAATTACACATTAACATTCTTCAAAGAATGAATTGAGTTTAGTACAATAAATACTGACCTATATTGTTTTGAGATTGGTTCTCGCATGTTGGTCGCTTATTTTTTATATTTCGGACCAATTTTCATCAATAATTCTGTAAAGTTGGTGGAAATAATCCGAGTAGTCCTGAGGTTTTATATTGGGCGCTTATGTCTTGAAATTCTTTAGCACTTAACAAATTACTCCCTAACCGTTTCTTGTACAGCTCCGTGGTCTACGTTTCTTTCTGTTGAAAATTTATCCTATTACTACCAAAGTGCAAATAGCAGTTAGCAAAGCTTCCTCGTGCATCGTGCGAGATAGAATGGAACTAGAAAAGTGTTCGAGACTTGTACGCTACTCAAATGGTTCGTATCGTGCGCACCACTTGTTCGAGAGTGCACAATTTACTCCGCGCATTACATGTAATGCCACGTTACTTCCGCGGTGCGTCCGTGTATTCCCGGTCCAAAACGTTGCCACTCACTCGCATCGTGCAATGGCTTGAATTTAAGGGTTATAAAAATTAAATTTACACGAAAACCATGGACGCTATTAAAATACGCCAGAGAGATAAATTATTCTTTACTAGATTTCCTATCGATATGGACAAAAATAACGATCCTACTCGCAATAGTTACCGAATAAGAGATTATTAAACATTTGGAAAAAAAAATCTGAAAACTCTTAACTTTCCACCAATATATTAGGGGAATGTCGGGTAGGGCCGGACGGCGGGTATGTCCGGACACTTACAGCTTTCGTAAATGCCGTAAGATAGAAGCATGTTCTTGAGTGCGTTTAGAAGCCTCCGTCCAGAGTACTGAATACACATCAGTGTGTAGCTCTACCTCCTGGTGTTAAGTGTGTACGTCATTGTTCGTGATTTACATTGTGTCTGCTCTCCGCCTCAGTATTATTCAAGACATCACTACTTTGAAATAAGGTAAGTGAAGTGCATCTGCCAACTACTGTTGTGTTTATAGAAATGTTAGGGAACTAATTATAGAAGTGCGCTTTAAAATTCAAGTAACTTTAGAAATGGCAGGAATTCTTTCGTTGGCGTGTGTATCGGGTAAGACCGGACAGTGCTTTGTCGGGTACCACCGGACACATAAATAAAATGCTTTTCTGTGTTACAGAGCTCACTGTTGGAGGAGATAATGCCGAAATCTGAAGAAAAACGTAATAAAAAGGGATGTTGGACCGAAGAAAATATGAAGCATGCCATGAATGGTGTACTAATGGGAAAAATTAGTATTAGAGAAGCAGTTAGGGTGTATGACGTTCCGAAAAGTTCTCTGCATGACAGAATTAATAAAATAAAGAAAGGGAAGGAAGCTAATGTACCGCCTAAATTAGGCAGATTTGAACTTACTTTCTCCGAAACATATGAAGAGGAACTATTAGCCCATATCAGACAGCTCGACGGCATGTTTATGCCACTAAGCAAGAAGGAATTCTTGAAATTGGCATATGATCTAGCCGTGGAGTTGAGATTGCCACACAGGTTTAACAAGACAAAGAAACTTGCCGGCAAAGACTTTTATTATGGATTTCTGAAAAGGCATCCTGAAATAGCATTAAGAGTACCTGAATCCACTAGTATGATGAGAGCAGTGGGTTTTAACAAGCCCCAAGTAGACCTGTTCTTCAGCAAGCTTGTGGAATTGATGGAGAAACATTCATTTCCCCCTTCACGGATATTCAATGCGGATGAAACTGGTGTTTCTTCAGTGCATGATAACTGTAAAGTGATGTCCGTGAAAGGAAAAAGGCAAGCGAAAGTGTAGCTCAGCCAAACGGGTGGATGAATGGTGACATATTTCTTGGATGGCTGAAACACTTTGTAAAGCACGTGCGTCCAAGTAAAGATAGCCCTGTGATGAAGAAAATGAGAAAATGTATGAAGTGGTTTTCACAAAACCACATGTCGAAGAAAGTCAATCTTCAGTCAGCACTCCGTGCAATGATTTTGCGTCAATTGCGCCTCTCTTGAAGAAACTGTCCCCAATCCCTGATGCAAGCAAACGAAGACTTGCTACGAGAAAACGAAAGGCAGAGAAGAGTCAATTCTGACTGGAACCCCCTACAAAGAGTCGCTGGAAGAGAAACAGGTTCAAAAGAACAAAAAGGATGAGAAAAAACGCCGGAAATGCGCAAAAACTCTAAATTTGGATCAATCTTCAACATCAGTTAAGGCTTCTGCTTCCAGTGTGACTTGTTGCATATTGTGTGGTGAGAGTTTTGAAGAAGACTGGATTCAGTGTGAAAAATGCAAGGGTTGGGCGCATGAAAAGTGTGCAAATTTAGAAAATGCGACCTTTTATTATGAGTGTGACAAGTGTATGCAAGTGCAATAACTCTTTCTTTTCAATTCATACCATCTGTTGTACTTTTTTAAAAAACTTTTTGACTGTCCGGTACAACCCGCCAATATCCGAATCACTAGGCAAAATGTATATTTATAAATAGGCCTTTCCTCAGATTATTAATGTCTATTCTTCAATAACAGTACACGTATATTGTTTTATGATTCTTGAATAGTGTTATTAAAGATTTTGTTCTTTTCGTTAACATAAAACCAAGTCAATATGAAAGAAAAACCTTAAGTGTCCGGACCTACCCGACTCTCCCCTATAGTTTTTTGTTACATACAACATGAGCTATTCGCTCTAGAAATGTGCAAGGCTATTTCACTTCCACTCTGTATATGAGTCATTCCATGTTAAATCGAACACCTACGAAACATGACAACTTAGTATTTGTCCAATTTTTTTAATATATTCTATTGATTAAATTAAATATCCCATGTGTAATTTTTTCGGGCTGACACAATTATTTAGTCATTTATTAAATGTTACTTTTTCCATAAATTAGGATGCAACGTATTATGAAAATGGTTATACTGAAGATTCTATAAACCGTAGAAATTTCGTGTTTATATCATTTTAAAGTGCAATAATTGCAGTATTATATACTACTTTTTAGTGTTCAATCAAAATATAAAATGCGCCCCTTTTAGGGGGTTATATTTTTAAAATACGTTTTTATATATCAGGGACTTACTTCTAAAAAGGGGAAAAAATATCATTATATTCTTTGAAATGTTTTAAGTAGAACTGTGTTGGTTTTAGAATGCTATTCGAATAAGAAGTCGCTGTGCAAATAATTTACTGATGGTGTGTTCGGGTCGGAAGGGTCGGATTGAGTGAGACCGCGCGCCGGAGCATGCAGCTGCGATAGCCGCAACACTTAGGAATTATTGTTAGATAAATTAAAGGGAATCTGCTAAGTCTTTCAGAGTAGGTATCGTGTTGTGTTGTGTTGTGTTGTGTTGTGTTGTGTTGTGTTGTGTTGTGTGCATGTCAAATCAAACAACTGTATACGAAATGTGACCATTTAGTACGTATTTGCTTAAATCTTCTAAAATATGTTGTGCAGATCAAAATAAGAGGTCTGTAATTTTTTCTGGGATCACACTTTAATATTTCACTATTTATACTCTTTTAATTACTGTATATGACAAATTCATGCACGACGCAGTATGAAAATGCTCATTGTTAAGATTCTATGCATCATAGACGTTGAGTGTTGGTGTCATTTGAAATGGGAACAAATGGAATATTATATTAATTAATTTATTGATTGGGTTGTTTAGAGGGTCACTTTTTAAACAATTATTTTTATAACAGCTTATCGTTACTTTAAAAATGCAAAAAGAAAGTATAATCTATTATATTTTACATAGAACTACGCTGATTTCAGGTTGCTTTCGGGTAAGAAATATAACTTTAAAAATAATATATTGAACATATGTCAGAGCTTAGTGATGATTGAGAATCACCAATAAAGAAGACAAAATTATCTAACAAAATATCCTAAACAAAAAAATGCAGAAAGTTACAGATACACTTAAACATGAAATATTTCATATCACAGAAGATACAACTTCAGTTGAAAATTCAAATAATTCCGATATAATACAGAAATTAATAAACTTCTTTCATGAAACAGACAACAGAAATCTCAAAATACATATATTAAAAATTTTTGTAAGTTGGTCCTACAGTAAAATTGAACAACATTTTAATATCGCCACTCACATGATATGAATTTCTAAACAAGTAGGAGCAGAAAAGGGGATTTTTGCTACTCCTAATCCTAAATCGGGAAAAAGTTTGGGAACATTTTTTATAGTAGCGAAGGTTTGGAGGTTTTATAATTCTGATGATGTGAGGAAGGTTATGGCTGGCAAAAGAACTGTGTTTCAGTTAAAGAAGATGGAAAGAGAGTTCACAAACAGAAAAGATTAATACTGTGTAATCTTAAGAAAACTTGCCAGTGTTTCAAAGAGCAATATCCGTATATCAAAATAGGATTTTCAAAAATTTTCAAACTCAGACCAAAGGAATCTGTACTTCCTGGAACAAGTGGCACGCAGTCAGTTTGTATCTATGTTCATCATGAAAATGTTAAATTAATGCTTGATGGAATTAATAATATTATTTAAAATATTCCTTTTAAATTTTTACCATTAGTGAATACAAATAACGTAGCCATATTTCTACTCAAGGTACCAACAAGCAAAAGTGGTACGAGGTATCTTACAACTTCATTCTTTTGTTCCACTTACACAATCTCAGGCCGTAATAAAGAACTATTCACTTCAAAGTGAGAGTAAAGTGGTGGACATTAAATAGAATTGGTTGTATGTAATTAGTAGACATCGGATTTTTAGGCACTAAAAATTGCAGTTTTAGGCGCCTAAAATAAGCTCAAAATTTGTAAAATTAGGCTCTATTTTAATGAAAATAGGCATTTTAGGCACATCAAGGTATCATACTTATTTCTTTCACTGAAATTTTTAGTTATACACTAAAATACGCACAAAAAGTATGTTTAAACATTAAAAAAAAGAATACTATATTATATTTATAAACAGAGCTGCACAAATTTAATATATTGAAACTAATGAAATAATGATTATTGATATCAAGATTACTCATTTTAAGTTATTGAAATTCAGTTCCATGCTCAGACTTTATTATAATTATCTGCACAGTACACCACCAGAATTTTTTCTAAATTCTCCACAGTTAACCTTTGCCTTTTGTCACTGAGAATCATTTTGAAAGCTGTGGGTGGGTGTCGTTATTGAGGCCCCACATTGGGCGCCATTTGTGGTGGTGTCGTTGTTGATGTTGCGTGAGATTCACTCAGGGTAGCCGAGGTACGGTTGTGGTGTAGGTTGATGTCGGGAATAATCCCAAGCCGGCTACTTATATAAAAGGCAGTGTAAATTCCAAAACTATAAGTTTATTGTCGTATCCACTTGGTAAACCCTAGAATATGTATTTCCGGCTGACATATAATTCAATCGTTGGTCGCACTTCTGTATCGACTCTATGGCGGCTCTGAATAAGCTCTATCCGATACTACAAATTCAATACTCTGTCCAGTACACTATGACACGAAGCGAAATAGTAGTCCTGTCGACACCAAACGAAGTAGTTATTCTGCCCTGTATGTAGGGCCGCCGACACGATGTAAAGTTGTTTTGATGATCTCCGCTCCGAAGCGGAATAGTAGTCGTCATCTCCACTCCCCGTCACCCTTATTTATAAAAACCTATCCTACGCTAAAACTAACTATCCTATTGGTTAAAAACTACGTCACTAACTGGCCTAAAATCTATTCCCTATTGGTCCAAAGTGACCTCATAAGCTGGACCAAGATCTCTTCTTATTGGGCGCGAAATATGTCATCTCTAAATTTAGACTTTGGATTTCCCATAACCTCAAATTAGTTTGTATATCTCACAAGAATACCCGTTCTTTGGAAAACCCAAGCTTGGCAGTATCTTTCCCACGGGTCTAGTCCGACTCCGGCTTTTATGCTTCATCGAGTCTATACGAAACCCCGCTCAAGGTGGCCCTAAATCTGTCCGATGCTGACAAGTGACGAAACACCTGTGTGGGAAGCTAATTCTAACGAAGTCGCCAGAACATCCCCGCGAATACATGTAATAGAAATATGGAGATATCACTTCGCTGATAAATCGGTCTCTCCCTCTCCTAATTACTGCTTCAAATGCCCATCTACATAACCATTGGAAATTCCCGAAAGAGTTTCCAATGTTATGAGATGTCCCCGCTTTCTGCCTATAACTAGCCTCATACTTCCCCCACGCGATCAGCCGGTAACACATTATTTACAATACAGTGAGATTACAATGTCACTACAAACAATTACAATAAATATTACATATATCTTCACAAGCCTTTCTATGTACACAACTCTCACACAATAAGCACAACAATGTACAATTTATATCCACATTTACATATGTACAATACCATTCATTCACATATTTACATTTATTTATTAATTGATCAATTACACACTCTGCGTGCTTGGTTGTACCAGCCGCCCTGTACAGGTTCACCTAGCTGTACGCGTGAGACTAACCATCCTACTCTTTCTCATTCCTGCCTCCTAGCCTCTCCTGTTTGAAAGGCCGCAAGAGTTGCTTGTGGTACCTACCAACAGGTTTACTTTTTCCCCTTTCTACCAATTCGAAAGTATGGTCTCCGTATTTACTCTTAATTTCGTAGGGCCCCTTGTACAGTAGCTCCATGCGTGAGTAACGTCCTCTAAGGGCGGAAGATAACTTCACGTCCCTTAGCAATACCAAATCGCCGGGTGAGGGCTCCCATTTGTGGCGATATCTTTTAACTTTACCGAGTCTATACTCAGCCTTTTTCCTGATTCGGTCGAAAGCTAGTTTACACAGTAGTTCCGCACTAGGAGGCTCACCCTCCTGTATTGCCTGCGGCAAACTCTTTATCATAGAATCGGGATCGATCCCTAACATAAGTTTGATCGGAGCTATTCCGGTCGTTGGATTGATAGAGTGGTTCATGACTCTCTCAATCACCTCACATTGCCTAAACCAGTCCTTATGGTTTCGGTGACACAGAATACGGAGGTACAATGATATATCCCTAAGCGCTCTTTCGCAGGGATTACCGCTGGGAAAGTATGCGGAGCAATTGTATAGTTTCACGCCCGCATCTTCCAGCCTTTTGCAAAACACTTTCGATTTATGTACCGACACATTGTCACTGAGCACCGCTGTTACCGGGCCGTAAGTCGGTATGTAGTCTCTAACCAGCTTGTCAGCACACAATTTACTAGAGATATTTCTTAAAGGGTAAATCTTTACAAATTTTGTGAATACATCGTACGTAACAAATATGTACCTGTGTCCGAAGGACGATGTGGGCATTGGACCGTGTTCGTCCACTGCTACAAGTTCATTCTTTTTACCCCTGATAATGACTTGTGGTACATTGTCATACCTTACATTTACAGGTTTCGCCCTCTGGCAGACCTCGCAACGAGATATTACCCTTCTAACCTTCTTTGACAGTTGCTTAATATAAAATGATTCTGACATAGTTAAAATGATCCTATCACTCCCAGAGTGACACATAGATAGGTGAAAGTTATTTATAAGTTCATTCTCCATACTCGCAGGTATGTATATCTTCCACTTCTGGATATCCCTACCATGCAATTTATACAAGATACCAGAGCGCAATCCATACACTTCGTCTTTCACCTGTGGGATTTCTCTAGCTTTGTCCATTAAGGCCCTTATCGTGGAATCCTCCTGCTGCAAATCTGCAATTTTCCGAAATTTTCCCGTCAGAGCTCCATTCCTCGTGGAATCAATTTTCATCACGGCAATTTCGTACGCGGGGGCGGTGATAGTTTCCGGTAGCCCCGATTTGGAATTCAAACGAGAGAGACAATCACCAAAGATATTGTCTGCCCCCGGAATATGTCTGATCGTCACATCATGAGCCAAAATCTCGTGCACATATCTAGATATTCTAGAGTTCGTCAATTTGCATCTACTCAGAAACGCTAGGCTTACATGGTCAGTAAATATGATTATCTGCCTATTAAAGATATACTGACGGAACTTCTGTAGTGCGAAGTACACAGCAGAAATCTCAAGTTCCGTGATTGATGCGTTGCTTTCGGTACGCGACAGTCCCCTAGAAGCTGTGGCAATCACATGTCGCTTATTATCTTCATCCGTCTGACATAGAATTGCTCCATATCCATATGAAGACGCATCCGTATAAATCTGAAAAGGTAGGCTGTCGTTAGGCCTTTCCAACAGAATTGAGTCGCGACGAAAAGCAGTTTCGTTCGATCGAATGCTTCCTGCTCTGCCGACCCCCACCTGAAGGGTGCATCCTTCTTCAACAATGCTCTGAGTGGGGCTACATGCTTAGCATAATTGACGAGAAACCGATTCTGGTATTATAGGATACCTAGATATCTACGAACCTGTTTCCGGTTCCGCGGCGGCGGGATCCTCGAAATGCTCTGAATTCTCTCTTGGTCCGGTCTAATTCCGTCAGACGAAATTACGTAACCCAGGAAAACTGTCTCAACTTTAAAAAATGCTGTTTTCCCCAGCTTGACTGTCATACCAGCCTCTCTCAATTTAGTAAGTACAAAATCAATATCCCTAATATGCCTATCCACATTATTGCCATATATAAGAAAATCGTCAATGTACTGTGCCAGAAAACCTTTCGTCGAATCACCAAAAATTATGTCAAGTGCTCTTAGTAGCGCAGATCCAGAACTCGCGATGCCGAATGGGCATCGGGTGTATTGATAAACTTTCCCGTTATGTAGGAACGCTGTGAATTTTCTCGAGTCCTCGTCCAGCGGAATCTGCCAATACGAACTGGTCAAGTCTAAACTAGTGAATATAGAACAGTCACTGATACGGCCTAACAAAGTGTCCACTGACTCCGTCCTGAAATTATCTTTAACTGAAAACGAGTTAACGTGTCGGGCATCGATCGTTACTCTTAAGCTTCCATTGGGCTTCCTAACCCAGCACAATGCATTTACGTAAGGCGAGTCCG
Source organism: Periplaneta americana (assembly GCF_040183065.1). Taxonomy (NCBI): domain Eukaryota; kingdom Metazoa; phylum Arthropoda; class Insecta; order Blattodea; family Blattidae; genus Periplaneta; species Periplaneta americana. The sequence goes on from NC_091120.1 coordinate 102,135,716, forward strand.
ATACTTCTATAACTCCGTCTTTTAACATATCATTTATGACTTCGTCTGCCTGATCCCTTAAAGATAGGGGGATGGGTCTACATTTATGCCGAAATTCCTCCATTCCTACCACCTTAATTTTGTGTGTATACACTCTACACAGACCCGGCGCGTCTGAAAAGACATTTAAATGGCTACCTATACTTGGCTCGGAAACATGACGGCCTCTCTTCTTGGAATTGGTAATCCCTCATAAACCCCCATCCTCTACTCAACCCCTAGCCGCGTGGCAGAAATACAATAGATCCCAGCATTGCCAAATCTAGTAGTCATTGCCTCTACCCGTTTGGTTTCACCCGTTCTCAGTGTCTTTTCAGACATTTGTCGACGTGTTGTTTTATACCGTTGTGCGCTTCAATTTATCTAATTTATTCCGGCCATGATTAATGAGTGTTGGAGCAGATGATCCGCAGCCAGGCCTTCTGATTCACTTGAAGATGGAGGACCATCACAAGAACAAATAACACCGTCGAAAAAAAACAGAATATCTTATTTGCAGAGGAGCGTAGCTAAGAAAACAAAGTGTTAAAATATTGTGTCTAACGTTAGAAATTCTATGCATAGAGTAATCGAAAGTTGGGGTAGTTTGATAAGTACAAATCTTAATCACTTAACATCGGACGCAACCGGCGGAGTTGGTAAAAAATATATATATAGGGCATAGAAATTAAGAATTACGGTTCACCAACTAAAGAGAAAATAAACAAATTAAAACAGAATTCGGTATGATAGACGATTTTATGCGTGATTTACTTCGTCGAACAGTATGTGAACAGTACGCGAAAGAGATATCGCCAACAGCAAATAAACTTGCGGAAATATATTCTGGCCTGATTTGTACATTACGTTTAAGAATTCAGAAAAAATGTCATTCGATTCTATCCAGCACTTTCGGAATTACCAGGAAAAGGGTTTTTAAGGAATATAGTTTACGAAGAAGAAGAAAAAGCTCATGCCGTTTTCCACTTAACAGCTATTACAGCCAATGCCGCACTTTACATTAAAAATCATAACTTCAGAACTAATACAGAGCCACTGGCGTAGCTCAGTTGGCTAAGTTAACTAACGATCTGAAGTTGCACTTGGTCATGGGTTCAGTTCCCGCTTTGGCTGATTTATCTGATTGGGGTTTTTCCGAGGTTTTTCTCAACAGTAAATCGAATGTCAGGTAATCTATAGCGAATCCTCGCCTCATCTCGCCAAATACCATTTTGCCATCACCAATCCCATCGACACTAAATAACCTAGTAATTGATAGTGTCGTTAAATAACTAAAAAAAAAAAAAAACTAATAGGCCTACAGGTTGTTTTTACCTGAATGAACTTCAATAGTTGGTGTAGAAATTTAAATTTTATATTAGGCCTATATTTTATATAACAGAATTTTAAGGTATAAGAAGTGTACATGCCCCCTTAATTAATTAAATCATATTTCGTATCTTATAACGTTCCTTAGGCCTACAGAAAATTTCCATCGAATCAGCAACTAAACTGGCAGACAAACAAATGTATTCTTTCGTGCTTTAATATGGTTTTCGTGTTATGAAAAAATGATGTAAAAGGAATACATTTATCCATGACTGGTATCTAAACTGGTCTTTATTTGACCGTCCTTAGCAACCTAAATAATGACATTATTCACAGCAGTGAATAAAAGTTTTCTAACTTACAGCAGTGAATTAAATATTTTTAAATCACTCTCTACATGACAACCAACATATTGGCATTAATTAAAATGAATAAATATGAACTTCTTAGCCAACAACACATTACAAAGAAAAAACCTACAATTTAAAATTAAATTTACATCGGTAATGAATAAAATATTGTATAGCACACTAGAGTAAACAGATTTTATGCGCTCATGGAAATTATCACCCAAAGCGAAGCGGATAAAATCTAATTTTACTCTCTTGTACTATAAATTGCTATTCAATGATCACAGTTTCCGAAAATTTTACAAGCGCAACATCCTTAATTAAGTATAAAATTCTGGAACTTCAATAACATGAGAATTTAACACTTATTATATAATTCTGCAGTTCTTTGTTTATTTAGGCAAAACATGTTAGTGAAAATATAAATATAAAGTGTTTTTAAAATAAGTTTGTTCATTTTTATACCAATTTTGTTTCAGTAATTATAAATTAAGGTATATTTACAAAGATAATATAGTCTCGCTGAAAATCGCGGTTTCACGGAACACAGTTTGAAAAACATTCGCAAATCGCAATGACTTCAAGAATTGGCAACTCGGCTAAGGGTTTATCCCTTGCGCGTGCCAGCAGTTAACTGGTGAAGGGGATGAGGGAAGGTCGTCATGTTTTCGTGCGAAGTATACAACATCCATTAAGCGTTTTCTTTCACTCTCACTCAGGCCGTGTGCCTGGTTAACTTTATCTCTCACTATTTCGAAAGTATCTGTCTTCCTATTGTTAGACGCGACTACCTGCCTAAGATCGCCAAGCGAAATCTCATTACAATATCTGGCCTTACCGCTAATGAGATTACGTCCTATTTGTCTCGCCTGGACTAATTCGTCGATACACAACTCGCATTCTCCGCAGTCTACTTGACACACTCCCCTAGTTACCTCGTTACCTTCCCACGGATTAACCTCTATAATTACATTCTTACAAATTTTGAGGTGCTCTACAAAAAATAACTCTTCCTGTAATTCAATCTCTCCTGCGGTTCTTTCATCTACCTCAGCTCGAGCGTTATTGCTACTGAATGGGACATGGCCTACACTGTCGTTACCTGCCGTAACCCCTAGTCTGTTTTCCCTGAAATCTAATAGCGCGTGCCATTCATAGAAGCTTTCTACTCCAATAATGATGTCGGTAGTCAACCTTTGTATCACAAGAAAAATAGCATTTAATTTCACGTCTCCGCACTCTAACTCGAACCAGTCTTGATATTTTACCTTTTCCTTCTTCTTGCTTAGGGCGCCCGCACAGTACAGTGAACATATGGGTAACGTTTGCAGTTTTATTCCTGAATCCCTAACCTTTTGAAAAAATTCCAAGCTGCATACATTATTTGTGGAGCCAGAGTCCAACAACACACAACACTTTGTCCCAACTATTTTAGCATCTATATAAGGCAATACATAAGTCCCATTATTTTCTAACTCTGGGTTAGTAATCTCGCTCTGTCTCTTTACGCTTACCGCGTTGGTGGATTCTTTTGACAGTGGCTTACTGCACTTAGCTACAGAAATCTCCGAACCCTTGAGACTTCTGTCTAGCAGTTTCCCGAGTGCGATGCAGTCGGTTCCACTGCTACCTCGTCTCTATCTCTACAATTTATAGGCTCCCGGCCCATATTCATTCTGACCGGACTTTGCTGACGTCCGTTCAGGTCTCTATTCCTGCTTTGTCCCACGTTACACTGTGTAGGTGGCCTATTGCAACCCTTGTGAGGCCATTTCTTGTAGGACGCCTCGCCTATCTCTCTCCTGCTCCTGTCTCCTCCAATCACCTCGATTTTGCGGTCCCCTGCTAAAATTAGGCTGCCAGAATCCCTGTCTGTAATTTCTGTTCCTAAGCCAGTGTGGTTGGGTTCTAAGCCTATTATTTCCATTTTCTTGTCTTCCCGTGTACCATCTTATGTGGTTAACCCTACGCACGGGACCAACACCTCCTCTATCGTTTCTCATCCTGTTATGACTACCCTGGTTATTCCTACTATTATTGTAAGGACCCCCAAAGGGCGGGTCAATCCTTCTCTCCCTGTTGGGACTTTTCCCTCCGTTATGGCCATTATGGTACCGACTATGTGCATTGTTGGGGCTCCTGTCACCACCCCAGTTACTCTGATTTTGGGCTCCTGTCCTTGGGGATGAAAAGGCCGTACTTGCCCCCTTCCCCGCTTTCTGGTCGGTGGGGCTTGAACCCTTTCCTTTGCCATGTTCATAATCTGCCTGTCCACTACATTCATAGTGCGTAGCGTCCGAACCATCCAGCGCAGTCAATAAATCTATTGTTTCCCCGAAGTCTCGGGGCCCTGCTACGATCAGATTATATCTTATGTTCTCGGGATACTGCGAAATCACAGTTTGGATCAGCTCTGAATCCGGTATTGGCGGATTGAGGCTTTTCCCTTTCTTGACAATTTCAAGAAAATAATTTATCATAGAGACGCCTCTTCCCGCGTCAAACCTGCTCTGATTAATTTCCTTCCTAATTCTTTGTTGTTGTCTTTGTCCCCAGTATCTCTCCGAAAATTTTTCTCTGAATTCCTCATAAGTGACATTATCCCCTAGGGCCACTAGCGCCCAGTTGAGTGGTCGGCTCTTTAGGCTCTTTCGTACGACAGTCATTTTTAAGTCATCCGGCACCCCTCTCACTCTAAAGTACGTTTCTAGCTCACTTATGTAGTTATGTGGGTTTGAAAATTCAACCTCATCAAAAATAGGGTAACCAATCTCATTCAAAATGTGAGTGGGGTACTGGGGACGGCCTAAATATGCCTTGTCGTTTACACTTTTCAACTCACTACGCACGTCATCACGTGAGGTCTGACATTCCTCACTGACACTATTGTTGACATGTCTTACATTTATGTTACTACCTGATGCCGGGCTCTCACTTGTGCCCTCTTGTCTAGAAACTGCACGGTCCGAGCTGCTATGTCCGCTTAAATTTGCGGGACTACCCCCATTTAGTACGTCGTTTATTGAGTTTAATTTACTTCTTAATTCTTCCAAACATTCGTTATCCGCCCTTTCTTTATTCTTTATGGCTCGCTTGAGACCGTCCACTTCCTGATCCATCTCACCTATTTTCTCTTCTACCGAATTCTGAATTTCTCGAACCTTCTCCACTATCGCTTCCTCGACAGCTGATTTTAGATCGCTATTCTCTCTCGTAGCGCTATCTCTAACCCTAACTTCTAAATCCTTCATACTTTCTGACATCCTATCCATAGCTATCTTCAATTGGTTCTCCATTCCGATCCCATTCTCGGTTAATTTTCCCTCTAGCTTCTCTATTTTGTCCTCCATCTTGTTTCCTCTTTCCGCTAATTTTGCAATATGATCTCTAATCTCTCTCGAACTTTCCCCCAATCTATTTTCCATTTGTTTTATTTGTTCTCTACTTTCCCTCAGAATCTGCTCTCTACTTTCCCTCGAGTTATTCTCTAATTTAGTTTCCATTTGTTTCATTTGTTCTCTACTTTCCCTTGAGTTGTTGTCTAATTTATTTTCCATTTGCTTTATTTGTTCTTTACTTTCCCTCGAGTTATTTTCTAATTTAGTTTCCATTTGTTTTATTTGTTCTCTACCTTCCCTCAGAATCTGCTCTCTACTTTCCCTTGAGTTATTCTCTAATTTAGTTTCCATTTGTTTTATTTGTTCTCTACTTTCCCTTGAATTGTTGTCTAATTTATTTTCCATGAATTGTCTCATCTGCTCCCATAACTGTTCTAGCGTCATTTCCCCTTTGCCACTGTCTCTACTCTGTTGCTTTTCCACCGTTCGCTCTCCCTCTATTTCTTGTCCTGCGTTATTCTCGACCTCCTCCCTAATTTCCATAATTTCCTCGTCCTTCCTTTGCTCCATGGTTCCCTTGTTTCTATTTCCTCGTCTTTCTCGTATTTTCCTAACTACCTTACTCCTATGGCTACGTAGTATCATCTATATGCTACTCTGTCATCTATCCGACGCTTGCTTTCCCAATAATAATCTAACTAGGCCTGTATTTGCACTCGACTCACTTCCAACAAATTACGCAATACATTTATTTCACTCTTTCCCCCAAAATATCACACACAAAAAAAAAATACATATATATATATATACACCCAAAATATCACACCAGAAATTGAAACATATACACTTTATAATTATTCCCCCAAAATATCATATACATATATACACATTTATACGTCTTCTATTCATACTTGCCACAGCCTCTCCGAGTCGCCTTCTCTGGTGGTCCCCGTGTTGTCTTCTCTAGTGTTGTCGTGATGTCGCGATGGCTTGGTTCTCTTCCCGCCTTCCAGCGTCGTTCCTCGGCTATGCAGGGCTGAACTGCTCCGTCCGGTCCTCCTCGTGGTTTGGTGCTGTGTTCGCACCCGGGGCCGGTCACTGGAACAGCTGTCTTCCTTCGAGCCCCACGTTGGGCGCCATTTGTGGGTGGGTGTCGTTATTGAGATCCCACGTTGGACGCCATTGGAGGGTGAGTGGTTATTGTGACCACACGTTGTTGATGTTGCGTGAGATTCACTCTGGGTAGCCGAGGTACGGTTGTGGTGTAGGTTGATGTCGGGAATAATCCCAAGCCGGCTACTTATATAAAAGGCAGTGTAAATTCCAAAACTATAAGTTTATTGTCGTATCCACTTGGTAAACCCTAGAATATGTATTTCCGGCTGACATATAATTCAATCGTTGGTCGCACTTCTGTATCGACTCTATGGCGGCTCTGAATAAGCTCTATCCGATACTACAAATTCAATACTCTGTCCAGTACACTATGACACGAAGCGAAATAGTAGTCCTGTCGACACCAAACGAAGTAGTTATTCTGCCCTGTATGTAGGGCCGCCGACACGATGTAAAGTTGTTTTGATGATCTCCGCTCCGAAGCGGAATAGTAGTCGTCATCTCCACTCCCCGTCACCCTTATTTATAAAAACCTATCCTACGCTAAAACTAACTATCCTATTGGTTAAAAACTACGTCACTAACTGGCCTAAAATCTATTCCCTATTGGTCCAAAGTGACCTCATAAGCTGGACCAAGATCTCTTCTTATTGGGCGCGAAATATGTCATCTCTAAATTTAGACTTTGGATTTCCCATAACCTCAAATTAGTTTGTATATCTCACAAGAATACCCGTTCTTTGGAAAACCCAAGCTTGGCAGTATCTTTCCCACGGGTCTAGTCCGACTCCGGCTTTTATGCTTCATCGAGTCTATACGAAACCCCGCTCAAGGTGGCCCTAAATCTGTCCGATGCTGACAAGTGACGAAACACCTGTGTGGGAAGCTAATTCTAACGAAGTCGCCAGAACATCCCCGCGAATACATGTAATAGAAATATGGAGATATCACTTCGCTGATAAATCGGTCTCTCCCTCTCCTAATTACTGCTTCAAAGCAGAAAAACTTCTTTCAACCGAAACTGATGTGAGAGGCGCAAATTTTAAATTAGGTACAATAGAAACATCAATACTTACTGGAACATTTACACTTTCCCCCGATATCACTCTTGATACTTTTTCCAACAATGAAAATCCTACATTCTTATTTAATACGTTGTCCCACTTATTTTTAACTTTTTTCCCAGTTTCGCCCAAAGCAGAATGTATGTTCACTTGAGCTTCCTTTACTATTGCTATTTGGCTACAAAGAGATTGTTTTTCACGTTCTAATTGTTCAATGCTTGCAGGTATGAAAGAAGCAATATCGTTTTTCACTCGTGAGTCATTCAGAAAATTTTTCACTGCTTTTACACACGCTGCACTATCAGTTTCAGGTAATTTATCAATAACTGTGACCACTTCTTTAAAATACTTAGAATAATACACCACTGACTGAATCCAGGTTCCTCATCGTGTAACAACCGGCTGAGGTGGGAGTGGGATATCTGGAAAGTTCTCTCTGAATATTGAAATCCTGGATGGGGCTTTACAAAAACATTTTTTTGTGTTAGAAATAAACGAATTGACAAGAGGAAATTCATTCCGGATTGTTTCAGAAACCCTGTGAAGGCCATGTGCTAGACAGGTTACATGCGTGAGGTTAGGATAAAATGTTTTAAGAAGTGGAGCTGCAGCAACTATGTATGAGGCAGCATCAGTACAAAACAACAGAACTTTAGAATCGTCTATATTACCTGAGTATAAAGACTGTAGGCCTTTATTTACAAAATAAGCAATGGCTTGGCTATTCACTTTCGAAAGTTCCTTAACACATACGAGGTGTGGAATCGAAGGTCCATCAGGACTAAGTTTTCCTACTACCATATTTGCTATACGAGTATACCTATTCATAGGATGTGAGGTTTCATCCACAGAGACCCATATGTAAGAATCACCTATATCCTCCCGAATGGAAGCTAAAGTTTCATTGTATATTCTATCTAAGTAATTTTTTCTTAGGGTCGACTCAGATGGGATATTTTGTTTGCAGTATTTTTGTAAAAACTGTCTTAAAACCGGATTTTCAATTGCATTCCAGGGAATGTTAGCAGCAACAAACGCTCCGGTTAAATCAGCATAGAAATTGCTGCTGAGATTGGATGAAGTAGGCTGTGTTAGTAAAGTTTGTTGCAGTTGATTTTTCTGCTGAGCTTTAGCCTTATGAGCTCCTTGCACATGCTGCTTTAGGTGGCACTTCTTTTCTTGCGAAATCTAAAAATGTAAAGTAAACTCAATTAAAATAAAATCCTAATTGTTGTATTGCCGTATTTCTATCACAAAATTAGTGGGTTCGAACAATCAAAATTTTAATGACCTGCAAATACTTTAACTATCGGAATTCAAAAGGTTAAAGTGTAGTGGTCTTAAAAAGAATTATACCTCAGGATAGCTCAGTCAATGTATAAATATTATAGGCCTACTCATTAAAATTAGTAGAATTTATATATTTCAACTATTGTTACATACCTGTTTGCTACAAATCTTGCAGAATATTATTTTTCCATCATAAGTGAATTCTGAATATTCTGTTAGCCATTGCCGGATCAATGTTGATTTTGCACTTATATTTTTCGGCATTATCGCGTTAAACTTCACAGGAAAACGTCCTACCGCTCAAAACTTCTCAACACAAATAAGGTGGGGGAAAGAGCAACTGTTAACGAGCATTCAAATGAACCGTTGTTATTGAGATTCAATTGGACAAAAATACAAAGTTCCACTTATTGTTGCATTTCCTGGTAGTGTTAACACTAGGAGGGCCATTCTTTTAAATATTTTGTAACGGTTTACCCTACTAATTCGCAGTTTTACGACTTTTCATAAATATTTCAAAAACACTCTTTCTCCAAAAATTATGATTTTATGACACTCCGAAGGGCAGTACAGCTAATCGGTTTCAGACCGAAAACAGTCATTTTTATAGTATAGTATATCTCTGAATCGGTAGCAGCACATGTTGTGATTGTTGCCTGCTTCAAAACTAAGGTTGGTTCTTTGTCGGCATTTATGCCTCCAAACATGTTAAATTCGGTGAAATCTATTGCGAGTGTCGTGAGATTCAAAACATTTTGTTTCCTTTATCAGTGGTTTCATGGCCGGTGTGAAGCAAACGTTCCACTTTTTAAATGCCTTAAATTTCGCAGTGAATGCATGTATAAATTATAAAAAGTAAGAGTAAAATGCGAAACTTTACAGTGAGTTAGGCACTTTTAGGCGAATATTAACAAATTAGGCTCTAATAACCGTTTTAGGGCAATTTAGGGCACTATAAAACTCTTTGAATACCTTTCAATTTCCATGAAACACAAATATTAATAATTATTTTTACTTTTCTCCTAAAGAAACAAAATAGGCATTTGCCCTAGAATCCGATGTCTGGTAATTAGTTAATAGTGCAGTGTGTGTAAACTGTAGTTATCATTCTTACAAGTGTATATTTTACAAAAACAATATTTAAATAGAGTACTATATTACATAAATTACGTGAAAGAGTGATATTCTGACCGTAGAACAGTGTAAAGTGGTCACACGACTCTCATTCAGAGCTGCACCTGCACTACATCTTGCAACAGTACTTACGCACCACACGCACTCAAGACGCAGCTTGGTGAATCATTTAATTATTCTTCAACGGCTCAGAGTAGCATTCTGATTTTTTTTAATGGCGGTTAAAATAATTTCAAGGAATTTAAGGATTTTTTCTGTAATTTTAAAATAAGTCGCTGCCATTAAGATATATGTTTATGTGTTTAAATGTTTTTTAAAATAAAGTTAACAAACATATTTTTATATTATAATGCGAAGAAGAAAGTATGTACTGTCACCTTCAAATTGAGACAACGAGCAAATCTCTGTGATGATTATTAGTGGAGATAATCACGTTTAACAAATAATGATGCGCGAATTATTTCATAATCTTTGATAACACATATCTACTACAATAATCGATATAGACAACAATAATAAAACACGCATTTATTTTTTCAATCCATAGAATGTGCAAAATTTGTTTTATCTAAATCAGAGACATGAAAGTCAATTCCAGGTTAAATTTGTGCGATTTGACGTGGAATGATTCATATATACTGTACTTACAGGTACATAATAAGCATAGTGCACGCATGCATACATACACAGTACGTACGTTACACGCATGCATGCATAAATGTGTAGGCCTACATACGCAAGCTACATATCGCCGTCCTTTCTCCCCACGTCGAAATTAAATTTCCAAGAAAGCTCAATAGGTCCATATCATTGGCCTAACTATGAGGGCGTTTGTCTCACTCTTCACCTGAAATCCGTCGACCCACAGAGGCAATTTCTGGTTAACTACTAGTATGTTACGGTGTACCATTTCCGAACTCTTAATTTTCTTATCGGACGGTGTATATTAGGTGTTATGTATTGCTTCTAATATCAAACACATGGATATTTCATTTCCATGATTGTACTCGAGTGAAGTTGGAAACTGTTCCTCTGGTTCAGACTTTCTAATTCCTTCGCAACTCTGATAAAATAATAGACTACAGTAATTACATCTACTCGTGTCACGAGAAGTAAACAGCTAAATTAGCCCCTAGTAAAGGAAAATACTGTAAAATATATGAAACTTCATTATAAGTCATAGATTTTCATTTTCATCTCTTGCCTTTTCATTTCAAGTTATAATTTACTCTTTGAAGTTTCTTTTAGCAGACGAAGCGCAAAGATTTACCAGCTTGCTTCAAATTTATTAATTATGATCCTTAATATATATCCAGCAGGTGTCAAATGAAGGGATTGCCACCTCAACGAAATTCTGTATGCAAGTCACTTAGTGTTAATTAAAATTCAAGATTAAGGTCTTTACTGCTGATGCTTAGAGGGTCCTGTGAACCGCAACGAATTGAGAGACTTCTATACAGACACTCTGCTGATTACAGCAAGTCGGAAGGGGTATGGCGGCCTCCTCATATGGAGCATGTAGTAAACTTCCTTCAAGAGCAGCAGCTAGCTACAGCAATCAAATAAAAAAATGCTGGCGTTACCATATCTTAAGTCAGGAATCTCAAATTACACTTGCCAGAACTTCATGTAAGTTCTTCCGGAAATTCATCTACAAATGGGTTTTTCTGTCTTGCTATTAGAAAACGTCGAGAAGACGCTTCAGTCATAAACATGACTGTAAACGGGCTCTTGGATCTACTGATATGCACATCATCAGTCTGGATGATCTTGGAGTTAAGAAAGTTACGTACTTCGTGTCTCGGAGCGTGAAGCTATCACCATAGGAAGTTAGGCAGAGCTCAGTTAAGAATAAGATCCTTGATTCCTGCTACTTTAATAACACGACGATTAGAATATAACATGGGTGCTGTGGCGGTAAAGGAAGAGTGGCTTGAACAACAAAAAGGACAAGTTAACTGAGATGAAACTTACAGACAACGTTAATTTATTGCTTTAATGTCATGATTAGGCTTGTAAAGTTGGAAGCGTTACACATGTTGACTGCAGATGACTCATAGACCGGTGACTTGAGCTAGTATGAGGACATTGACTTGGTTTGCGATCGATTACGGGAATGACAAGGTGTACATAAACAAATCTCGACAGCTCTAAAAGAAGCTACATAACATTACAAAGAAATATTTTAACTTACCTTTCATTACGTGCAGAATAATATCATAGAATTATTCTTAGGTTTGAGTTTCCGCCTTTCTCTTCTTGTGCTACAATGTCTCGGTATATATCGCTTGTCACCTCGTATATTTGTATTACATAATTTACATGTATTGTTCCCATCATGTACTTCAAAACACTCACCAAATTCCGCTGCAAAAATATGCGCCTTAGAAACTTTAGCCTTCCACATTATTCGGTTAGCAGATACATGGTCCAATATTGAAATGTCCATATTACGAAAATATTCATAATATGGTAATGTCCAAGCTCAGAAAATGTCCAATTACATGAAATCCAAAATTAAAACGTCCAAGCTGGTCATGGACAAGATCTGAAAAGGTCCAGTCTTTAATTTAATATGATCCAATGCCTAAAATATCCACTTAGACCTAAGTTGTGTAATGAATGGTGATTAAAAAGTGTTACGGTAACTGTATTTAAATTAGTTCAGTTAATTCATTCAGGGATTATTATAACAAGGTACTGAAGAAATACATTAAGGTTCACCTTGATGATCGTCATCTTCATGTAATGGGTCAGAATGCAATTTTAGGCGGAAGGAAATTGATCTTAAGTAGCGAGGTATATCACTCTCGTCTTTGAATTGCTGGTATTTGGTTACAAGATTTTGAACTGTTGATTGTGAAGGTATTTTCTGCTCAGTGGGTGTTTTAATATTTTCATGTCCACCTAATAATTATGTCACCAATACTTCCGTTTCATTATGCTGTTGTTTTAAATATTCTATAAATCATCATATATTTACATGGTGAGATATAACTAGTCTTTGAAACTGAGAGTCAAATCTCTTCATTGCGTTGTTCGTTCGTTGGATACCATTTAACACCAATTCAGAAACATTCTGTATTTGAGGTGGGAACTTAGGGAGAACAGCCCTCCTCCTTCCTCTTGCTGGCCTATCGTTGATGTATTTAGTATCCACTTATTGGACGAACTCCATAATTTCTTCTTCATAATTATCATACAATGAATTCCACACCAACCGCAGATCCTGTATTGGAATGAAAGGCAACACCATTACGTCCTGAATTTGGTGCCTTATACGAGGTTCATCTACATGTAAGTATACATCTCGCAACCCTTTATTAACGACGTTTCTCCATAATGACTGCATAAAATGGAACAGGCAACCAGTAGTAGTTATATTTAGAAACGCTGTGCGACAAGCATTAATATTCGCCAACTCAAAATCTGTGAGTGAAAAATTACGATCTAAAACGAAGTTGTTGCCAGTACTAAAACGTATGATTTTGCGATAAATTTAAGAGTAGGCTATGTATCTTCTGTTTGACGAACTATGAGGCAAACCACCAATGGAAGTACACAATTTCTAACTAATCCATGTATGGTGAACAGTTGTAAAAATTGATTCGGTACAGTCTTGTAAGTTCCATCGCTAACAATTGTGTCGCTCCGTAATAGAAGTTCTCTGTTTCTTAATTCTCTCAGCATCATGAAGACCCGAATCATAGATCAAAAAATTTTCTCCTGTTAGTACTTTGTCATATGGTTCTCCAATGATTAGCTCCCTTAAACTGTTTGGCACACCAGAACCTATTTTATTTTGTTGTTAAGAAATCATACGACTTCCTGCATTTCTTTGAGTTAGATCTATTAGAATTTCGTGAATCTGAAAACGAAAAAGTTTCTGTCCAGCATTGGCAGCTCGTGGTAATATGGGATTGGTCTGCGCATGTCCACGTATTCTGTGTAACACTTCGCGCACAAGGACGTCGACAAGATTTGGTGGGTGTAAGTGGTTCCCAGTTCCATCCTTTTTTATTACGATGCTCTCCAAATCAGCATTTGTCACACATCGAGCGTTACAGTACTTCCTATCGTAACAGCGTAAATATATTGTATTCCTGCTTACATTTTGTGAATGGTAATGGTAGAGGTTTTCTCTGTAAAGAAACATGGATTTATTCTCTTGTGAATAGACAATTTCAGCCATTGAGATTTACTACTAAGTAAGTACTAAGAATTTTCTAAGAATATTTCATTTCCATAACAACAAAAACAGAGCTTCGTGAGTTAATCACTTGTGTGTCACCTTGGAAATATTCCCATCTGAAAAGGTCCATCTTACTTTAGCATATATATCCCCCAATAAAAGTTTCATGTGATATCTAGATAACTGATCAAAAGTATATTCCAGTTCCTCATAGGAGCTATTCTTCATATGGTCGTCTTATTCTTCTGTAGGAGCGTAAGCATTTATGACTACGATATCTTACCATCTACCCTTAAGTACTAAATACGATAACCTGTCACTGATAAATTCGATCGTTTTTACTGCTGATTTTATTCTTCTATGAACAAAGAATCCTGTTTTTAATTGGTAATTATTGTTTCCTTCCCCATGGTACAACAAGTAATTTCCTATTTGTGATGTGCCATTTCCGTCTAAGCTAACCTCCTGTACTCCCACAAGGTCTATTCTATATCTAGCTAGTTCATCTGTTACTAATGTTACCTCTCCTGTTCTATAAAGACTTGTAACATTCCAAGTACCAAATCTCATAAACTTATTCCTTTGTTGTGGTCGTACCATAAATTAGTCCCATTCCGAGGCTTATGTTGGGGTTTCGTAACAAGCTGTTTTTTTACTGTGATGGGTTGTTAGCCCTTCGTCCAACCCCCAGATACTTGAGTCACAGTAGAACTAATAAGCGAGTGACAAAGAAAATCAATTTACTTAATTCCCTTAGGCCTTAAACTGTAACAGAATTCGTTCACAATGTTCACCGAAAATTGTAAAATATATTTTGTCGAAGATCAACCTTCATTCCCCATGATGATAAGACGCTACGTTGTTAACTCAGTTATTGCTGCGACGATCTTTAGAGGATAGGACTCAAATTGTCTTGTTCAGATACTGCCCTCTGACGAAGTCATGACTGCGTAAAAAGACATAGCTGAAATAAAATTTTTATATCTACAAGAAATGGGCAATTTATGTCTCGAAAGTATACGACTTTTGAGGGACAAACAAGTTTGCAAACTGCTGACTCAGAAAAAGTTTCTACATGGCTGTAGTAGTCCCTTGCAGAGAGATACGACCAGAACATTCCCGACGGCTATATAATAAATGTGTTACCAAAGGAGAAGTGCAGAATGGGGAAACTTGTCTGACTTGAGCCGACTAGGTCTGCGATAGAAATGACCGTGAGGATTTCGCCCTGAACAGCCGTAAACAAGTTTGGCAGCAACTTCAAACAAGTATATACTGTAAACATCCACTGCCCCTAACGTATCATATTCAGTCTTTACAGGTCGTTGGAAGCAGAGAACATGGATACTGGAGGCAATGATGAAAAACATTGTTTATAATTAGAGGTCCAATATTTTTTTAGCATAATGATCATCCTAACCATGACCTATCGTAGCTCTAATATGAAGAGTTCAGAGACATAGTGGGCCAAGCGCCATATTATATTAAAAACGTAGAAAACAAGGGTTAAAATCAAGTGATTACCATAATTTAATGAAACATATAGCAAGTAATATAAAGTATGCACATTAAAACTAAATAATATGTCAATCTTCATAAATATGGTATTCACTTAAATTTAACATTTGCTCTCTCTGCTTTTAATAAATGGCACTTGGCCCACTAAGGCTCTGAACTCTTCATATAACCAATACGAGCCCTATAATTAGGATCACGTCGTGATTATGATCACCAATACCAACATGGTCATAATTCACTCCAGAGTAATGATGAATATCACTCACACCATGATCATGATTATCGCCCACACCATGACCGCCATCATCACTATCGTTATGAACACCGCCACGAAAATGACCAACACTGTCAGTCAAACTCGTAATCCTAATTAACATCACTATTACTATAATAATTACCATCGCCATGACTGGCACTATCATCATCATGGTTATGGTATCTATCACAATCACGATCACGTTCATCTTGTAGGCTCTCCAATCTGTGCCCAGTATGCTGTTGTTTTCGCCTTCTTTCTGAATTATTATTCTTCATCCTAGATTGTATGTCTACTTCCGTGTCGCTTTTTCAGTCGATAGTTATCCATCATATTCAAATGTTCATTTCATCGTACAGTATTGTACGGATGTAACATCTTTAAATTGTTACTTTTAGGAACATTTAAAGACAGCGGAGTATTTTGATATTGACTTTCTGAAGGAACTCATAGTTGCTGCTTATAATACACTGAAACCTCTGTATTTGGACACCCATGTATGTTAGACACTTCATTATATTGGACACATTTTCTTGGAACCGAACAAATTTTTATGCTTTTACATGTGCAATATATCCTCTATGTTGGACACTCCTCAATCCTAGAATCTGGACTCCTCTTATAGTTATATCTTGGACAATTCTCTTATTCTAGTGTGTATTTCTGCTACCTGTTTACAGTTTAATTTCATTGAACCCTTGCGTTTTACAAGGACCATTAGCACTGTGGAATGAAAGGGGTTTTCCTTGTACAGTACGGCAACTGTCAACCTCTTTCAACATTCCTGGAATTACTCACTTCATCCTTTTTGCAACTGTACTGTGGATAAATTTGTGTATTGGATGAAGTGACATTATTTTTCATAATAGTGAACTTTATGATGCGAAATTATTTAAGTAGGCTGCAGTGTAGCTAGAAATCAGTCTATGTTAGGGTGTTTACCTATGAGAGTCAGTTTTTGCAGTTTGTGTAGTGCCTCAATATAAGCATATGTTGATGGAATTAACCATTGAGAAAGAAAGAAAGAAAGAAAGAAAGAAAGAAAGAAAGAAAGAAAGAAAGAAAGAAAGAAAGAAAGAAAGAAAGAAAGAAAGAAAGAAAGAAAGAAAGAAAGAAAGAAAGAAAGAAAGAAAGAAAGAAGTTATTATGTTAAGGTTTTGGTTGTAGGAAAATTAAGAAGAGTTTGGAATTTCCAAATCAGCATTTTCAAACATTAGCAAAAGTAGGACCTCAAATATTAAATACATGCAAACAAAATTGCAGTGGGGAAAGAAAAAGAGTTTAAAAACTGTTAATGACGAACTAAATGACAAAGTGTTTACATACAGTAATTTCTTAACATTATGTACAGTAATTTCTTTTCAATTGCAACCTAAAATTTTTTACTTCCCTCAACTTGGACAATATTTTATTGAACTGTATGTGTCTAGGTAAGAGAGGTTTCACTGTACTACGTTGCAAAATGTTCTGCGTATATATGACAGAAGCATTCGATTGTGTCTACATTAATACGGATGGTATTTTGAACATATTTTATAATTGAAATGTAAGTGTATAAACTTTTACCTATTAAAGATAATTTGAAAAAACTTTCAACATTGATTTGCCTTGAAGTTATTTAGTGTAACGCATTATTCTATTTTTATTTTAACTTCTTGAGTTCAATCCAAGATGAAGCCCAACAAGATGGTGGTGTTGTACCCTTTGTCATGACACCAACCTCTTTAATATAATCAATTTACGTATATTCATAAGACAAACATTATTATCATAACACTGGCGTTCTCAGCACCGCTATCATCATTATCTACAGTAATCTCACTAGAGGTTTTGATTTATCTAGACAAAATCAAAACTCGAGTGGGATTTAATTGACTATTATACGATTACAAGAAAATATATAAAGATTAGAAGAAATAAAGTACAATAAAATATTAATTGACCTACAAAAATAATAAACTATTCAAATATATTATTGAACCTTCTCAGCATTACAAATATTCCGCTAGATGGCAGTAGTGTGTTATGATGAGTTGTTCTCGTGTTACTAGTTGTGGTAACTATACAATTTTCTTTGAAGTCTGTGGACGATTACTAGGCCAGAAGATTTTTTTGATTTTAGCACAGATCTTGCAATTAATTTTTTATATGAAATAAGACAAAGTTTGTAATGTATTGGTTGCCTCTCTCATTTTCGAACATTGCAGGAAACCACGACCATCAACACAATCAAAAACAAAAAAACAAACAAACAAAATCGTTATGATGGTGATAAAAAAATCCCATTTCTTGCGTAATAAGCCGTGCCAGAATGTTTAAGATTGTATGGAAAATGAAGAAAATATGAGCAATTAAAATCACTTCTTAGTTTTGAAAAACCTTATACATTTGATTTATTACCACTCCGTTGTCCTTGTCTTTATTACACTATAGTCTAATTGTAGTAATTTTAATTGAATCTAAATATTCTTCTTGATTTACAAGCATAAATATATAAATAAATAAAATAAGTAAGTAAGCAAATAAGTAAATAAATAAATAAGTAAGTAAGTGAATAAGGAAGTAAATAAGTAAGTAAATGAATGAATAAGTAAGTAAATGAATGAGTAAGTAAGTAAATGACTGAATAAATAAGTAAGTAAATTAATGAATAAGTAAATAAATTAATAAATAAGTACACAAATTAATAAATAAGTAAATAAATTAATAAATAAGTAAATAAATTACTAAATAAGTAAGGAAATAAATAAATAAGTAAATAAATGAATAAATAAAGATGAGAGATTAGTTAACGAAGAGTAGCTCATTATTTTGAATTAATTATGTAAATTTCTACTTTTCCTTGATTTAACTATCTGCTAGTAATGGAATTCAGCTAATATCTCCGTGAAAAGAGATTTTTATTCCATTTAGAATGTGCAAAAACTTTGAATAAATACTAGTAGACTTTTACATAAGCGACAGAACTTATTTGTAAGTTTTAATAAAATTATGTTGAGTTAGATTTGTCTCCTGATTTCTTGCTGTTAAAAGTCAAATAAAGAAGCAAGCGAGCCCTCTGCTGCAGCGAGGAGAGATAGAAAGTCCACTTCTAATTAATCTTCTCCTGAAATCCCTTTAGGGTAATGCTACCTATATGAAATCTCTTGCCTTATCTGCTGGGAATACCCAAGTCACTGCAAACGTTGACGAGTAGAATTCGAGGTACTTTGCACAGTCTAAACTTTCCTAATACATTAAGATTTCTGGGACAGAAATAGACACAAACAGCGCAGAGCGTCTGAAGTTCAAACTTGTAAGAAATAGCCAGTCAACTTGTTAAAAACTCAATTCAAACTTATGAGCTAGTTAAGATTACATTTTCAAGTTCCATAGAAGGCGGAATATAGCCGTAACAACATAATAGCAGCTGTCAGACCCGGTGTGACATTTATTTTTTTTAGATAGTTGCTCGTCTGTTCTTGTTTCGCCCTCGTGGTTGTATGGAAGACGTTCTCTGAAATTAATTCTAGTCCAGCGGTACTTTTCCAGCTGTCGGTTTCTCACCAAGAGACTGAAGCACGATTACGGTCAGAGATTTTAAGATCTTCTAGAACACGAGCTTATTGCTCTTCAAACTGAGCTTCCATCTCTGGCACTGCGTGTAAATCAGTGTTGCCACACTAGCAACACTAGAATGCACTCACGTAACAATCAAATTCCACACAATTTCACACATGACTTTGGAATAAATTATTGTGCACTATAGTCTTGTCACGCAGAATATTTAGATATGTTCATTAATTACATGGCTTTCTGCATCCAACGCTGGTATAGTGTCCCTCCGATATTCGCACTTTTATTATCGCTGCAGTACTTTCAGAACTAGGCATATATTCCATTTTTTTAAAGTTGTTTATATAGTGTCTAAACTTATGTATGTATTATGCATATATATTATTTATTAATTTTGAGCTCAGACTCCTCGCGGCAAGCATGCTACACCCCTATTATCCCCTACAGTAGGCGTGAGAGTATGCTGAGAATGGGAGCACACGTCATCTGCGCGAGACAGTCACGCCCGCTGGTTTCTGCGCACTGAGTTTTCCTTGTCGGATGCCTATAGTTACTTTCTTCCCCACCCTCTCAACATGACCCATAGCAAAAAATTTGTTCCCTAAGTCGACACTATTCCCGTCAAGTTCATTGTCAGGTAGATGTCCGAGTCCTTGAAGATGTCCAGTATTTCCTTGACACTCAGAGAGCCCGGAGAAGGTGTATAAAGAAAGGGTGAAAAAGCTTCAAACAAAATTACAAAACCCAAGCTACTATACAGATTAAGAGTGGTTTAAATAATCCACCCATGGTTATCCTAGAGTCAATTGTACCGATATTTTTATATGCACATTTATTCTTTAATTAACTCAAAAATTTAGTTGACCTAGCTGTGAGAAGAGATGGAAGTCTGGACTGAAACATTGGAAAGAAATAAGTGAGAGATTTGTTACAGCTGAACTTTGTATGCATGGAAAAGAGGTAATTATTACTGGAACGTATGCTCCAACAGATGACTCCTCCCAACACGTGAAAGAAAAGTATTTTGAAGAGCTAAGTGAAATAATACAAAATATTCCACTAAGAAAAGAATTACTTATTTTGGGAGATATGAACAGCAGGTTTGGAAGAGAAGTGGTGGATGGAGTTCTTGGCCCTTATGGAGGAAAGGCAGAGAATGATAATAGTCAACGACTAAAAGACGTCTGTAAAATATATAAACTTACAATAATGAGCTTAAACTGAGAGGATTCAATCCGGTGTGGCTTAGTGGATAGACCGTTAGCACGTAGAAATGAAAACCCGGGTTCGAATCCCGGTGCCTGAGAGAATTTCTCTCCTCTCCACCGATCCTTCATAATATGATAACGCAGAATTCCTGCATGGAAATATCATATGTACTTCGGTAAATCGCTATAATATGATATGCGTATAATCAGTGATTTAAAGCGGCGCTCATTCCGTCGAATCTCGGCCACTTAGTCACTCTTAACGAGTGCACCTTCGCACATGTGAATATTGTGCTACGGTTATAGGCCTACATCTGTGACACAGTGCGTGAGGGTTAGCCATTAAAGGGAAACTAAGAGGTGGAGCTTAAACTGAGAGGATTCAATCCGGCATCGGAATTGGAATCTCATGTGGCTCAGTGGTTAGAGCGTCAGTACTTAGAGCTCAAAATCAGGGGTTCGAATCCCGGTGCTGGAGAGAATTTTTCTCCGCTCCACTGATCCTTGATAATTTTCAATAACTGTTTTCCTTACATGATTTTCTAGGCAAGATAAATGTATTATGCATAGTGATCTCTTTTTGTCCGCAGATCAGACATATATCCATTCCGATATTTCCCTTTCCGTCTTCCTTCTTCCCTCCCTCTTTAAAGTTCCTAATCGCCACCATAAAAATTAGTTCGGAAAACAACGTAAAATGGTATGTTTCACTATAATTCACTATAATTTGATTAATTTTTCAATCTATTGCTAGCAAAGTCATGCCATGAAAATTCTGTAGAGGCAAGCTGGGAGAAATTTTGATTACGATTTACATGGAATCCTGTCTCCAGTTAACCATACTGTTATCCTCTCGTTTCCAGAAAAGAAAATACCATCTAGAATGTGGAAGACACCATATTTGCATTTGGCCTATTGGTTTCGCTGATGAAACGTGGACGATTACGAAACGCAGTATGAAACAAATTTATTCTAAGAGCATGATATAAAGCTACTGAAATCAAGTTTTAAATTCATTTTGGAAGCCGATTTTATGCTTTACAATTCGTGTTGGCAACTGTTCTTTTTTCTTTTCGCTTTTAAGTTTTTCTTCATACACATAGACACACACATCTTGTTTTGCCAAATGGCAGGTCGTC
The DNA here is from genome assembly GCF_040183065.1 of Periplaneta americana. Taxonomy (NCBI): domain Eukaryota; kingdom Metazoa; phylum Arthropoda; class Insecta; order Blattodea; family Blattidae; genus Periplaneta; species Periplaneta americana. Next base: position 102,157,223 of record NC_091120.1, read on the forward strand.
TTTCACTGCAAACACATAATTCTCCAATCTTTCCTATTTTCTGCCTTCCTCTTAGTTTCCCCATATGATCCATATAACTTAAAAAGATTAAATTATGGTTCAATTAACGACGCTCGCAACTACAAAGTTAATATCAGCGTCGCCGGTGTGCCGGAATTTTGTTCCGCGGGAGTTCTTTTACATTCCAGTAAATCTACTGACATGAGTTTGTTGAATTTAAACACACTTAAATTCCATCAACCTGGGCCGGGATCGAACTCGCAACTTCGAGCACAGAAGATCAGCGCTATACCAACTACGCTACACAGGCCGAATACTATCTATCTTAATTTCGATTATTATCTGTTATCTTTTTCTGACCAGAACTCTTCTCCCGCTCACCTTTGCTTCCACTGCATCCTGCAGTAAGCAGTTTCTTCTCAACTTCTCAGCCAGTGGCCCAACCAATTCATTTTTTTCTATGTGATCAGTTTCAGCATCATTCTTTCTTCAACCACTCTTTCCAACACAGCTTCATTTCTTATTCTGTCTGTTCATTTCACACGCTCCATCCTTCTTCATGTTCAAATTTCAAATTTCTTTATAATGCAGTACGTATTGCTTCGACTTTTCAAGAAGTGTTTCGATCTGGTGATTATGAAGTGTTTCACTGTATGAGCCATGAAACAGATTGGTAGATAAATGAAAATCTATGTTATCTTAAAGCAGCCGTCGGCAGAAATGTCATCGCGATGCTTGTTACTAAGTGACGTTGCAGGGGCAGGCAAGGAATATTACATCCTCCCTCCCTTTGCAACCCTTTGCAGGCACATTGTACAAGCAGCTACCAGTGACGTAACATATAGCTAGTAAGCATGGCTCTGTCCAAAGGTTGGAAACATGTACCCTATTTAAAGAAGAATGGGAGGAGACGAATTTTTCTTGTGCTTATGGAAACAATAGTATATGTTTATTGTGCTCGAAATTATTAAAGGCATTTATCAACACAATACTAAATGTCATTATAATGTAGCCTATGTGATAAAGGGTATCAGAAGATCACAGGTATTTATGAACATTTTAAATCCAAATTGCAAGGGCAATTGAAGGGCAATAGCAAAACATAGTAGATATGTACGATATGGTGCGATCATTCATTACAATGATAGATATCTGGAAATCAAATATGAGGGAAAAACAGTTCCATAATTTCCCATGCTTACAATCTCTTTCTGATATTTCTGAATCAAATTTAAATAGTTATGTTCATCTAAAACTAAAAACAGAATTTCAACAACGGAGATTAGGTGATTTTAAAAATATTACAAATGATTTCTTACTTTTTGCGAATCCTCTGACCATAGACATAAACAAGGTAAAGCCAGAAATACAGCAAGTAGTAGCTGATTTACAGAGTGATACATATTTACAAACGCAGTACAAAGACATATGTGGTTTAAATTTATTTAAAATTGTGTCTACGGAAAAATATGCTTCCCTTACGTTATTTGCCGCCAATATTGCGGCTATTTTTGGTTCCACTCACAGTTGCGAACATTTTTTTTTAATTGAAACTAGCAAAATCGAAACAAAGATTGTGGCTGAAAGATGAAAGTTTATTTGCTATCTTGAGATTGGCTACTTGTGAGATAAACTTAGAATTCTGTGGCACCTTGAAAGTTACGGTACAGTAAATATGAAGGTTGTGATAGCTGCACGCCACTGATGTCTGAGCGGGCCCTCAACCCTACCCACAACCATGCGACGTCATGTGTATTGCTGGTTGTATTGCCTGATGTCATCGTGAGTACAATTTTGTCGATGACTGTCTTAAAGGGATCTCGTTCAAGTTATCCGATGCCTGACTTTGAAAATGAAATGTAAGGGATTTCTATGAAAATAAAAATGCTATCAATTAACGAATTTCCGAAAGGTTATAAAAATAAAATCTGTTGTATCAAAGGCTTAAAGGAAAGTCCGACGCCAACCAGGACAAATGAAAGAGAAACACTATTATTTGAGTATTCAGTAATATCTCCACGGCATGCATACACAATGCAGCGTGCAGTACAAACTGCACAGACTGTAAACAGTTTCGGCACTTACGTATCCCGTGTAAGTACCATAGTTATCCATCAAGTAACAATACGTCATTATACCGGATAGCAATTTCTCAACAATAATGTATGGCGTCACAGAATAGCTGACGTAACCCATAGACAATATGTGATATGTGTGTCGTGGTAACGATATCTCTTGTTTCAGGGTGATACATGGTCTCGAAGTGGTGATGGAATCCGTTCAGGCAAGATGGGGCCGTCTGTCCTCGCCTTGACTCTCTCGAAGGATCAATAACATTGAAAAATATGAAGTAAATTTATGAAGTATTTAAGTGGACATTTGATGAAATTCTACTAGTGTTTATTCGTATTGTTCTTTCGCCATGTTATTTATACATATAACAGTTTTCTTATTGAATACCTTAAAATGATGCTATGCAACAAAATTATATTTAAAAGAAAACTTCTTAAAATCATCAAGTACTGTACATTCTTTGGAAAGTAACACACATATTGTATTGCAAAGGAAGCTGTAAATAGCTGCCAATACGAACTCAAAAATTATATTAAAGGACTTTCAAAATAGCTCTTTTTTTGTTAGAAACTAGTTGATAATTTCGAATTTTACGGTTTTTTGTTTTGTTTTATTTCAATTTTAATTTTCATTAATGACCCTTTGTTTTTTGTACTCCTTATTTAATATTTTTGTGCGAGATCGTGCGTATTTGCTTGTTTTCCGCACAGAACCAATACGCGGTAAATGTGAAATACCACATTCAGTATTCCCAACACGATACACATAACAATTTCCCTCTTCTTACCGCTTGAGCGCGACATTCATTTTACTGCTTTAGGCTTTTAACATATTATTTTTAGAGACGTTTAACATAGTAATAATTATAAATTGGAAACTTACCACTGCAATTTCACCTAAATTGCAATGTTAATTATTGTTTTTAAATATTTGCAAAAATTAAGTAAAGTCTACTACTCCACGAAACTTATTGCATTCCTGATACAAGTAACTTTAAGGAAGCCGTGAAAAAATCCACAAGATTCCAGATGCTGATGTTATTGCTGCAATATGTTATATAAATAATATTTTTAAAATATTAAAATGAAAAATAAATCATTACATAACCTTACCGTTTGTTTTAAGTTCGCATTTATAGACTGGGGGGGAAAAAAAAGACAGACGTATATCACTGCCTGCTGGAGTATAGTAAACACAGAAATCATTTTATAGCAACAATGTTGAAGAAAGGTATTTTGGTTTTCCGAAGTTGCCGTCATTAAACAGAAACCAAGATGGAGATTTCATTGCAACTAATTAGAAATTCGTCTTTCAGGTATGTAATAAACGATCTTCGCACAAAATAATATACGATACACGAGCGGTATGTTTGTTTTCATGTTCTCGGAAATTAAAAAAGCTCAACTACGTTTCGCATTTTCAATCTTTTCCTCGACCATGAAAACGTCAACATACCGCTCTTGTAACGTATATTAATATTGTCTTGCGTTTTATTTGCTTTCATATTATTTTATATAAGTCTTCGCGTGATTTTAATTATGTTATCTTTATGCTTATTAATTTAATTATTTTACTCTGCGATCCTTTGATTCTCACCAGCTAGATCTGTGTATCAATAAGACAGTATGACGTTTCTCTGTCATCGTATTGTAGGCCTATTATTTATTAATGACATATGGTAAATCTCACATTAAGCATTTCATAGTAGTTATTTGTCTCATTTACCAATAAATTATACTTTTTAAGTTGCCGATCTACTCGTATACTTCTGCTGCAGTATAAGTTAAGAAGTATCTGATTTCTCTTCTTTTTTTTAATTGGTTATTTTACGACACTTTATCAACTGCTATGATTATCTAGCATCTGAGTGAGATGAAGATGATAATGCTTGCGAAATGAGTCCAGGATCCAGCGCCGAAAGTAAATAATCCAGCATTTGTTCTTAATGATTTGATGGAAAAAAAAAAACAGGAAAGAACCTCAACCAGGTAACTTGTTCCAACCTAACCGTTACTACACAACGGTAGATTGACTTTTCTTGTTTAACGATAAGTCGAAAGGTTATTTTAGTGCTGGTAACAACGTAGTAACGTACGTGTTGTAAACTTGACAGACTGAAATGTTTTGGCACTTAAATCGTCCGTTTAGTATTGAAATATCAAAATAATTTCTAGCATGATGTATAGCGTCACAGAACAGCTGACATCACTCACGGACAATGTATTACATTAACATAGTGGTCTTGCTATTTCGTATTGCTTTAGGTTCATGCTTAGAGAAATAGAAGACAAGAAACACGTATTAATCCTTTTTAGTAGCAAGTTTTCCAATTTTTTCTCAGAAATTGAAGTCGTAAATGTTTATGCCTACATAATATTTCTGTGTGGTAATAAGAAGATAAAAGTAACAGCTCTTATGTATTAAAGACGCAACATGTGGCCAGAGTTTCAAGAATCCAACCGCCTGGAAATCAATATTAGGCCTAGTATTTGTAGGAACATGAGTTCTACATACTTACCACCTTCATCCACAAGGAAACTCTGGTAGGTACTGAGGTTCTAGGGCTATAGAATGGCTACAATGATTAAAAAAGTAGAAAAAAATCATAAAACCATATTCTTTGAATAAGGTCTGCACTTGACGTAATGGTTACAATTATAATATTGTAGCAACGACAAAGAACAAAATCCAGAATTGCATGTTTACACTTTTCCCAAACTTCCTGAAAAATTGATACATATAGTGTAGGCCTGCTGGCTTGTGTTTAGCATGTGTTCTTCGGGTTTCTACCTTTTCATTTCGTTTAATTTTTATGTTAAATTCTGTTGTAATTCATTGATTTCAGATGTAAAAAAAATGGATCAAAAATAGTTGCCGAGAGAACCTACAAAAATTCATAAAATATTTGAGTATAAATTGACATCTATGGACGAAACACTTAGAGAACAACCACTTTACTTACTTACTAATGGCTTTTAAGGAACCCGAAGGTTCATTGCCTCCCTCACATAAGTCCGCCATCGGTCCCTATCCTGTGCAAGATTAATCCAATCTCTATCATCATACCCCACCTCCCTCAAATCCATTTTAATATTATCCATCCATCTACGTCTCGGCCTCCCTAAAGGTCTTTTTCCCTCCGGTCTCCCAACTAAAACTCTATATGCATTTCTGGATTCGCCCATACGTGCTACATGCCCTGCCCATCTCAAACGTCTGGATTTAATGTTCCTAATTATGTCAGGTGAAGAATACAATGCATGCAGTTCTGTGTTGTGTAACTTTCTCCATTCTCCTGTAACTTCATCCCGCTTAGCCCCAAATATTTTCCTAAGCACCTTATTCTCAAACACCCTTAACCTATGTTCCTCTCTCAGAGTGACAGTCCAAGTTTCACAACCATACAGAAGAACCAGTAATATAACTGTTTTATAAATTCTAACTTTCAGATTTTTTGACACAAGACTAGATGACAAAAGCTTCTCAATCGAATAATAACATGCATTTCCCATATTTATTCTGCGTTTAATTTCCTCCCGAGTGTCATTTATATTTGTTACTGTTGCTCCAAGATATTTGAATTTTTCCACCTCTTCGAAGGATAAATCTCCAATTTTTATATTTCCATTTCGTACAATATTCTGGTCACGAGACATAATCATATATGCCTACTTTGTCTTTTCGGGATTTACTTCCAAACCGATCGCTTTACTTGCTTCAAGTAAAATTTCCGTGTTTTCCCTAATCGTTTGTGTATTTTATCCTAACATATTCACATCATCCGCATAGACAAGAAGCTGATGTAACCCGTTCAATTCCAAACCCTGCCAGTTATCCTGAACTTTCCTAATGGCATATTCTAGAGCGAAGTTAAAAAGTAAAGGTGATAGTGCATCTCCCTGCTTTAGCCCGCAGTGAATTGGAAAAGCATCAGATAGAAACTGACCTATACGGACTCTGCTGTATGTTTCACTGAGACACATTTTAATTAATCGAACTAGTTTCTTGGGAATACCAAATTCAATAAGAATATCATATAATACTTCCCTCTTAACCGAGTCATACGCCTTTTTTAAATCTATGAATAACTGATGTACTGTACCCTTATACTCCCATTTTTTCTCCATTATCTGTCGAATACAAAAAATCTGATCAGTAGTCGAACTATTACGCCGAAAACCGCACTGATTATCCCCAATAATTTCATCTACGTACGGAGCTAATCTTCTCAAAAGAATATTGGACAAAATTTTGTACGACGTCAACAAAAGTGATATTCCTCGAAAGTTACCACAGTTGGTTTTGTCCCCCTTTTTAAAAGTAGGTACAATTATGGACTCCTTCCATTGTTCTGGTACAATTTCCTTTTCCCAAATAGCAAGTACAAGTATATAAATTTCGCTATATAATGCACTTCCACCCTCTTGTATTAATTCTGCTGGAATTTGATCGATACCTGGAGACTTGTACTTTTTCAGATTTTCTATCGCAATTTCGACTTCTGAAAGCGTGGGTTCGGGTATAAATGGCTCAGCAGTTTGTATTTCAATTTCGTCCCGATCATTTATATTTGGCCTATGTACATTTAGTAGTTGCGCAAAATAGTTTTTCCATCTGTTTAGGACTGATGGAGAGTCTGCAAGCAAGTCACCATTCTCATCCTTGATCGCGTTTACCCTTGGCTGATATCCGTTCTTAAATTCCTTTATACCCTTATATAAATCTCGAATGTTTTTATTCCTACTATCTGTTTCTATCTCATTCAGTTTTTCCTTCAAGTAACCTCTCTTTTTATTCCTAAGTGTACGACTTGCTTCCCGTCTTTCATTGAAATAATTATCTCTCTTCTCCTCAACTGGATCCTGTAAGAATTTCAATTTTGCCTGTTTCCTTCTTTCTACTACCATGCAACAATCTTCATCAAACCACGGTTTCTTTTTCTTAGTTTCATAATAACCTATGCTCTGCTCAGCTGCAATTTTGATACTATCTCTGATATTTTCCCACACGCTATTAACATCTAATTCTTTCTCAACTTCGTCGGAACTTTCTAAAGTGGCAAACCTATTCGAAATTTTGACCTGATAATTTTGCTTAGCTTCCTCGTCCTTTAATTTCAAAATATTGAATTTAGTAATATTAACTTGTTGCTCTTCTCGCTTAGCTACTGATAGCCTGTCTCTTAATTCTCCAATCACCAAATAATGGTCAGAATTACAGTCTGCACCCCTGAAAGTTCGAATATCTACTATACTAGTATGTCTCCGTTTGTCTATCAACCACTTTATGACTTCTAATAAGAACTCATTAATTATAACTGCTTAACCGAGCGAAACGGATCAGACGGTAACGTTTATGACTCGCATTCGAGAGGTTCCATGTTCAAACTTCGTATCCGGCCAATCTGAGTGGGGTTTTTCATGGTTTCCCTCAGTCACAAAGACAAATACCGGATTGGAAATTTATGTACTATGATTCATCATCGCCTTAATCATCAACATCATAAACACTAAATTAAAATCTAAATCGGTTACATGAATACAAGCCATATACCTCATGACAATAGTGAACGGTCTACTTAATATTATACGGTACCCAAAGATCCGACGTACGCGATAAGATCACAGATGTAAAAGCATGTAGAACTATAAATCAACTTTTATAGAAGAAACTGCTGTACCGATGGTATTCTTGGACGATTGTATTTTCTAATTTTTTTTTCTGCTTAATATTGGAACAAGACCTTTCATATCACAGCACTCAGTACGTCTTTACATTTCCCAATTAGAATGTTGAATACGAGGCTTTTGGGAGTTTTTAAAATAAAGCATCGATATTAACCTCCTATGAATCATTACGGAGTTAATAAACTTGTAAAATTAGAGCCAACAGCACATATAATTACAGGTTAACTGGAATTTGAAGTTCATGTCAGTTTTTAAGTAAAATTCTCTACTTTCCATATTGTTCTTTTATTAAAATTTAAGATGTCAGGCATGCAATAATTTGTATCTGCTTTTTACTTAATTTGAGACATTTTCAATTATTTTCTCACGTTAATAGATATGGTGAGCATGTGGTTACAATTATTCGACACCAAAGGCGCTAGTGATGCTCGGTTAACAAGTTATCATAGCACTATTAACACACCGTTTCCGTAATATATTAATAATCATACTGTGGTTCTAGTATCCTGCTCTTTCATGATTTCACTTAGAAATCGCAATATATACTATTGCTTCTTATTTTATCTCGACTTCTGATTCAAATAATTTTGTGTAAAATTTAAATTCCAGTTTTTTCCATTCTTCATCTCACTATCTGTTTAATCTACTCTACATCACATACTTTTTACTGACAATTATATTTACTATAGTACAAGCCGGCGAGGATGTAATTAATTATGTATAGAATAATCTATCGATAGAATGTCGAAAATTGAATCTAAAAATACATTTAAACGAAACGGAGTATATAAAAGTGGTATGTTTATTAATAGAGAAGAAATTAATAAGATGAAATAATTTTTGTTTCCAGGGCTCTTTAGAGATAGATGAAACTCAAAATAAACGTATTGCGAAGAAAATAAATAAAGTAGGAAGGCATTCAATTTGTTAAACTCTATTTTGTGGAATAGAAACATAAATTAATAAAACAAAGAAATTTATATATACATTTAAATATAAATCAATAAAGCAAAGTACAATTTTATTCTGAATGCTGCAGTGTGGATGAAGAATAAGACTCATGCTGTAATTAAAGACAGTTCTAGTGAATATAAAACCAGCTAGAAAATCACGACGAGAAAAAAATAAAAACAGAAATAAAAGATTAATGGAATTGGAGAGAACTAGGCCTATAGCTGATGTAACCGAACAGAAACGATGAAAGCGATGTAGACACGCTAGGGATATGACAAACGAACAAATATTGGAGATGATTCAGGAATTGGAAATCGAGCGAGCAGAGGACGGTCACTAAACATCTGACAGATTAATGTTCAATGAATGCTCTATGCAGAACTTTAGTTTAAACTTAGGGGACATGGAAGACAGAAGTCGGTGAAGGAATGCCACCAAAGGACTATAACATATTCCCATTTACATGTTTGTTTGCATGCACTGTACTGTCACAGAGAAAATCTTAACAGTCAGAACTACAATGTTTAATAAAGAAATTATTTATACGAGTACTTACGAAATACGAAAAGCCTGAAATCCCATAAGGGCAACGGTTTCCTACAGGAGTGTAGGGTGAGCTGAAGGTCTACTACACTTGGGGAGCCAGTCCAAGAGAGCTTACACTTTACATTTACAAACTAAACACATAAACAAACTCTACTAACTAAAGACGAAAAACTATACTATATATTTAACCTTTGATTGAGGTTCTGGCTGATAATATGTACATCTATTGGCAGTACATCTCACTTGACTATATGTGTCAGAGGAAGAATAATAAATTGTTTATGCACATCTGAAGTCTGACTAGTGTAATATGTCACTAATCTGTAATGTATTCAATGAAGGGGGAAAGGAACTAGCCACTCTACCCATTACCTCCTGGCATAGTTGCCTCATAAGTGGTGCCGTATTGATATCACTTGTCAGGTTCAGACCTGTCTTCGGACAGTTGACTACACGACGACAACTATTTATTTTTTCTTGCACTATTGTTTGTTCATAGAAAAAACGCAAATTCTACTCTGGCGCCATTTTTTACGTGAGATCTATCACTTCTTTAAATCCATCTGCTGTTTAGAATATTGTTTAACCAATTATGAATTCTGTTTAACCATTGCTGCATGATTTGTTGTTTTCTTTATTATTTATTAATAATTACTACTCTAAATAAGTAGGCAATTATCTTTCAATATTTGTTCTGTAACTGCTCTATCAATAATACAATTTTACTTTGCTAATTTATCAGAAAAATGTATTCAAATATAAAAATATAAAGAATCGTACATACGTTCACAACCGACTATTTCGAACGACCAATTCACAGATCTATTTTTGTATCCAACAATAAGGTTTTCTGAAAATTGAAAATTACTTTCACTTCCACTCAAATAGGATCAATATCCTACTTCTTCTTTTGGAAGAAGCAACTGATGCGCTATTCTGTTCAATCTGTAAGCAGGGTGCTTGTGATCTTATTCAGAAGAGGGGCGTTGATTTAAAAACAATCTCTCTTTCCGCCTAGCAAATAAAGTCTCGATAACACCTTTTATCTCGTAAACTGAGACAGATGTATTCAAAGCTGCTGTTTATGACAAAACGCGAAAAAGATATCCAGTCTTAATGAGGGTTGGTGAATCCTCACTTCCGTATCGTGAATCGAACTCGTTTCCGCTGGTTTTGTTGCCTGATGTGTCACAATTTTAACTACCGCAGAGAAACTTTGTATTCAGCTACAAAGAGAGCGCACAATGGATCACGAGAAGCACGCGTCTGTGGCTCAGCGTTAAGAGTAATAATCTACGATGCAGTCTACGAAGTTCGACCTGGTCGTGATGAAATTTATGTTTGCAAAACAAATTTTGCAGAGGATTTATCTCAGGGTACAGATCTATCAGTATTTGGTGGCAGTCCGTTGTTTGGAAGTAGGTGTTGGAATGAGTGACACATGCAGCGTAAATGTAAGCAAAGATAGCCTGCTACAAGCAGAGTGTAATAAAAATCCCATTTATATATGAGGTACGAGGTGCGTTTGAAAAGTTTGTGACCTGACACGTACAGACCGATTATTTAGTCCTGACAGCTCGGCGACGCGAAAGAGGGGGAGTAATAGGAGTAGTGGAGAGAGCCCCGGAATGTAGATAAGGGCGAGCGGTAGGTGAAGGAATGCAGTACAGCTTAACTGTACTAGAAACATACCGCTCTACCGCACGCATGACAACCGATCGCTCCGAAGGCAAGCGAGTGACTAACCCAAACACCCCTTGGCGTAACTAAATGGACTCGCCTGACCAAGGCGCACATTGCCGACGACTGTCAGCACTAAATAATCGTACTGCAGATGGCATTGAAAATATGTCAACAATGTCGTCATTGTTAGTTCAAGCTCGAATAATCATAATTTTCTGGTGACTATATTTTGTGTAGTTTATTTTTTAAGTTAGTGCGCCGAACAGATTGGCAAAAATGAAAAGTAGCGAGCTTCGTGCTCTTATTAAATATCTCGTAAAATAGGAAATGAGTAAAACAGAAATTAAAACAGACATGGATGCTATACTGCGGGAATCCGAATGTAGAAGACTGGGCGGCACAAATTTAAACATTGTCGAGAGAGTGTGGAAGACGACCCCCCACAGTGGAAATCCAGAACAGCAACAAGTGAAAAAATCGTAGAAAAAAATTCACGATACGGTGTCCTAATAACCGTCGACTGAAAGTGCAGGAAATTTAGCTTCGTTATGCATATCTCAACTGAACGGGTGCGCCATATCTTAGTCAATGTATTGGGCATGTCCAAAGTGTCCACAAGGTTGGTACTGCCTTTGTTAACAGCGGAACAAAAGCAGTCCAATGTCATATTTCGAGGGATTGTCTGACTTGATTTGAGAAAAATGCACCCGATCTTTTGAGGCGGTTTGTGACCACTGATGACACCTGTGGAGTAACGGTTAGCGCGTCTGGCCGCGAAACCAGGTGGCCCGGGTTCGATTCCCGGTTGGGGCAAGTTACCTGGTTGAGGTTTTTTCCGGGGTTTTCCCTCAACCCTATATGAGCAAATGCTGGGTAACTTTCGGTGCTGGACCCCGGACTCATTTCACAGGCATTATCACCTTCATCTTATTCAGACGCTAAATAACTTAAGATGTTGATAAAGCGTCGTAAAATAACCTACTAAAATAAAAAAAAAATTAAAAAACCACTGATGAAACCTGGATCCACTATTACACACCAGAAAAATGCAGTCGAAACAATGGAAGTACAGTGATTCTTCGCCTCCAAAGAAAGCAAAAGCTATTCAATCAACTGGGAAAGTCATGGCGTCCGTATTCTGGGATTCCAATGGGATAATCATGATTGACTAACTAGTAAAAGGGAGAAGAATCAATGGAAACCGAGAATATTAATCAAATCTCTTGCAGGAACTAAAAAAGGAACATTCGCGAAGAGGCCGGGCATGGTCAAGAAGAAAGTGTTGCTTCATCACGACAATGCACCTGCTCACACGTCTACAACCGCGGTTTGTAAACTGCACGAACTACGGTTCGAATTGTTGCGAACCCTTCCTCTCTACTCACCAGATCTCGCAACCTCAGACTTCTTTCCCCAAAGCTCAAAACTCGCTTGGCTGGGAAGAAATTTTCGTCAAATGAAGAGGTTATCTCAACAGCGGAAGGCTGCAGATCTCGAGGAATCTATGTAGAAGGAGGGCAGAGCAGCATTACAGCACCGGTGGGTCAAATGTGTGAATTTTAGAGAGAATTATGATGAGAAATAAAGATTGTTTCAGAATAATCCTAGTTTAATTTGTGTGTCAGGCTACGAACTTCTCAAATAACCCTCGTACTCTTTACCAGTTGACCTACTGTAAATGGAAGTAAACTTTTTTTCTCCACAGGATTATATGTAGACCTCCTGGCCTCTTATGTCAACCGATTCTGTGAAACGACGAACATCTCACAGCAACAGGAAAATAAGAGAGCTGCCATTACATAGTGAAGCATCTTGTCATCTGTCGATTGTCCATTGCTTCGCATACATCTTCAGTACTTTTGAGGAGGGCTGTAGTTTTGCTGTGCACTGACCTAAAGCAGGGGTGCCGAACTAAGAGTCCCGGCAGAGCCGCTAGTGTTCTAGTTCCTGTCAAGGACATAGCCGCTTTGATCGAAGGTAGCCGAATGGTTCTCACCAGCAGGAGGGTAGAGGAAACCTGCAGATGCTCGATATTGAAAGACTAACCAGCTCTGTATGAAGAAGCTCTTTTTTTTGTTCAGAAATTAATTTAAATGAGAGAAATGCAATGAGTGTTTTCCGTTAAAGGGAAAAATGCTTACTGGAATAATAAACGTAGGCCTACTTCTCGCGTCATATTGATTTATTTACATCTTACATTTTGGTGGAACTAATTGCTTTTGTAGAAAGCTGACAACGAGTTCTCTTCATAACAAGTTCATGAATGTTTGCGTTAATTTTCTTAGCCGTCATTAACCGAAGATAATTAGACAAGAGTTTATCCGACATTCTGCTACGAATATGTGACTTTGTTAACTTCATTAATGAAAATACAGCGTCATAAACATAAGTCGTCGCGAACAATGAAAACATATTTGCAACAAAAGCAGCTAACGTAGGAAATCGTCGCGTTCTTGCAGCAGTTATCCAAAATTCGACAGTCATTGTCTTTTGCTTATCTTCCAACGCAGAGTCACACTGTAGTTCGATAAGTTCGGAAGCAAAATCTCCCGAATAATCCTGGGACAATAGATCTGCTATATAAGGGGAAGTGAATAGTGGAAACGTCTTTGTCATTCGATCAAAGTCAAGGAAACGTTGCTTAAATTCCTCAGACAGGCTGTGCAAATGATTAATATAATTTTCTTTTCTGACTGGATCCAGAGGCTAACAAAATACTCGTAATCTAAGTGTCGGGAAATTCTCTAAATTATTTGCACTTAGCTGCATATAGAACAGTTTAAGACAACGCTTTGACTCTGTGACGTAAATGTGGTACCAGCTAAACGTTTCCCTGAAGACTTACGTTAAGGTTATTTAATTTGGTAGACATGTCGGACAGGAATCCAAGATCTTGCCACCAAACGTCATATTCCAGTACAGTTACGTCGAATTTTTCCTCTTTTAAAAATAATCCAATTTCTTCTCTTAAGTCCGCAAATCTCACCAATGTCTCGCATTTACATGGCCCGCGCTCTGTTCGCAACAAGAACCGCAGACACCTCACCTTTCGATACTCGGCTCCCGGGAGAGCTCGAATCTGATTGTCGTAGCCTCGAGCACCGAAAAAGCCTCAGTTTGGCACCCCTGGACTCCAACGCATTATGCCTGGACACAAGTTAAGGAAAGAGCGCTGGTTCGAATTCTAATGGGGGAGAAATTTTCTCATTAACTTCGGCTAGTGCATGGAACCTGTGCAAACCCAGTATTCTGATGAATTTGGTGAGCTGTGTTAGATAGCGAAATAAGGTTCCGTAAACCAGTTATAACGACTGGGGGATCATCTACTGACCACACATTATCTCCGTCCTGGTTGCATGATCGTTCATCTCTGCCAAAACATATAGACATGATATCAGGCGTCGACCTGTCAGCCTTGGCCCTTCATTGGCTAGTCAGCCCTAGATTAGCCCTACTTACTCATGACAGCCATAAAATTACATCGTCTTTGCAAAGTGATTATTTGTGTGTGAATTGTATGAATAACTATCTATCTATGAAGATGAAATGTGAGTCACATAACAACTGTAAATGTTAGTATTTGTTGTAATAAATTATTAATGTTTCTTCTAAAAGATATAAGTAAATAATTTCTGATTAAAAAAATTAAAGTTGCTTTATGTACTTTTTTACGAGAAACTCAGTCTAAAACTGCAACATATAATAGGCCTATTGTATGAACAGAAAACAGTTGAATTACGGCGGTAAACAATTTCATGCCCATATATGCTCCCCATTTTACACTATTTTAAGTAAGTGGTGTTTCTGCAAGAAGTAAGAGAAGCTTTCTTCATTGATTTTATATTACTGCTCACTGCCGTCTGATATCAGTGCTTGAAGTTGCGTTTGGCTTATAACTTCAGACGCATTTCTTTGTATTTCGAGCAGCACAGTAACATTATTAAAACATGGATGGATATGGATTCAATTTGTGAACTTTAAATTAGTTTTTAAATTGAATTGGTAGACTTTAAAAGTGCTTTATCTCATTTTATACAGTAAGGAATGCCACATGCTCGAAATCTGTTACTAGTTACTCAGTTACAAAGTTTTCTCAAGTTGAAGTTTTGTCGCTACGTCATGAATAAATCCGATAATGAATTTTGAAGTTGTAAATGAGTAGCTATTTCTCGCATAAGATTTGTTTTCGCTTTTGGCGCTACGATTTTAGGCTCACATAAACGTGAGGAAGATAACGATCTTCTCATTTACATCAAATACTTGAACAGTAGTAGCCTAAATATTATACTGCCTAATCAGGACTTTGTATTAGATCATTTGAACTCTTGTCTCATTAACTGTCAGTTAATAATCAATCTTATTTTGTGCAAACAAGACGAAGACCATGGTTATCGGAAGAAAATTGAAGAAGGTAAACTTACAAATTCGAAATCAGGCAGTGGAACAAGTGGACAGCTTCAAATACTTCGGGGTGTGCTATAAGTAGTAATAGAAAGTCAAAAAGAAGTTAGCAATAGAAAAGGAAGGTTTTAATAGTAAAAGGAACATCTTATGTGGACCTCTGGAAAAATAACTATGGAGGAGACTAGTGAAATGCTTTGTGTGGAGTGTGGCACAGAGTATGGGAACAGAAACATGGAACTTACGACGAATTGAAGAGAAGCGACTAGAAACACATTTGAAATGTGGAAATGGAGAAGAATGGAGCGTGTAAAATGGACAAACAGGATAAGAAATGAAGCTGTACTACAAAGAATGATGCTGAAAATGATCAGAAAGAGGAAAAGAAGTTGGCTGGGCCTGGCTAAAAAGAAACTACTTACTGCACTGGAAGGGATTGTGAACGGAAAAGAAGTTCGGGGCACAAGAAGATATCAGGTGATAGATAACATTACGATACATGGATCATATGCAGAGACTAAGAGGAAGGCAGAAAATAGGAAAGATTGGAGAATGCTGGGTTTACAGTGAAAGATCTGCCCTTGGGCAGAAAACTATGACTGAATAATGCGACTTTACTCGTTAATTGTTTCCTATGAAGTCGATTAAAAAAATACTGCGAGAGTTTTGGTGTGCCACACGCAGAAACATCTCAATTTTCAGAGCTGTATCAACTCCTTCATGAGGGAAGTCAGAGAATGGAAAAACGATCTGTGGAATCCTTCATTAACATCTCTTCTTTTAGATGGCAATAGTACAGTGAGATAAAATGAATTCAAATAATTACAGATAATAATAAATATAAAGAGAGAAGAGTTCGGAGCAGAAGAAGATATCAGATGATAACGACATTAAGGCTGGCCGTATATTGAAGGCAGCGTAGGGTAGCGCAACACAGTTGGGGGTACAGATCCTTACGAACAGAGGAATAGGGCTGGGAGCAACGACCTCATATTGACCCCAGTCCAGGCAGAGCCTTCGAGAGAGATGGCAGGTATCCGTTCTCGGTGGTTGGATTTGAAGTTCGAATCAGATGAAGACTGGATAAATTTTATGACTTTAATTAGTGGCCAAAGATAAGAAAAACTCGAGAGAGAAGTAATTTTTTAAAGAAAAGATATGCTCATGGTGAGTTCGTTTTAAGTAATTAATTTTCTGATGCTGAATATAATTCAATTCGATGAAATTCACAACAGCCTATTGCAGTGATGTAAAAGCAAGCGCATTTTTCTGACCTTGACGTCGTGCGCGGGCAGCAAACGCTAAGTATGGAAAGAGGAAGGGTTGTGTATATGAATAAGAAACCTGTTTGATTAAGAAAACAGTGGTGCACAAACTTCAAACGGAACGTGAAATTTCATATCGTTATTTTTATATGGCTTCTTTCTGTTTAATATTACCTATTGTCTGTAAAACAAAAGTACTAACACTGATTTCTTAATATTGCACTTGTGTTTTAAATCTTAATGACATAATAGAGAGTTAAGAAGGAATATTCACTTAAATTCCATAGTAGTATAATATTATACTGCATTAAGTGGATGAAACACATCATTCATAAAGAAAGTGATATTCCAAAGAAAGAGATAGAGTATGACATGATAAGTTGGAATTTATATTGATGGTATCTTTAGCCTTACAAAAGTAATCAATAAACTAATCAAAACAGATTACAGTACAAAGCAAAGTTACCTAGGTACTGTATCTGTTTTAATTGTAACTAATATTACATAACAAAATTCTTATCGCATTATGCTTTTAAGGTGATATTTGTGAGCAACTTCCTATCATCAGAATATTAAATTAGTTTCTCTAAATCTGCTGAAGCTATACAGCTGACATTTTTACAACACATGGGCACGTATCTTTTGCTCATGATGTAACAGAGTTGCTTTGTTAATTCATTTCCTTACAAACAATTTCCATGCGAATATTTTCAAAATTTTCAATACACTATCTTCAGTAATACGTTCAGTATATACGGTATATTAGATTTACGAAAACATTCTGTAAGGCTACTAAATAAATAGGCCTATACCTGAAAATTTCACTTTTCTATACGAAAAGCTGAGAAAATATTTCTTTTGAATAAAAAAATCAAACTTGTGAAAAATGAGAATTGAAATTATAACTTACATTCTTATAATGCATTTAACCTTCTCAGGCAAATCTAAAAATTAACATGGATACAGTTTTAATAAGTTCTCTTCCCTTTATCTATTGACTCAGTGCTGGCCATCCCTGAATATAGCTCGACCAAGCGGTATATATCACCTCTTTCGTCTGTCTCTTTCCTTTCCGCTGTAAAGCGCTCAGGCTCTCCTGGGCTCTAAAGCGCGCGCTTTCTCCTGTGGGCATCAATTGACATGCCTGGCCTATTGGAACAAAAGAAAAAGAACGACGACTTTATTACCTAATGCAGTATTCCTCAAACTTTTTCTACCTCGAATTATCTTATAGTGTAATGGTGTAGAGTGTAATCCATTTTCTTTGTTTTGTTATTATTATTATTATTATTATTATTATTATTATTATTATTATTATTATTACTATTATAGTTTTATTTATTTATTGAAGTGGGTGTAACAACGAAATTAGAACTAGGTTAATAATGCACATTCACTGTCAAAATCTTGCATTTTCATTGAAATTATAGGTTAGATATAAGCAGTACTGGTACTACAAAATTGTATACGAATATAAGAAAACTCTTTACGTTACAAAATTTATTGTATTTTTATTAGCATTTAATAATTAACAAATATGAAAGTTAGTACCTCAATAGTACGTTCAGTGGAATGAATATGCTCGTTTCTTAAGCCTGCATATTATTTCTATGTCTGGTTGTATGGCGGAAAATTGTGGCCCCATTTCTGCTTCTGAATTTAGTCCTCTTCCGTATTTTCTTTAGTGGACACATACGTAGAAAATCCGGCGATAAAAGTGATGCATGACATATTATTGTATTTACGTTTTATAATAATAATAATAATAATAATAATAATAATAATATAATATTTTATTATTATTAGTTTTCATACTATTATTATAATCATTTCTGATGCTTCATTTTTTTATTCATGTTTTCGTAATTTTTGTATACATTTATAGTAAATTCTTAAGTAGTGCTACGTAATAAAATGTAAAACACCCATTTTTGGGATTCTGCGGAACACATTTTGAGAAGTGCTGACTAGTGAGTAAGATGAAGAGAAACTTAGTTGTTTGTTTGTTTGTTAAAAATGAATTAATCAACATTCTAATGTATTTGATAACTAGATAGAAAAGAAATAATAATGACTATAGATTTCTGTTATTCACAGAGACATCCTTCGACATGAAGTCCAAATTCTCTTTGCTGTGTCAGAAATTGCAGTGATATGTAATTTGTATTTTACATTTTACATGTAATGTAGGCTCGCAGTTGCAAAACACAGTTCTCTCGTAACGTGTCCATTATTATTGTTTCACCAAATGATGTTACAGTTTGTCATTAGCTCTTCCGAGTTCTCTCACAGATGCCACAGTAGTTATTACTCTAAATTAGAAGTCTCAGAAGCTTTGGTATGTTGGTCGACTCTCTCATTTCCTGCAGTGACTGTATTTCCTCTTACATACACTAAACATATACATTTATTCATTTAAAATATTTATTTCGGCTACGACCTTATTAAAACGTACTTCATCAGATACAGCATATAGTGCTGCTTCCTACTAACTATGAATTGTGTTTCATTCAATTGCAATGCTTCTATTTTTTAAATGTTATGTTTTATTTAACGACGCTCGCAACTGCAGAGGTTATATCAGCGTCTCCGGATGTGCCGGAATTTTGTCCTGCAGGAGTTCTTTTACATGCCAGTAAATCTACTGACATGAGTCTGTCGCATTTAAGCACTCTTAAATGCCGCATTTAAGCACTCTTAAATGCTATCGACCTGGCCCAGAATCGAACCCGCAACCTTGGCATAGAAGGCCAGCGCTATACCAACTCGCCAACCAGGTCGACTCTATTTTTTAAAACTAAATTTAAAACTACGCAGTTATCTAACTTCCAAGAGAGTTGTGATAGAAATATGGTATTTTGAGGAAATTAGTACAAGTATTTTCATTTCAATAGGCTTAACATTCACTTTGTAGCTGAAAAAACTACAGCGGTTTCGCATGGGATGTTTCGTTAGAACTCAAACCGCGTATCGGCTGGAAGAACGCCGCGCCGCCTGTCGTTCGCTGTGGGCTTGTTTCTCAGTTTGAGTACGTGTTTTGATACTGACGGGCGTGTTGCGTGTTTGAAGTAGGATTTATATTCGCTTTGGCATGGTTTGCTAAGATAGTAAGTGGTAAAACGGTGTGTTATTAATGTGTCGTAAGTGTTACAATGCCAATAGGTAAGTACAGTTTAAACCAAAGAATTTCTATTTCATTTTATTTTACTTCTGACCTTCCAAGGCTTGCCTATAGACACAGAATAACACAAATTTACAATAATAATAGTTATACATGAATGATCACATGAAAAAAAGAAAACATAGATAAAAATTGAAGATAAAAACACAGATTGTCAATAACAAATAGGCCTATATAATTTTAACAATTAAGTGGAGTGTTTACCATATAGATGATATTTTAAGATGGCTATTGAGTAGGCTAATTAATTATGTTTTGAACAATATCGTCCTGAAAATCGTTGCCTAATTTCTATTTTCTTTTCCACGTCACAAAAAATGTAGGGACTGTTCCTCGGGACCCTAACAGTAGACCTATCACTGTGATACTCTGGACGTTGTATTTGTTAAGGGAAGTAAGATATTGTTGACTCGTATATTTCTTTTTTTCCTCTTTAACAACATTCTTAGGTTGTGGTTTGGACTGTTCAAAGCGAATTTTAGATTTTATCCTATTGATGGCGTTGATGTAAGTCCTCCATACGGTACCTTGATCAGCCAAACAATGAACTTCTTCATAAACTTACAAACTTAATGAAAAGAAAGTCGCGCAGAAAAGTGAAGGGGCAATTTTCAAGGAAATTCCACGGCTTTCCTGCTTCACACAGAATTACCATGCCTAATTTTTTTTTTAAGTTTAGAACAACGGGATCTGATCTTGAGGAAGAAGTCAGAAGTTCGACAGGTGATCTTGTTGACCATGTTTTTATCGAAAATTAGCATACAAATGAATTTTCATACTTGAGATACTTGACCCTGGACGGTTCTCTTGTAAGCTACGTCACCCGTAGCTTTCTTCAGTCATATTAGAAGGCGATTGGCGTTAAAGTAATGGAGACACAAACTGCTTTGTTTCCACGTCCGATAATAGAAGAAGGGAGAGAAAGATAAATTATAGAGTCAGATCATTCTAAAGAACTTTAGCGATAAGTTCCTACCCACTTCCAATAAGTATAGGTACCGCACTAAATTGGCACAGTTATGAAGAAGCTAGGGTTACCATATTCTGAAATGTCAAAATGCTGACAAATTATCTTACTATCATACTCCATGTACACTGGCGTTCAAAGATACCTGACCTAAAATTTTCTAGATCGTGTAAGCGAACTTTTTAACCACGGGGTAAGTCAGAATCAAAGATATAAGAAATGAACATAATTTTAAATAGTTCCGCTAGTTTTCAATAGGTGTCACTATTATTGGGATGGGTAAAAATGTGTTGAGGAAAGTAATGATGTAGCTTAAGTATAAATTATTCTCATAATTGACAATATCAGCCGCTTCTCGCTAAATCTACCTAGTGCTTTTTACTATTAGCAGAAGGGAATGAAATATTGAATTCTATTATGCATGTATATTTGTGTACTATTGGCTACACTGACTGTTATCTTCGCCATTTATTCATAGAGGTAATAACTAAAGAAGTCAAATTTACACCACAATCTACTATATACAGTCACGAAGCTAGGGATGATTTTTTTTGCAATTCTCGCGATAGTTGCTAGCCGCTTGGAGCGCTGTGAGTACTAGGAACAATAGACTGTGCTACAGCCATCGTGATCTAATACAGGCGGTAAGGCAGACCATGTAACTCGCTTAACCCGATCACGAAGGGCTGCCTTTCAACCATATAAATTAGTTGGAATGTATAAACAGTAACATATGTTTCTCTAAAATGTAGTGTAATTCCATTAATAAAATTTAAAACAATGATTATGAGACACTTCAGACACAATTCACTTGCCAGTTAAGGTGTAATATTATTTATGGTGTGAAAATTACGTTGTTCGTATGTGTAATATCTGCCTTTATTTCGATTAAATATTGCGAAATTCTTGTACACGATACAATAATTTTCAATTGCACCGCACGGATATTTAGATATGTTGAAATTATAGGTTATGTTTACTGTACCAGTTGCCCCTTTCTGTCTAAATTTAGTGATCTCCAATGCCTTGCCATTCATATGAAAATTATAGGTTATGTTTACTATATGTAACTTATATTCCTAAATTCGCAATTATACCTACATTATAATTAGGGAAAGGGATTTGGAGTATTATAAAGAATGGTGAAACGTAGTATAGATATTCGTAGATCAGTGACTGTCAAGCGAGCTGCGTCACAGAGCATGGACGAGTACAGTTCACTTCATACAAACTTACACGCAACGTGCTGTAAACGTATTTCAGAGTAAACATATGGAATAGTTTAATGACATATAGTGGCCTACATACATAATCTGCATTTCACTTTGAACTACATGTGTTTTTCTTGGCAACGCATAAGATACCAATAAACAACATACAAATATACATAATTAAATATCAATCTCTGCGTCCTCGCGTGTCAGTGGAAATATTGATGGCTGGTAGTTGTCTTCTGTATGGAACTCGACTCTGAATATGTGTGTTTTTCTGTCAGGAGCGTGCTAAATTAAAACCTTTATTTACAATATCATGAAATATGATAATATGTACACAACGTACACTACAGTATTTAGAATATACATATATATATATAACATATGTAATACTACAATATTTACAACATAGCCTAATAGAGTATCATTAAATGTTGAACAAAATGCAGAGCCAAACGAAATGGTATTTTCAATTAATGCTCTGTTTTGGTGATGAAACAATTATTCCTGCTGTGCCTTGTTATAATAAATTGTAAATATCATTTTCAAATTTTCTAAACACAACTTTGCTCTTTTGCAAGGAAAGACATTTTTTTAACATGGAAAAACTCCGCTCTACATCTGCAGAGACAATTGGAGAGTACTTGAAACAAAATGCGTCAATTAAATCCACATGTTGAATGACGTCATTGGGACACGTGTTTGTTAGTGCATCTGAAATCCGACTGAGAATACTGTAGCTATCATATTTAATCAAAACTCTGTTCATTTTTTCACCAACACGTTTTCCTACTTCACCTTCTACTGCTCTCAGTTTATTTACAATAGTACTCATAATATTTATTTGCTCAACTAGTTCTACTCCTGACTGTACTAATCGAATAATGGCATCCGGTAAATATAAAAAATTTGACTTAATATCCATTATCTTTTTTTTTATTATTCTATCATTTAGCAGTTCCTGGCATATTTGAATCGCAGTCGAAAGACTGGACCACTTTCTTCACAGATTGGAGGTGATGTGCGTAATAATAATTATTGCAAGCTTCTAACCATGACCCCCATCTCTTAAGAACTGGACATAGGGGAAGCGATAATTTAGGGAATTGATTCCTGAATTTTGATACTCGATCTTAGCTTTTACAAATATAATCTTTCAATTTTGTATTGTTAGTTGGTTTCACTTTCGGCATTGTACATGCACTTCACTACGCTGAACTGCAAACCTGCATGTTGAAGTTCTTATGCGACAACTGTCCCGTTCACCTGTTGTTGACGTGCAGAGATCTGCGAGTATGTCATGGAGGGGAGGACTTGGTATGAAGGGTTGTAAACAAATGACTGTGTAGATGTCAATACTAGCTTTTACTACTCCAAATTCCGTTCCCTAATTATAATTAAGCATATGCCTAATGTCATGTATGATACACCGGACATTCAATTTATCTGTATTTTAATACTACAATTGAGTACTGAATTATTGTATTTAACTACTTATGAGACAAAGTAACACAATTGCACGTACACTAATTTCATAGGAGTGGTATGTAAATGTTTTGTCTAAAATTAAGGAAGGTAGATGTGCTAAATTGAAATCACAATATCAATTCTTTTTTAGTAAACCTCAAAATAACTTCCATTATAAACTTAGAATGCTGATGCGAACAGATTATGTTAACATGTAAAAATCTCTTCACATTAAAATAACACAGTTTTGTAATTATTTCTGCAACATATTATGCAACAAGAAGTAAACGGAACTTATGGACACATTACACTAAATAAAGCTTAGCAATGATATGTAATAAAGTTATAATATACTATTTCACTGAGCTCCATACACTGAAATGGAAAACCCGAACAAACATTACGGCCTGGTCTAGATCGAAAAGGCATTGACTGTACCGTATTTCGCATTTTTGTGAAAAGATATGTAAACTGTGAAATGTTCGTTATCGGTTGTAATAACTGTAAATGGCTAAAATACAATAATTTTAATAATAATATTGGCCAAGAGACGTTTGTAGTACTATAAATTGTAAGGAAAATAGATTAGAGTTATCTTTCTTCCGAAAGATCCAGGAAGGTGAGTTTATAGAATATAATATATATTTTATGAAAATAATATATAAACCTTATGTATTTCATATTTCAATAGTGGAAGGAAGGTGTTAATTTTTTTCAAAAGAACACGATATCTAAAGTACAATACATTTTATGGTCCGCTAGGGAAAGAGTCTGTGATGAGGCGAAAGTAGCGATCCTGGTGGTGAGCAACAATCTATGTTTACATATTTAGTAAGTATTGAGCTTCGTGACTGTAGGCCTATATACTATTCTGTGCTTACACGAAAAAATTATCGATCACTATTGATTAGTATAGGTCATGTATCTTTGAACGCGAGTGAACAAACTTCGTCATTTATATTACTTTTGCAGCTTTTGCATATTTATCACTGCAACTAATTTTCTTTCACAATTCTTTGTTACTATGTAAATAGTAAAACATACGTTTCGATGTAAAATGTTTTAAATTCATTTAAACAAGCTCTTTCACAGAATCTATGATAAGTGTAATCCATGGAATTGATAAGTTCACTGATAATTGAATTGGTCATTGCTAGAAGGCCCTTTGTCCAAAAATGTTAGTTCTGAATAAATCGAAAAAAACTGTTTTTAAGAAATAATAATCTTCGTAGAGCAATGTGGTGACTGTCCATCATAAAGGTATATTTGTGCTTTCTGGAAGCACAATTTTTATTTTGTTGTCACGTGTAGTTTGTATAATATTATTAATTAAAAATTCAAATTTAAGGGCCTTTTAGCAGTGAACTTAAAATAATTTCACATTTGGTTAAAAATGAAGTACTGTAATAAAATAGGGGATTGTAAATTAAATAAACTACCATTATTTCAAGTTAAAAGTATATTTCTTTTCTTAAAATATATTTAATTACGTATTACAAAGTTTTAGGTCCTTGTTTTAAATCTAACTTGACGATTTCATTCTGTATCTTCTCTATGTTCTGCTAGTGGAGAATTTATAACTTTCTGATAAGGTAACTGTTCATGGGGAATGTAGCATAGAATTTTCTCGATATCCTGCATTTTGTCTGGGTTGATTGCAATCAATTCATCATAAGCAGGACGTTGGGGAAGGACTGTGTTTTCAATTCCAGGTAGACAAAGAGCAAAGGTGTGCCTAATACAACCATCAATGAACATGGATGTTGAAACAATATGAGGAACAGTTGCATTATACATATATTCATAACAACTCGCAGGGGCGAATGACAACTTCGAAACCCGAGGTACCTTTCTACCATAAGATTCTACAGAAAGACCTCTTTTGTAAAACATGGGCCACCAGTTAATGGGTGACTTTATTTTTGTGCATGCATAAATATTTTATATAGCATATAAAGATTTTTCTGGCCCTTAGGAAATAACGTTTTTATGCAATATTCATTTACGTCAGTGATTTCAGTGTAAATATTTTGAACTTACCTACAATCCTCACCAGTTCGTCTTTCAGCCACCAATTTTCCAGAGTAAGTCACATGTTCAGTGCCTTTAACTTTTAATATATTTCGTTTCCAACTGCAAGTATCACTACGTCTCTTTTTGCTTTTCAAACTCTCAGTCTCCATTTCAATTAGCCGAAATTGCGAATAATATAATAATTTGTATTAAAACACAAATAAAGATCAGAGCAGAATAAAAAGACCGCTTCAAACACTGAAGATAGCTGATAGAATAGTAAATATAAAGGTTTGTCATCAGATGGAAACACCGCTGAATGATAAGTTCACAGCTAGAAGGCCCCCTAACCTGGAGTAAGGGCATTTTAGCATGGCACGAAAAATGAAACGCTCAACTGTGGGTGTGTATGAAGGATTGAGGAAAGTCCTTTTAGCACAGATTGTGTATTTATATGTAAGGATGTTGAATCTGTAGTTAACTCATTTTTGCAAAAATACGGAGAAAGGGCCTTTTAGCAATGACCAATTCAATTAACAAAATGAAGGATGTATCTGGTTGATTAGCATTTACACGTTTAACAATCACATAGACAGCAGTACGCCTCTCACAGCAACATGAGACCAAAAGAAACTAAAATGAATAAATGAAACTTCACTATTGAAAAACGTGGACAAATTAGAGGATTTCCAAAAATATGTATGCGGACGGCTATTTTTATTATCAAATAAATTCTGACGTATTGTAACCCTATAAGAAACTGACTTTCCACGGGAAAATTTAATAATATATAAATTATTTTGGTATATCAGGGTTTACCACGCAAGTCTTAGTGCATCTACATAAGTCGGGGTACGTCTGCATTCCTCTGTTTATATAGAAACTCAATACTATTTTTGTGCTGGAAGGAACACGTTTTAATGTTGGGACATTTTATTTGACAATAAATGTGCGAACCGAACAGTTGCACGCATGCAATGAAGCCATGTATTGAGCACGCATTTACTGATAGAACAACACTAATTGCGGCTTTATTCTATTACGTCTCATTTGATTGACACAAACCAGAGTTAGGAATGGAATGGCAGGTATGGAACGGAATAGTGTGACTGAGTGAATGCTTGAATGCAAGCCGTAATCCAATCCACAGAGCCTGTTGCTGCGGCCAACAAAGGTCAGCAGTCGACGCTGATATGATTACCGATTACGCTTCAGAGATGAATGTCACTGGACCTACATGTGACATTCCGAACTGTACGTAACTGTGTTTGTAATATGAAGTGCACTGTAATTTCACGATCTCCTTTCATAAAATTAACCATAAGCTTATACGTAGCCTATACATTTCTTCTAACTGCAAGTTACTCATGAATATTGAAAAGACCCTATAATATATGCATGATATAGAGGCATCGAGGAATGCTATGGAATGATGATGAAATGGAGAAATGGTAACGGAATGATATTGATGCCTAATATGGGGAAAAATGACAGAACCTCGAGATGAACCCCAACTACAACCTTGTCCGCCACAAGTGTCACTATGGATTTTTCAATGTTTCTTATACATTAAAGTACTATGACCTAATTCTGTATAAACGCTTCAAAAACATTAGTAGGCCTACCCATTGATTATTCTGTACTTTGTCTGTAACCATACTAGGTTGTGGAAAGGTCAGTCATAGGCTACTCCACTTACAATTGACGTAACTGGTACAGCATCGCTTGTGTAATTTAGTCATCACTAGGGCCGTGACATCGGTATATTTGTATTAGTTTGAGGTGAACATACGACGCCGGACAGAATGTAGTCTGCGTTTCAAGTACAGGCAGCGGAAGCGAATTTGACACACGCCTAAGCAAGCACGTTCCATGTTTTGTATACGATTATTGCGTATTATAAAATCAAGACAATACAATCATTGTATATAAGGGTTAATATCGGAAAGGTTTAAAATGCTGGTGACGTTGAGAAATCATACTTAAATTGTCACAAATGTGGTAAAACATAAGAGTGAAAAGATGTTTTTTTTTTTTTTTTTTAATATTTAGAGTTTTTCATTGCAGTTTTAGAATGCCGAAAAGATATATGGCGTACAATTTTGCTTTCCCTATATGTAACAGCTATATTATTTTATTTATCACATCTATTCTGTACCTTACTTTTCTTGCATGTTGTTCGCCTGGTTTCGGTTCCTGCTGCAATAAACAACAACATTCATTTTCAAAGTT
Source organism: Periplaneta americana (assembly GCF_040183065.1). Taxonomy (NCBI): domain Eukaryota; kingdom Metazoa; phylum Arthropoda; class Insecta; order Blattodea; family Blattidae; genus Periplaneta; species Periplaneta americana. The sequence continues at coordinate 102,184,906 of NC_091120.1, forward strand.
TCAAATGAAAATGACCGCCGAGTGTCGTATAGTATAGTATGCGGAAAAATTGTGTTCTATAACGGCTGAAACCAAGGCGGATATGTAAAATATTTAACATCATCCATTTCTACATCAAGTTTACAACAAACGCACTTGTCATCTGACAAAACTCTTTCTCATTTGCATAATGTATTGAAATCACAGTATTTTTTTGTATTACTGTGTTCATTTTCGCACACACCTTTTTGCTTATATCATACGCCATGTACGTTTTCAGCTTTCCAAAACTGTAATGCAAAACTCTACATAAAAAACATCTGCTCAGACTTATGTTTTACCACATTTGTGAAAATTTAAGTATTTTTTATTTCATTGGGTTATTTTACGACGCTTTATCAACATCTAGTTTATTTAGCGTCTGAATGAAATGAAGGTGATAATGCCGGTGAAATGAGTCCGGGGTCCATCACCGAAAGTTACCCAGCATTTGCTCGTATTGGGTTGAGGGAAAATCCAGGAAAAAACCTCAACCAGATAACTTGCCCCGACCGGGATTCGAACCCGGGCCACCTGGTTTCGCGGCCAGACGCGCTGACCGTTACTCCACAAGTGTGGACAAATTTAAGTATGATTTCCAACAATTATTCTCAACCTCATCATTTTGGATCTTTCCGATGTTAACCCTTATACACAATAATTGTATTGTCTTGGTTTTATAATACGCAATAATCGTATACAAAACACGGAACGTGCTTGCTTGGGCATGTATCAAATTCGCTTTCGCTGCCTGTATTTGAAACACATCGAGTACATTCTGTTCGGCGTCGTATGTTTACATTCAAACCAATATAAATATACCAATGTCACGGCCCTAGTCATCACTTAACTTGATTTAAATTAAAATCTAATTTGTTAAGTTATACATGTAGAGATTTTCACGCCGTATGATTTTATTGAGAAATGTTTCTCACGAAGAAATAATCTATAAAAGAAAATTGTAACAAACAGTTTAGAGAACATAATGAGTTCATGATACTTATCCGCAGTGCTCGCATGAATTGTCGCTACTTTTGGAAAAGCTCTCATATTTCATGTAGATGAAGAAAGAATACAGTACTTCGTAAATATATAAATATTCAAATTAACAAGGGATCTAAGGGAATTTCGAAATTACGAAAACGTAAACTAACAATAAAACACTAAAAGTTATATTAGAATAATTAGTGAAGAACAATGTTTGTAAGAGAGAAAGTTATTTGTTCCATTTCGAGGTAAATGAATTCGTAAAATGTAATCTTAAGAAGCACTCCACCCACCAACATACAATTCTAATATACAAAGGACAGTTACAATATAGTAGCCATGGCTTCTCAAAACTTGATGAAATTGGACTCGTGGGAATAGAGAACTGCTTTCTTTTTTCCATTATTCGCAAGTTGGCTTCCTTCCAGAAATGAAATTGAATATAATACAACAAAGCAAAGTCCAGTACCTCTATCCTGTTGGACCAGAGTTATTATTTTATTTGAATCTACTAATGTTTCACTATTTTAAAACCTTTCATTATAAAGAAGCTTTCCCGTAAGATCAACGAAAGGGAAAAAATGGTGAAGTATAAATCAATAGACTATGCAAGAGATACTGTAATATTAATGTGTACCTTGTTCTAGCTAGTAACTACTAGTATGGCCAGCAATCTCATGTAAGATTCAGTTTTTTTATTTTTTATTTTTAGTACGATACATAATTTTCATGTGTGGCATACCTTTCTTCTTCTTAGTGTACACAGAAGGAATTTCTCTGGAACTCTGCGGTCTTCAAAAACGTTGTACGTTGTCAAATTGTCTTGTCCGTATGCATATGAACTATACACGGCAAAAAGGATGAATAGAGTTTCCAAAACATTCAGCGTCATATGCCATTGTTGTATGAAGCTTAGAAGGCTGACCGGACCTAGCTGGTACGTAAACACAGAAACAAAGCGAATGCAGTGTCATTGTACGAGTATACGAGTGTATAGTATACTTCACGTACAGGAAGAAAAGACACATTGTTATCAGAGAGTTTATTTTCATAAACTTTGAGATCAGCCTGAGACTTGTCACATGCACTGCAAGTGTCACGGCGTGGATATACAAATGATATGTTAAATCTGGTGTTGAAAATCTTTCTTTAGTGTTCATAAGACACATATTCATACATTTTTTTAATGTTGAGATTGTTAGGAAGGTATATTCGATCATTTTTTGACTGACCATAATGGCTTTTCCTTCTCTTGAATGATTTAATGTGGTTGAGCACACTTTCCTAGACATCATCAGGTTTTTTTCTGTAATGATTATGATATTTTCCTCTTTGACGTTTAGATGACATACCTGTAGACTTGAGAGAGTTCTGTAGTACCTGAACGAGCTTGTAAGAGATCTCGTGCAAGGAAATGAATGCCTTCAAACACACTGGTATTTCTTCCATGTCCGATTTTAACACCCTTACCTTATAAGAATACTTCTTATAATGTAATTTAGCTGCTGCGAAGGAATATTTCAGAAGATCCCTCATAAAAGGAAGTAAGTCTATAATTTCAAAAGCCAATGAACTTTTGTTTTTATATGTGAATTTATTTTTTATGACTGTACCTAGTACCTCTTTCCTACATTATGCATTAATTGTATCAAAGCACCTAAAACATATTAATATCTTTCCCTTAAGAATGTATGCTCATTGAAGGCTTCATTTAAGTAGCTATTAGGCTATATTATAACAATTTTTTGGTTTTCTTTTTTAACCCGATCATTCATTCTCTTCTCTTATATGTTATATTATTCTAGCAGTTATTAAGTTAATATAGCAAATTTTATTGTATGCATTAAATAACATGGACCCTCAGACTGCATCATAACAAAGTACTAATGCATTGCGAACTCTTTGCTGCGGGTTACTTACTAGTAGAGTAGGAGGGAAACAACTCCTTGATTGGCGCTCCTTTCTCCGCGCAAGAAAAGCACAAGGAACATCATGCGCTCGAATGCTTATTCATTCTTCTTGCCGTGTAGTCCTCATGTATTACTTCAATTCAATTATGAGAACCTAGAGTTTGTCACCATTTGCTCTCACAATATTTCCTGTGGACCTCAGAAATCTCCTCTTGTCTTCAATTTGGTCCCGGCTTCAACTTTTATATAGATATCCAGCGATAACCTTCACTTTGTAAAACTTTTAAATTGTCTCTCACCTTTTATATTTTAGTGCTCTTTCAGTAACATGCAAAGGTGTCGAATTTATCTATTTTATGTTCTGTATGTATTTCTGATAACTGAGATTTTCTAAATACTAGCAACTCGAATGCAGTATTGTGTGTGTACGCATAGGAGGGGCGCAAGAAAGTTTTCCTGTCATATTATATTTGTTCCACTATTTATAGAGCATAACTCCCGAAAATGACAACTCAGATGGAGTTCCTAAACGCGTATTATACGAGTGTCCAGAAAATAACAAAGAGGTAGGCTAATGGCTACAGTGCAACGTTTGTACACCTGAAAACTGGTTTCGCTTATTACGGCGCCGTTCTAAAAGTGACAAGGAGAAGTTAACAGTCCGCTTATAGCTAAAGCGTGTCTCAGAGTAAAGACCAGTCCTGATTTCAGCCCTCGTAAAGTCAAGCCAAGCTAAGCTAAGCAGTCCTTTTAGGGCTGGAGGGGCTGGTTCACCAAATCAGCTCTCGGCAATAAAAATAGTATTACAGCCTATAGGTAATTTATTGGCTCACTCTTATAAAATTAAGTGCTGGAAGTGTTGACCATCATCTCTGAGACACATTTTAAATCTTTTCAAAATAATTGTTATAATCCTGGATTCCGTCTCTATCGATAGAATTGAACCTTAGGAACATGGTCGGTTTCATTCAATTTATGAACGACTGATGTCTCGAGAGCTGGATTTGCAGAGAAAGATCTACCCTTAGGCAGAACACTATGTATGTAATGTTATGTATGTATGTATGAATGTATGTATGTGTATGTATGTATGTGTATGAATGTATGTAAGTTTATATGTGTGTGTATCATAATGGTTTTTATTTTAAATATTTTGTCGCTTTCCAAACTGTTGTCTTGAATATACCTGCTTGTTGAGCTATTTTTTTTTTATTTCTCGGGAGACTGTTCTAGCCTATGTCCTGTGTCATATAGTTTTTCTTCAGTTAGAACATTATTTATGTATAGTCTTTTTTATTTAAAAGAAGCCCATTTCTATTACTTTTGTCACTAAATTCTGGATTAGTGAATCAAGTGGTTTTTTAACATTGATATTTATTTGGAAATACAGCACGGCACTTCCTGTACGATGTCTTTGTGATAAATGTAATAAATGAAGATTTGTTATTCTAATGTGTACTGCATTACTAGGAACTAAACTATACTGAACTGAATGGAAGTCAGCTGTGTACATCTCTAGCCTTGACGTCCCTTCGGCCTATGTTAGCCGTCCATAATATGCAATGCTTGAGTCAAGGGAAATGTACACACTCTTTCCTCAGCAGTCACGTTTGATCTACAATGGTAAAACTCCGACGACATTTACCTGAGCGAAACCTGTTTTCTGGCGAACATTCTGTGTTAAGGTGCGTACACACTTAGCGAACGAATAACGAACGAATGACAGACGAATGCATTCGCTGATTGAAATCGGAACGTGTGTACGTCGCAGCAAAGGCAAACCGATCGTTTAGTTTGCCTTCGGAAGTGATCCGTCGCTTGTCGGTACATCAGAGAAAGTTGGTATTCGTTGTGGACGGGATTTGCCACTATAGTTCGTAGCAGAACGCAGCGCTTAGTTCATTTTCACTATCAGGATGTCGAAACTGGAGTGGACGGAAGACGAATATTATAAATCTTATTAATGCATATAAGGAGCAGGAAACTTTATGGAATCCCAAGTATCCTACTTATCACGCAATAAAGCAAGAAAACATGATGTCTGGGAAGCTATTGGAAATATGTTTAGCTGCAAGGTAGACGAGTCAAACACTTGCAAAATTTGAAAATTATTTTTGTTTATTTATTTCCAGTAGATACATATTTGTTGTTTATTGTAAGGAGCAGAAGTCAAAAAGAAAATTGAGTCCCTAGTCCCTACTGAGATCATTCCGGAAGGAAAGACAGAAGTCCATAAAAAGATCTGGAATGGGGAGTTATGAAGTGTACGAGTCAACTTGGTTCGCGTATAAACATATGTCGTTCCTTTTGGACAAATTCACGCCCAGGAAAAACAAAGTTACAACCTTGTGCACACAAAATAATTCATTGGAACTGAAAAGTGCCTTTTCGTAAGCATGATGTGCATTCGACAAACACAGAGAAATCTCTCTTTTTAGTATTTTAAAATAATTATTGTATATTGAAACTTTCCCCTGTCTTGTAGTCGTAACTTAAAATCTTCCAGTTCCTAAATTATAGCTGTACATATTTCTGGAACAATACTGGTAATGAACTATTTCGACACTTTGAATAAATACATTAAACTTGCATAGCGAGATATCGAAGTGTTAATGCTAGCCTTTCCTGAATAGATATTGCTTCTCGCCAGCTTGTGTCTTTCTTGGAAATTTTTGGTCATATTTTGCACAGTAATATTTCGAAGTCAGTTTCTGAAATGCGACAGAAGTTGTGAAACTGTCCCGATTCCATTTGACGTAAATCATAAAGCAAGTCAGTGCCTCTATATTGATTGCGACTGCGACTTTCGTAGAATGGCGTCTGATACCATCGCCTTTTGTTTTTTAACTTTCTTTTTGTTAAACTGCCTATAATAACAACGGCTGCACTTGCTCTAATTATATTTTCGTCTGCCATATTGCGGATAATCAGCGAACGTGAATCTTTTCTGACCATTTGCGAATGATTTGTACGTTGCTCCAAACAGCGAACGAACAACGAAGTTGTGCTTCATCATTCGTTCGTTGTTCGTTCGCTAAGTGTGTAGATAGGCCATTCTCAATTTGGACAGGATATCCCCATCTGTGTTTCCGCCTTACGTCGCTACATAGTCATAAGCGTTTCACAAGAACATGACATCACTCTAACTCGTACGCAGTGCTGTAAGCATATTGTATGGTTTAGTGGAGACCATACTAATCGAGAACAATGGATTTCATAGGAAGATAAAATTCTTACAATATATTCCTTAGGGAGTAAAGTAAAGCTGTGGGTCCCATGCCGTAGATTTGGAACATAAAAAATCCTACCTCCATAGAGGGCTTGAGGCAAAATTTGTGGTCCATTATGTTGCCCATTTCAAATTTATACGCTGAAAAAATTTACAATTGAAAGCTCGTTAAGTAGAATACTGATCTTCTAAGTACTTTTTCATGATGTGAAATTTATCAAATGAAGAAATTGACGGAATTGAATTTTTATGTTAAAGACAGCGAGAGATTCCTGAGAAAATATGATTCTCGGATATCGTTCACCATAGTATCAATCCAGTCCACGTCTTGATTAACCCGAGTTCACGTACCATGAGCCCACAGTCTAGCATTGAGATACCGGAGGGGCCAATTAAATGCTTTGACTTCTCTTACGTCTTTGAGTTGTACATTGCGGCATAGAGCTTGTGCTGGTGTTTTTTTGTTGCAATTGATTAAGTACTATTCATCTCTGGGACACAGGAATGAATGAGAACTTCAAAGCACAGTAGATGTAATAACCGTAATAAAGTTATTGTTATTTCCAAGATAAGGGTGCTTTCTAGAAGAATTACGCAAAATCGTCGAGGATGGAAGTGAAATAGAAAGGCGAAACTTTTCTGTATCTGATACTTGAAAAAGAAACTTGCCTCTCAGGCGTTTCTATCAGTTTTACATGACTATATTTTTCCAGGAGTGAGTTTTTGAGCAAGATATCGCAATCTTAAATTCATTTCATGAGCTAGTTATGACGTATGGACTATGTTATGTCAACAACTGTATATTATTTCTGCCTTTGCAATATCGCGGGCACGGAATGACAAGGTTCTATCTGACATTTTAGAAAAATTGAGAGTTTTGTTGCATTGAATTCTGCTACTTCACAGCTATCTACCATATACATTATATGTTGATATCTCAATTATTTTGCGTTATAAAGTTAATTTGAAAAGGTCCTTATCTGCATTGATTATATTAACAACCAAACTTTAAAATGCTCTCCTGTAAAATTTACTAAACACTAGATAGAACCTCGTCATTCCGAATCCGCAATATCTAATTATTCCTGAGCAAGCTTAGAATCACTTTCCTTTAAATACTAGTTATCTGTACTGTGTGTATTGCTATTTGTGTTTTTTTTATTGTACCGAGAATCTATTGAAGACAATGTGGAAAGAACGCTTAATGTTACATGTCTATGGTGTTAAGATAATCCCAGTACATATTACATGGACATGAAGCATTCTTTTCTCTGTGACAGCCAACTTTCAAAGCGACTTTTCACACGACAAGGATCGTTTTTCCGTTTCGTACTTTAGCCACGTGTTAGTGTTCATGCTAAGCCACTAATGGCAGCATCACCTCCTTTCGCATAGAAATAGACATGAAGCTGTTTTTCCGCTTGTTCTCCATTTATAATCTGAGAGTTTAGTTATCGTCATTTATATCACTTTCTCCTGCATAAGGTGTGCAGTATATGACCGTACTAAAGTGTCTAACACAAGGGCTCGATACTGTATTAGGCAGAGAATTTTTGTAATGGAAATTTATTTACTTACTGGAAAAAAACTCTGTAAAACGCATTGAAAGCGCATACGTAAGTTTCGTCACAAATATCCTAAATCCCGCACTCTCAGATTATAAATGGTTGTCTCTGTATTACCTGAAGCGTTTGTTTGCTTCTATGATGACATGATGACCATGTGATTACAGAGTTTTTAAATTTAGTAATATCTTGTTAGAGTTAATAAATTTGAGAAGGAAAGATGTGAATTACATATGGGAGTAGTTGATAGTAATGAAGTTTTTAACTGGAACGAGGTCGAGTGTGGTAGTGGTAGTGTTGGTGGTGATAGTCAGTGGTGGCGCGAAAATCGTCAATTTGAAGTTAGACCATTAAAGTGAACAGAACTTACTCAAGGAGAGAAGCCTTTCTCCCAAACCATTGTAATTGTTAAAGAAGTAGATTATTATTAATAAAATGATGTTTGTTATATTAAATATTATAACTGCCTGGAATATGACTCATCATTATAGGATTTTTGGTTCACTACGTTTCTTCCACTTCCATTTTCGTCCACTTATGATTTTGTCCATTGGTTTTGTCCTCTCGTGATTTTGTCAATTGACATATTTGGCCACTACATGTTCATTTTTGACCCACTCTCCAGTTCGTCTTATATTATACATATTTCTTGAGGTTCTTTGTAACTTTCTTAACTTCGCCCTCGGTACTTGCACTTGCAGTACCATTTTTACATATTGTGATGTTATCAAAGTTAATCGCAGTCGTGCATTGCAGTTCTGTTGGTTTTCGCATCTCCAGCATCTTATTTATCTGTTTTTACTTATTGAGTGGCGGTGGTAATAGTACCCATTGTATTGTAACATTGCCCATTGGCTGCTTTCGACGTGTGTATATTACTTCTGTTATAACTGAGGAGTACAGGGAAAAGCCATATTTCACGTTTTATTATTTTTTTTTTTACAAGAGAGCAAGTTAAAAATTTCAAAACCCATTATATTGTATTAGCTTTGAGTTATCATTCTTTAAATTTCTTTGGACTAATGAGTTTGTTATTCTGTACAGATAAACTACACAAATCTACACTATCTTAGCTATAAGGCTACATGACGTTTAAAACATAAAATCGACAATTTTGGACTTACGAAATATTTCTCCTGCGCTCTTTTTGTTATTACTTTAATTTCGTCCATAGACTCAAGAGAAGTGCTTGTGGATACGTATCTAAGAAACAAACGACAAAGAGAAAAAATCCATGACGCTACAGCCCATGAAGGGCCAAGACCGACCAGCCGGCTGCTGGCCTCACGTCCACATGCCGAAGCAAAGGTGGACGATTATCCAACCAGAATGGAGGTATCGTGTGGTTAGCACGATGATTCCCCCAACCGTTATAGCTGGATTGCGAAATCGGATTTTCGCTACCTATCGTAGCTCCCCAAGTGCATCACGATGTTGAGGGGGGGGCGGCACTGGTCCCATACACTGGCCGAAATTTCATGAGAAAATTTCTTCTCCCATGGGGATTCGAACCAGCGCACATTCCGTAATGCGAGTCCCAGGCAGGATGCCTTAGACCACGACGCCACGGCGCGGGACTGTGGATAAAGAGAAATGGGCGAAAATTGACAGGACGAAAGGTAATGAATGAAACCGTAAGTGATTAAAGTTCTTCCAATCCGACTCATTTACCTTTTGCACTTAACCTAGACACAAAATAATTATTAAGCAAGATGAAGATAAAATTAAACAATAATTAGGGCTATATACAACAATTTAAAACACGAACATTCTTAGTACATACATGGCGACAAAAAGAAGTCTTAGGTTGGAATTGTTCTGCAACAAGTTTCAACTACAGTTTCATTATTCATCGAAGTATACGCACTGTTAGCCGAATGACGGATGACAGTGGCAGTGATAGTGACAGTGACGACAATCATACTCTGCTTGTTTTAAATTTAGAAAGTTCGTTATAATAATGACACATAGGTTACACTGAATCTGATACTCTGTGTTAACTTTGTACTTGCATTAAAGTTATAACCCCAAGCACGTGAGGAAACGTGCGTTCACTCAGCCCAGCTCTCATTAAAGTGAAGTAGTCATTTTGATACAGAAACTTTGATACCAGAGAGACGTGTCTCTGAATCTCATAAAAATATTAACGGCTATTTCAGTATATCATAATTATCATTTCTAATCTCCACATGAGCTTTTAGTAAATTACAGTCTACCTGCAACTTTGTCTGTGGAAAAAAAATTCCATCACAGCGCAATGCATTTGTAATGCAGCTCTTCTGAAATAAACATTAGTGAATGAATGATGGCAATGATTTTTATGTTGTAAGCATTTGGTAACAAAATCTTACATATAAAGTTTCCACCATACACCTACATAGAAAATGGAAATGAAACACATTTCTGAACCTATTTTGAACTCATACCCTGCATTTTAAATTTATGTTTAATTAACACTACATAGAAAGATAGGGCCATATTCATAGACATTCTTAGCGCGGGCTTCCGGTGGATGATCAGTGAACTAACGTTTTTCGTATTCATAAACCAGTGTTAGCGATATGTTATGATATGAATGCTGTACAAGTAACCAGTCGATAGCCGGGGCTAGTTTAGCACGCTCGTAGCGCGGGCCAGCGAAATGTCTATAAATAGCAGCCTTAGTGACTTATCGTTAGTATTAGAACTCAAAAAAATGGGTTAGGTCTAAAACCAGTAGTCCGTAAGTGTAATATTTTTCATCACGGATATTTGGTTTTAGTTTCAAATAATAATAATAAAAAATATATTCTGTGCTGTTATATAAAATGTTTTAATTTTATTCCTAGGCATAAATTAGGATATATTCTGCCATTTTCGACCAATACTAAACAAAAAACTCTTGACGTGTCAGCATGGTGCCTGCCCATTTACTCAAGAACTACTGCATGAAAATTAATTAATTAATATTGATGTTGGTGCCACCACTACCACCACCGCCACAATCGACATTGTTCCAGACAAAAACTTCATTACCGCCAACTACCACATAGAGTAGTTTTTGAGTAAATGATTCATGAAGTTAGCAAATTTGATATTAGTGGCTTATTACTATGATGTACCGAAGTAATATGGAGTTTCAGTGCAGTAATTCTGCAGTAATATGGTAAAGTGTAAGTAACCAGTTTGTAATTCTAGACGGCGCCACGTTCTGTCGGACCCCGGCCACTTAGTCACTCGTAATGAGTGCACCTCTGTACTTGTGGGTGGACATTGTGTCACTGTCACACATACTGTGACAGTGTACACGAGGGTAGGTCAACATAGGGGAACACGGTAGTAGAACTTAAAATGAGAGGGATTCAATCCGGCATCGGAACTTGAATCCGGTGTGGCTTAGTGGATAAAGCGTCTGCACGTACAGCTGGAAATCCGAGTTTGAGTCCCGGTGCTGGAGAGAATTATTCTGCGTTCTACCGATTGTTCACCATTAGTGGCATAGGTCATTCATACTCCCCTTAAGATTGGACAGATAACATTGAGAATGGGAAATATTTGTCTCTGGTGCTGGGTTCGAATTGTTGACTGTAATTTCCGTCCTATGACTGTTGTGTGCATATTAAACATGTAAGTAAATATATAATTGATTAATTATATTTTCCATTTAAGTTGTAAGATAGGGACCTCGCGCCGTTTTTTGTATCAGTACTGTAAGTAAATTATGGTCCAAGGCTATGTGGATATTTCGTATGAAGTCTGTGCCGTACACTATAAAGCATCAATATGCCAATATGATTACTGCATTCGTCATATCGGCAAGTATCGGGAACTATAGTACTACGTTACTGAGGTTCCTTGACAACGAGTAGGAACCAGTCAGTACTGTATTTGTTTTAGATGCCATGCACGGATGTTAAAAATTTAAATGTCACTGAAGTTCGAAATGTGAAGTTTTATGACTAAAATAACATTTCATGACACTAAGGCCTGTTCTTTTCTGTTACACCTTTCTTCCTTTGCTGCACGAGTTTGAGGAATTAAATTTGGAAGAACCTTCATCACATTTTGCAGATATTTTAATTTAATATAGTTACATTATATAGAGTGTTAGTTGGGAGACCGGAGGGAAAAAGACCTTTAGGGAGGCCGAGACGTAGATGGGAGGATAATATTAAAATGGATTTGAGGGAGGTGGGGTATGATGGTAGAGACTGGATTAATCTTGCACAGGATAGGGACCGATGGCGGGCTTATGTGAGGGCGGCAATGAACCTTCGGGTTCCTTAAAAGCCATTTGTAAGTAAGTAAGTACATTATATTTTCATTATTCTTCAGATTTTTTGGACTGTTTTGACAAGACCCCTAATATTTCTTACATATCCGTCCTACCTTCCTAGTTCCCTATTGTTGGAATTAGAAAATATATATTGAAGCCCAAAATTCGCCATATTTTCAACATAGACTAGTTAATTGGAGATATAGACGTCGATGTTTTCAAACGGACTTTTTATTCTCAAATTATTTGTTTTTGTTTTGCTTATAATATTCGAAATCTATGAAATAATAGACCTACTTCTGTATAGAAGGGAAGACGAAAAAATCGAGAAAAAATACCTATCTTAAAAAGTAATTAAATTATTTGTTCCACATTTTATTTTGAAGAAGGTTTTCTTTAGAAATAAATAAGAATCTTACTATGATGAAAATTATAATAGCCAATATATACCCTATAACATTTTACACTTTCATCTATTAGTTAGTGTTTACAAGAAATGAAAATTGGTGTTATCATTGAGCAGTGATTCATTTCACATGAAAATATTTCACTAAGACTAAAGTTATAATATTACAACAATATGATATGAATATAAACAAAAATATAAATAATAGTCTAATATTTTATGATTATGAAGTTGATACCATTTTCGAGTGTGTTGTTGTTGTTGTTGTCCGAAGACAGGTCTGGAGCCCACAAATTGCACCATCAAGGCATCACTCATGAGGCAACTAGATCAGGAGATAATAGGGTAGGATGGCCATTCCTTTACCCCTCCATTGCATACACCGCTGTCTAGCTACATGTTCCACTAATCAGACATCAGAGGCATACAAACAAATTATTCTTCCTCTGACACATATCGTCAAGTGAGATGTACTGCCTGAGAATAGATGTATATATCATCCAGAACCTCAATCAGAGGTATTTCGAGTGTAGTGTATTGCTAAAGTCTTGATATATGTACGAGCATTTGCAATACAAGTAAATATGAGAATGTGAGCAGTCAAATCTGACGTATTGTTCGAGGCAAACATACACAGGAAAGGGCTCTTCAAAGTAATGCATTTCTAAAAAAAATGAACGTCGTCGGAAAGAATGTTTGCACAGAACTTTCCATGTTGATTTGTTAAGAAGATAAAAGTGTAAGGAAAGAACTGAGAGTTCATATTTGCCGAACTCTTTAAAATAAACTGCAAGCAAATGTCGAACGCATGCATTTTATATGATGCAGATTGAATCAAACGGATTTGGTCTCAACTGATTTCCATCTGATTTAACTGTCGATATATATCTAAATACGAATGGTGGAAGGTTGTTGTTTGTTCAGAACACGTTGCCCCTGCGACCTTTGTAGTCACGATCGCATTAAATCGAGCTCCATCTATATTATGCGTGTGCGTCCATTTATTTAGCATATGCGAAACAAATAATTATTTATCCTGCATAAATTTGTTTGTCTAACAAATTACACCCGTATGTTGAAGCAGCTATTTTTATCAGTGATATAATTTCATTTTCGAAGCTTGTCATACAAATAATTTCTAGGCTTGCTCTCCGTAGGGTGGTTTTGACATGTAATGTCTATATTCGACCTACGCTAATAGAAAAAGTGAAAGGATTTTGTAGAATGGAAATTATTATACTGACGTTATCATGAAATTGCTTAATTCATATCCGAATGTCAATTTGAAGGAGTTCATTGGTATACAGAAGGGGAGTACCCGTACTCTACTTGGAAGAGTTGATTATAATTGATGGGGTGTTTGCAATATGTTTGAAATAAATATATTTATTCAGTTGTGCTTTGGAACGCATGGGAAATGCGTGCACAATACATGCATAACTGTAGAAAATGAATAGAAGCTTGACATTACTAACATAAAGATGGATAAATAACAAGAACAATGTTTGCGGGATATTCTCATGTGCTTTAAACAGTATATCAGTCAATTGTTAATGAAAATTGACCGTGGCTCGAAAATAATTCTTTATTTGTTCTCTTAGTAGTAATTCTATTTAATGCATTATTCTTCTTCTTCCTCTCCCTCTTCTTCTTCTTCTTCTTCTTCTTCTTATTATTATTGTTGTTGTTGTTGTTGTTGTTGTTGTTGTTGTTGTTGTTGTTGTTGTTGTTGTCGTTGTTATCGGAATAGAAAGATTGTCTGTTATTCATGGCTTACTTCTTTCCGTTTTTTACATTTTAATCTTACAGAATATTGTACTCATATATCATAATTCCATTACCTTAATTGCTGTATAGACGTTACATGAAATCATCCGGATTTCCTAAAAAAACCTGTCACTTTTTATGATTACAGTAGCCTATTTATGACACTCTTACTAAAACAGTAAAGTCATCCTACGTGAATTTGTGAAACTCAATTTTTTCAGAATAATAGGCAGCTGAGTATATTAATTTTAAATTATTACCACATGCGAATTGTATGAATTTGTTTTAAAATAAATGAAGGGTACAGAGAAAGAACGAACAGAGTCACAATTTTCTTAAGGGTATGTCATCATCTAATTCAGTATATTACTGCAAAATGTATTGCTGTTTCTAATGAAAATGTAGGAAAGGATGATTGTGTACGTAGTGATAATTCTCCTTTATCAGTTTTAATAAGAAAAACACATAAATTTTGCAGTAATATACTGACTTAGATGATGTCGTCACCCTTATGAGAATTGTGACTCTGTTCGTTGTTTCTCTGTACCCTTCAAATGATTTAATGACACTACATTAACTGTAGCGTTTAGCGTCAGTGCATTGACAGAAAATTATATGATACTCATTTTGGAATAGTGGAGAATTTAAAAAAAGTAAATTAAGCGAGGCAGTAGTATGCGGCGAAGGGACGAGCCGTATCAGAAGCAAATAGCTGCAATTAACTTCCTCCGTTAACTCTGCGAACTGACACTGCAAAAATAATCTTCTGCGCATGTAGCATCAGAGATGGATGGTCCAATGAGAAATCAAAGCGTGAAAGGAATTACGTGGGAGAGGCAACACAACAGCCTTGAAGAAAGGGAAGGGAGCAGGCGGTGTCAGGCTCCGCCCTCTCCGAGTGACGTCAAGCGCAACCATGTTTAGGTTTGTAATCAGTCTGTGGTTAAATTGCAGACGTTGTCACTATTTTGCATAATGCGCGACACATTATATAGGGAAATTTATAAGCTTGTACTTGCTATTTCGGAAAAGGAAATTATCTTTGACAAGAGGGAAAAGACTAAGTGTAGTAACATTCGAGGAATATCACTTTTATGGACGTCGTACAAATTTTCTACAATATTCTCTTAAAAAGATTAACTCCGTATGTAGGTGAAATAATTGTGGAGCATCAGTGTGGTTTTAGGCGTAATAGATCGACTATTGATAAGATTTTTTGTATTTGACAGATATTGGAGAAAAACTGGGCGCATAAGAGCACATTACATCAGTTATTCATGGATTTCAAAATATATTTGACTCAGTTAAGAGAGAAGTTTTATATGATATTCTTTCTGAATTTTGTATTCCCAAGAATGCAGTTTAATTAATTAATGTGTCTCAGAAAAACATACAGCAGAGTCCGCATAGGCCAGATGCTTTTCCAGTTTACTGCGGGCTAAAGTGAGGGGATCCACTACCATCTTTACTTTTTAAGTTTGCTATAGAATATGTCATTAGGAAAGTGAAGCAAACGGAGAGAGTTTGGAATTGAATGGGATACATCAGCAGCTTGTTTATGTAGATGACGTGGATATGTTAGGAGAATATCCACAAACTGTTAGGAAATACAGCTAATTTTAATTGAAGCAAATCCCGAAAAGACTAAGTATGGTTATGTCTCGTGACCAGAACATTATTGAAATACAGAATTTGAAAATGTATCCTTTGAAGAGGTGGAACAATTCAAATACCTTGGAGCAACAGTAAAACATATAAATGACATTCGAGAGAAAATTAAACGCAATATAATTATAGGAAATGCATGTTATTATTAGTTGAGAACCTTCTGTCATATAGTCTGCTTTAAAAATACTGAAAGTTAGGATTTATAAAACAGTTACACTATCGGTTGTTCTGTATGGTTGTGAAACTTGGACTCTCACTTTTAAACAGGATCAGAGGTTAAGAGTGTTCAAGAATAAGGTGCTTAGTAAAATATTTGGGGCTAAGAAGAATGAAGTTACAGGATAATGGAGAAAGTTACACAACGCAGAACTGCACGCATTGTACTCTTCACCTAACATAATTGAGAATATTACATTACGTTTGAGATAGGCAGGGGATGTAGCACGTAGGGGTGAATCCAGAAATGCGTATAGAGTTTTAGTTGGAAGACCTGAGGGAATAAGTCCTTTGGGGATGCCGAGATATAGTTGGGAGGATAATATTAAAATGAAATGAATATGAGGGAGGTGGGATATAATGGTAGGGACTGGATTAATCTTGCTCAGGATAGGAACCGATAACAGGCTTATATGAGGGAGGGTTCTCTAAGAGCCATTTGTAAGTAAGTTTTGATCTGCAATATTGGGCCTTATTTTCGTGTTTAATATGATGTATTCGTCTCATTGCTGTTGCTATTATTATTATTGTTATTATTATTATTATTATTATTATTATTATTATTATTATTATTACTTACTTACTTGCTTGCTTTTAAGGAACCCGGAGGTTTATTGCCGCCCTCACATAAGCCCGCCATTGGTCCCTATCCTGAGCAAGATTAATCCAGTCTCTATCATCATATCCCACCTCCCTCAAATCCATTTTAATATTATCCTCCCATCTACGTCTCGGCCTCCCCAAAGGTCTTTTGCCCTCCGGCCTCCCAACTAACACTCTATATGCATTTCTGGGTTCGCCCATACGTGCTACATGTTCTGCTCAACTCAAACGTCTGGATTTTATGGTCCTAATTATATCAGGTGAAGGATATAATGCGTGCAGCTCTGTGTTCTGTAACTTTCTCCATTCTCCTGTAATTTCATCCCTCTTAGCCCCAAATATCTTCCTAAGAATTTTATTCTCAAACACCCTTAACCTATGTTCCTCTCTCAAAGTGATAGTCCAAGTTTCACAACCATCCAGAACAACCGGTAATATAACTGTTTTATAAATTCTAACTTTCAGATTTTTTGACAGAAGACTAGATGACAAAAGCTTCTCAACCGAATAATAACACGCATTTCCCATATTTATTCTGAGTTTAATTTCCTCCCGAGTGCCATTTATGTTTGTTACTGTTGCTCCAAGATATTTGAATTTTTCCACCTCTTCGAAGGATAAATCTCCAATTTTTATAGTTCTATTTCGTACAATATTCTGGTCACGAGACATAATCATATACTTAGTCTTTTCGGGATTTACTTCCAACCCAATCGCTTTACTTGCTTCAAACAGAATATCCGCGTTTCCCCCTAATCGTTTGTGGATTTTCTCCTAACATATTCAAGTCATCCGCATAGACAAGAAGCTGATGTAACCCGTTCAATTCCAAACCATCTGTGTTATCCTGAACTTTCCTAATGGCATAGTCTAGAAAGAAGTTAAAAAGTAAAGGTGATAGTGCATCTCCCTGCTTTAGCCCGCAGTGAATTGGAAAAGCATCAGATAGAATCTGACCTATACGGACTCTGCTGTATGTTTCACTGAGACACATTTTAATTAATCGAACTAGTTTCTTGGGAATACCAAATTCAATAAGAATATCATATAATACTTCCCTCTTAACCGAGTCATACGCCTTTTTTAAATCTATGAATAACTGATGTACTGTACCCTTATACTCCCATTTTTTCTCCAATATCTGTCGAATACAAATAATTTGATCAATAGTCGATCTATTACGCCGAAAACCACACTGATGATCCCCAATAATTTCATCTACATATGGAGTTAATCTTCTCAAAAGAATATTCGACAAAATTTTGTACGACGTCAACAAAAGTGATATTCCTCGAAAATTAGTACAGTTAGTCTTGTCCCCCTTTTTAAAAATAGATACGATTATGGACTCTTTCCATTGTTCTGGTACAATTTCCTTTTCCCAAATTTCGAGTACAAGTTTATAAATTTCGCTAGATAATGCACTTCCACCCTCTTGTATTAATTCTGCTGGAATTTGATCAATACCTGGAGACTTGTACTTTTTCAGATTTTCTATCGCAATTTCGACTTCAGAAAGTGTGGGTTCCGGTATGAATGGCTCAGCAGTTTGTATTTGAATTTCGTCCCGATCATTTCTATTTGGCCTATGTATATTTAGTAGTTACCCAAAATAGTTTTTCCATCTGTTCAAGATTGAATGAGAGTCTGCAAGCAAGTCATCCTTCTCATCCTTGATCACGTTTACCCTTGGCTGATATCCGTTTTTAAATTCCTTTATACCCTTATATAAGTCTCGAATATTTTTATTCTTACTATTTGTTTCTATCTCATTCAGTTTTTCCTTCAAGTAATCTCTCTTTTTATTCCTAAGTGTACGACTTGCTTCCCGTCTTTCATTGAAATAATTATCTCTATTCTCCACGTTTGGATCCTGTAAGAATTTCAATTTTGCCTGTTTCCTTCTATCTACTACAAAGGAGCAATCTTCTTCAAACCATGGTTTCTTTTTCTTATTTTCATGATAACCTATGTTCTGCTCAGCTGCAATTTTGATATTATCTCGGATATTGTCCCACATGCTATTAACATCTAATTCTTCCTCAGCTTCGTCAGTAGCTGCTAAAGCAGCAAACCTATTTGAAATTTCAACCTGATAACGTTGCTTAGTTTCTTCGTCCTTTAATTTCAAAATATTGAATCTACTAATATTAGCTTGTTGATCTACTCGCTTGGCTACTGATAGTCTTTCTCTTAATTCCCCAATTACCAAATAATGGTGAGAATTACAGTCTGCCCCCCTGAAAGTTCGAATATCTACTATACTATTGTGCCTTCTTTTATCTATCAAGATGTGATCTTTCTGGTTATGTGTCATTCCGTCTGGAGAATTTCACGTATATTTATGCATATCCTTATGGGGGAATGTTGTACTCTTGAGAATTAAATTTTTTGATGTGGCAAAGTTGACTAACCTAACTCCATTGTCATTACCACTTACGTTTAGGCTCTCTTTTCCAATTCTTGGTTTAAAAATATCCTCCCGTCCTACTTTAGCATTCAAATCCCCCAATAAAACTTTCATGTGATATCTTGGTAACTGATCAAAAGTGTGTTCCAATTCCTCATAGAAGCTATCCTTTATATGGTCGTCTTTCTCTTCTGTAGGGGCATGAGCATTTATAACTACGATATCGCACCATCTACCCTTAAGTACTAAATACGATAACCTGTCACTGATAAATTCGAACTTTTTTACTGCTGATTTTATTCTTCTATGTACAAAGAATCCTGTTCCTAATTATTATTATTATTATTATTATTATTATTATTATTATTATTATTATTATTATTATTATTATTATTATTATTATTATTAAACAGATCCAAGGGGCCTGCGACTCTGACTCGAGTTTTCCTGACTTTCCAAGTCTCTCGAGGCGAATACTGGAACAGTAGGCCTACAAATTTCAAGAGCCGTGATCCGACTCCATCCCAATCCTTATTATCACTTAGTCATCACTTCTCAGCTATCATCCTATCATCTTCCAGCAATATGCCTGCCATATTTCTGACCGAACAGCGCACTCGGCATTGTGCTGCTGGGTTGGTAAGACTGTAATCCACTCTAATGTGGAAAATGTCAACAAAAAAGAAAACAATTGAATTCCTCAACAGAATAATGTTGTATAATCCATTTTTTTCTTGAACACCAGGATTAAAAATAAATAGTCTGTATTGTTAGTCAATATCATGCACAATATTCCACATTATTGCATTATTGCCTTAAGATATTATCATGCCAACTAAAATGTGACTTATATTAATAATAATATTAATATTAATGAGTTTTTACAACACTGGTTTTCGTTTACGATAAACTATAAAGTCATATGATCAATGTTCTATGCATGCGTGACATTATCGTATCCTGATACGGTGACACGATAATCCCATTCGTTTATCCTGAAGCTTTTTCGTGAACAGAATAGCGCAGCAAAGGCTACGTTTCAACATTAATGATGACTTAATATTAATGTGTGAAGTAGTTGCAACTAATCTCTATAAAAGCTAAAATCTGTGGAAAGTTATTCATGAAAAACAATGAATGCATCTGGAAAACCTTTTCTTACTTCGAGCCATGAAAGAACATAACGGATTATTTTATCAAAGTATGTTGGAAATCTGAAACTGCAAATTTACGAAAGTAAGTATGAATGTACAATATAAAATTAAATGATTTCCTTCATAGAGATAAAATTAATGTACAAAGCAAGAAACAAAACAGCTTCATAACATTACATTATGTATAGGTTTTTGGTTTAATATATGATACGAATAAACATACATTACTTTTAATAGAGATGATAGACTTTGGCAATCAAAATAAATGTGAAATGTGCCCAAATGCTGTCACAATAAGTAATTTTATGTTTGAAAGCATGTTAAGTATAGGGTAAAGATAATATTGTGATACGAGTGATATTGTGATAGTTCTTTTTGAGAATTTATTACAATTTTACTGAGCGACAGAAGGACCGATTTTGTGCAACAATTTTCCGAGAACATTCCCTTAATATGTTGACGCAAAAAACCGATCTTCCTCTCGCTCAGTAAAATTGTAATAAATTCTCAAAAAGAACTAGGCCCTATCACAATATTACTCATATCACAATATTACCAATATTTACCCTATTAGTGTAGTTTTAAATCCCGATAAAATTCAAAATTGAATACAAAATGCGTAATGTGTGTTTTAATTTCATTTTCTTGTCTTTATCTTATTCAGTAACAGATGACTGGGCAAAAAACTATTTTTTGGCAACCCTGCTATTCTACTTAGCTTATTCGGTCACGTGACATTACAGTTTACAATAACAAGATACACGTTAGGGCCAAAACTCTCTATTACCAAACGATTTTCCGTGCAATAATATTTGCCGTCATAGCAACTCATTCTTCATACATTATGATTTCAAAATATCCACCATCTCACATTTGATACATGATTTCTTTATTAATTGTTTTATAATGCCCTGATATAAAAAAGCGATGAAACAAGTTTACGATGTTAAACAGTTATTATCTTCATGAAAAATCAGAAAATTCGTTTCGCTTGTATCCTAAACATTGAGTGATGCAATAAAGTAGGGGCTATAACATTATAAACTAGTTGCATAATATACTATTAACGAGCCAGAGTTAGGGGCAGAAATGATATCCCATCTCTGAAGTGTTAAGGTGGCAGAATTTATTATTTTGTGAGTATTGTGTAGTTTCCAAGTTGACAGTACCTAGAATAACGTTGCATATAGAGGAGGGAAAAATGTACGACTATCAACAGCATTTCTCTGGATTAATTAACGGTATTCTGTACAGGTATTCAATTATTTAAAAGGATATTACCATTAAATTCTCATCTTCCGCATTTTACCTTTCATATGTTGGAAGATCTGATATTATAGGGTAAACTAGGGTCTGTTGGACAGTCGGGCATGTTGGACACTCCGTACTTTAACGTGTTACCACGCCACTTGTGGGCACCACATTCAGCTAGAAGTCAATGACGGAAGTAGGCACGAGTGCCCCACTGACTTCTAGCAGAATGTGGTGCCCGCAAGTGGCGTGGTAACACGTTAAAGTACAGAGTGTCCAACATGCCCGACTGTCCAACAGACCCTAGTTTACCCTATGCGCTGTACGATTATCAAAAATGGTGCAAGACGTTTAGTTCAGTATTTCTCCGATACGGGTCAATGCTTTGTAGCACAATAGCTTAAGAGCATGAGTCCCTCAAGTTATTTCTAGACAATTCCAGCGGCTTTGGATGGATTACAAGAGTGTGGGACAAAGAAACACCAGTTCATGCCAACTTCAGAAATTACCATCAAGTTGGAGATATATGATCGATAAATTTTGCCTTATGGTCATTTATTTAAGAAGAGAGTTTCTCACGTGCCGTAATTTTACGACATGGACGTCTCAGTTCCACTTAATCTTCCGAAGGAAGGAATACTAAGAATTTTAAAACTTCATGTTCGGGGCCAGATTTGAACGCGTGAACCTTTGATGCTGTTGTCTGTCTGGTAACCGCTAGCCCATCGAAGGAGTTACCATTCGAGGAGACTCTTAACAACTACTCTCCATCCGAATGTTTATGTCGCAGGGCTATCGAAACGGGGGAAATCACGTGACAGTTATTTACTTAAATACATCCTTTTTTAAATTATATTAAACAGTAGAATATTATCATACAGACGTTCAATTCAAAACAGCACATGTTTTCAGAAAATAGCTAAAACTAGACAGCCACAAACCTTTACAGAGAGACCGGCAGAAACGGGTAGGGAAAACCGGGATACGACATAACCACTCGGGAGGACAGTACTCCCTATTGTGTCATAATAAACAAACATAAATATATTTTTGGTAAAAACTAATCTCTTACTCTGGCAGGACTGTACAGAGTCAATGACCTGTAATAATTTGTTGACACCCCATCTCTTGACTAGTTTTTTTTTAATAAACAGGAATTCTTTATTCCTGTTCGTACGACGTGTTTAGTATCTATTAGTATTTCATGCTGGTGATGAATTTCTCAGGAAAACATTTCATCAAGTTTTCCTTCAGCTTTCATTAGATGAAAGGACACAATTAAGAATAATTGTTGTGAGAAAGTTATGCCAAATCAAGTTAATTACGAGAAAAGTGCGAAGAAGCGCAGAAGCGAAGAAATGAAATTTCTTTAGCATATTCAGTAATAATTCTCTCACTAGAGGTTAATATAGTATTAAATACATCCAAGATATTCGACAAACTTCTAGAATGTTTTTTTTTTCTCTTTGTACTATATTCTCTCTCTGTCTCCCGCTAAACCGTATACTTTATGTGTGTGTGTGTGTGTGTGTGTGTATGTATGTATATGCTGTACAACATATTTTGAGATATTGAGTAACAAAAGTAAATGCACCAAATTGTTACGTCATAAAGAATTATCTTAAAGTGCGACTTGATTTATTCTATTGAAAAGAGATTTTCGAAAGAAACGTAGTTGTTTCTTTTTCTTTTCATTTATACGGAAGCAGGACCGTAAGGCCGGTACAGCAGCCTAAACATTTCTTTATGTAAGGGTGGTTGTTTGAGGAAGTTCTAATGATCGCTTTTCTTATAAATATGATGTGTCAACTATGTGGTGCCATCTGTCGATTCAGCCATGTAAGCTCAAGATCTGATGTAGTCCCTCTAGGCCAGGCTTGCAGAACTGGGCGACAATTGTGGCGTTTCGTTACACATCGGAATACGTCACTCACCCCTTCCACTCCCGCGTTATTGACTTGGTAGGGGAGGAGATTTGTATTCAGTGTCTGTCTTATGGGTCACAGATACGTCATTCAACGCCGGTGGACTGTGGACGGGGAATCAACGCTATCCCCGTGCTTTCCAGCCCTCTCTCGCCAGTTGTGTATCCCTGCACTAGGCAGACGAGTCCAAAGCAATATGTAGCACAGTTTCACTACTGAATGCAGCCCGCAACACTCCAGTCTACGTTTGAGGAATGGGATGGAGAGGTAGCAGATACAAATTACAAAGTGTGGCAGTGATCGATTATGTGTTTTATCTGTTAAAAATGGTTCTTTATTTGTCGAATTATTAAAAAAATAATATTATTTATACAAAATTATTCGTTGAAATATTTCTTCACAGTTGCTTTTTTAAATATAACACAATCAATATTTGTTTAAAAATTAATATAATGAATGTTACTCTCTTCAGTGAGCCAATGTATAATGCTTCTTACGTAGCATTTGATATACTAATGAACTGTTTCTATATGAACTAATTATTAATTACGTTTCTCCTATATCACTTCAATGAATAATTCACTGTAAAGAACTTGATTTATATATGTATTTAATAATAAGTAATAATTATGTTTAACAGTTATTGTTCCCAATCTTCTTCATCGAATCGAGAAAAAATAAGTTGAAATTCTGCTATTGTATCTGATATAGACACACGTATTTATGACAAAATTTCTTGTCCAATATACGTATTCCGTATTTTGATTTCACAATGTTCATCACCACAACTTAAGGATCCGACACAACTTAAGAGTGAAGTGAAGTTACAGTGCAACGGAGTACAGATGGAGTGAGGTGGCGCGTTGAGTTTTGTTTACCTCTGCGTTAATGTACAATCCAGTTCGTGATCAGAAGTACAGTATTCTTCCGTCTCTCCCTACGAAACGAATTCAAGCCATCACAGTGCATTTTCAATTCATAGCGAACAGTTTTTTTCGGACTAATTGCAAGTATGTACAGTTGTCAAAAGAAAAAGTGGTCGCTCTCCAGAAACAAAGTTCCCTTCGGGTATCTTCGCTACAATTCGGAGGCAGGCGATGTTACATGTTGTTTGACCACGTTGTCTATTATCTACAGTTATAATTAGAGTATTCCGTGTGTTACTTGATGGTGTAATGGTAGCGTTCTGGCCTGGCATTCATGAGGTCCTGCGTTCGAATACAACCTAGTTCTTTTTATATTTTTTGTTTTATTTTTAAGAGAGAGAGACAAAATATACATAATTGCTCCTTTCTCTTTTACGATTATTTTAGTAATTAACATCTGGTTCATTATTCTATTATGCCATAACTTTATCATTATTACATTGTGGCTGCAAATGGGAAGAAAAAAGATTTTACTCTCAACAAAATATCTTTTGTGGCATAAACAAAACAAACTTACTAGCGTCTGCCTTGGAACATTCAAACAATTAAGCGTTCGAAAAACAAAACAAAAAGCCATGATTCAATATTTAGTCTATCTTTCCCTTAGCTTGATCACACCTTGCAGTCGAGTGGGCATGGAATCGACTAGTCTTTGCAAATAGCTTCTGTTCTTAGACACGACATTCCAGGCATTCTGAACATACATACATAAGTGTTCTGCCCATGGGCAGATCTTTCCTTGAAAACCCAGCATTTTCCAATTTCTCCTATTTTCTGCCTATCTCTTAGTCTCCGCATATCCTAATGTTGTCTATTATTCTTCTCAACCAGTGACCCAACCAATTCCTTTTTCTCTTTCTAATCAGTTTCAGCATCATTCTTTCTTCACCCACTTTTTCCAACACAACTTCATTTCTTATTCTGTCTGTCCACTTCACACGCTCCGTTCTTCTCCACATCCACATTTCAAATTCATCTATTCGTTTCTCTTCATTTCGTCGTAATGTCCATGTTTCTTCCTCATACAATGCCACACTCCACACAAATCACTTCACTAGTCTCTTCCTTAGTTCTTTTTCCAGAGGTCCGCAGAAGATGCTCCTTTTTCTATTGAAAGCTTCCTTTGCTCATGTTTGCAGTTTTTCTTGGGAAGGATAAATGAGGTAACTTCCCGTTGCTTTCCGCACACCACTGTCTCTTTCGCATTTTACTGGGGGCCGAGGCGTGGAGATTAGAAGAGAGATTTGACTAATTGGGCCCTCCAGACTTCACCGAAATTCACCGCAAGGGTTAAATATTAGTTCTATCAGGATGTTTGACTCGATCAGAGCCCGGGAAATCCCAATTAGCCTTTGCTCCCCGCATCCTGGGCTAGCTTCTACAAATCATCGGATAATCTTGGAGGGGCATTGGGCCAATTTTTCCGCATATGTTTCCACACTTATGCTCTAGTAGCTCAGCGGAAGAACGTCAGAATTTAGATGTAAACGTCTCAGATTCAATTCCTCGTCATTCCTTTTATTTTATTGTGGTTCAAGACAGTATAACGTAATAATATAAAAAACTAACATCAGTATTGTTCCAAACCTAATATTAAGTTTATGTTATTCATATCGCTAAAGAACGATAACTGAATATAAATTATAACTCGAATGTTGTTTATGTCGCTAAAGAACGATAACAATACAGAGTATAAATGATAAATATCGGTTTGTTTAATTAATATAAGATATTATATAATATATATTTAATTATTTAAATAAAATAACCTATTTTACATAGAAAAATGGTTATTTGTATTATAATAACTACATAAAATACAGATTTATATCGCGAAAGAACAATAACAGAATATAAATAACTTGAATACTGAAACGCTAAAGAACGAGCACAGAATATAAATGATAACTTGAATATTATTTATACCGTTAAAGAACGATAACATAATATAAAAAACGTGAATATTATTCATATCGTTAAAGAATTATAACAGAATACAAATGATGACTTGAATATTATTTATATCTCTAAAGAACGATAACAGAATACAAAAAAATATATAATTTTAATATTATTTATATATCGCTAAAAGAACAATAACAAAATATAAATAACTTGATATCGATAAAGGACGATAACAGAGTATAAATGATAATTTGAATATTATTTATATCGCTAAAGATCGGTTAAAAAATAAAATGAAAATTTGAAGAAGGCCCGAACCCACAACCTTCGAATTATTAAGCAAGTACTCTACCGCTAGTCTACGAGACGCAGATATCGGATACCTACATAGTTCCGGAACTGCTTCTACAAGCACATGCATCGTGTAACATCGCCGTGACCCGAAGTGGACTTAGAAAATATTCGTTGTTCACGAGTGCGGCCACTTTTTTTTTTTTTGACAACTGTACATGGTTGTTCATTGTAAGGCTAACGCCTTCAACGTTGCCGAGGGACATGAAAACTTGTGAGGTGTGTATCCTACTTCATTTTCCACCGTCCTAGATTGTACTATTAACAGTAAAATATAGCGCAGCACATTGAGGTCGTTGTTTACATTTTCAGCAGGCCTATGTCTGTCTACTATGTTCAAGGAATTCTATAGTCAAGTTGTGCGTACATTAGTTGCTAAAGTGTCTCGGATCCTAAGCCTGTTCATAACATTAAGGTTGACACATACATGGATTTCATAGAATAAACGAGGTAATAATAATAATGAACATAATCATAATAATCATAATCATAAAATAAAAATAATAATAATAATCTATATTCCACACCAGTTAACTAGAAATGTTATAAAGAAGTTAATGTAATAATAATAATAATAATAATAATAATAATAATAATGATAATAATAATACTTACTTACAAATGGCTTTCAAGGAACCCGAAGGTTCATTGCCGTCCTCACATAAGCCCGCCATCGGTCCCTATCCTGTGCAAGACCAATCCAGTCGCCATCATCATATCCCACCTCCCACCTCCCTCAAATAATAATAATAATAATAATAATAATAATAATAATAATAATAATAATGATAATAATAATAATAATAATAATAATAATAATAAAATTATAATAATTTAGGTGAGCTTACCATTTAAATCAGAATACTGGGCGTTTTATACGTACAATCTTGCGGTAAATGAGGTATTTAATGTATCTTTCATACTCAGACTCTAAAATTTCTCCTCCCAGTGCGAATGGAAGTTTATATTATTCAAAATCGACACGGAATAACACTACTTCGATATAGACATTGCGAAGGTACAAACGCCACATTAAAAAAAGCCATAAATATTGAAAAAAGCTTTAATATACTGATATGTGTAACAATAAGATCGGCTTATCTGATTACCAAAAATGAATTGTAAATTGCTCTACTGATGCCATCTGTATGCCAAACACAATAGCTACTACATCCAGCTGCACCATTTTGGGTAGATATTATTGAAGTGATGGTGGACATTGGCTGTGGAATGATGGAAATGGGAGAAAACTCCAGGGAAACCCTCAGGTAACTTGGTTTTATAGGTCATAAATAAGAATTCCCCATCGCTGAGATTTGACCCTTAATTCTAAGTTACCGTGAACCTGCGCTCTGCCAACTGAGCTGTAAAGGCGGTCAGTTCTTTGTTACTTTTGAAGAATTTTTCTCCAGTTTCTTATACAGGATGTTAATGAGCTCATGTAACAACGTTTAAGGATAGAAAGTAGATGCTAAAACGAACGTATTTTGCTAATAAATATTTGTAGTAGGAAATTCACTCTTTCGCCGCTAGAGCACGCGAAAGATCGCTCCTTTCAGATAAACCATGCATCCTGCTGGGAAAACGCCCAAGAGTATGTTTGCTTGTCGCTTGACTGTCTTCATATTTCATTTGGTTTTGTTTATTTGTGTGTGTGTTAGTTGTGATTATTCTGGTATCACGCCATTATCTATCTTACAGGTCTTTTACAATAGTTTTTATGCGTAATTTTACATTTAGATATTTCTACAGTAGCTGATAAAAGTGGCGGCTACCGACCTCGTTACAAAGTTGACAACGATGAAACGTATTTCGTTAGACCCGTGTGAAAATTCCTTGAACTGATTTAATCGCTGCGACGGTGGCTTGTATCTTTGCTATCACATCCCCTACGGACTTCACGGGGGTCTCGTACATGAGGCTCTTCACATACCCCCACAGAAAAAATTTTAGAGGACTAAGGTCAGGTGAGCACGATGCCCATAGTACAGATCCTCCTTCTACCAATCTAACGGCCTTCAAATGTTTGGAATACGTCGATCAGGTACTTTTCGTACAAACGACAAACAGCTCCCTCATTCATTCCAACTTCCCCGTAAATCAGAAGCATTTCCGTGTATTCAGAGAACAAGTATTTTTTCGTTTCGTTTCTGATTGTAATGAGAACTTACTGAGGCATTTTACTACAGATTGATGCGCTCGCTATTCACTCGGCATGTGAGTCGAGCGCTGACAAATCCACTTCGCACCCCTACAACTCCGCTACTTTTCGAGCAGTCTGAAATGGAATGACGATTGGGCCTAAGCAAGATTAACCCACCTAGTGACATCAAATGACATGTATGGTGGGTGGCCTACCCAGTAGGAGCGAACTTTTATATATTCTACCGGAGAAAGGAGGGATTTCTGACTACTGGTCTATTATCAAAATACGGTCCTTATAGTACACCCTTAGACAAAAAAAATGACCGGGCTCCAGATTCTATGTCCGATTCGGAAGACTTCGGGTGCATTCGTCAGAGCATGATACACACGCGGATGAATTTCTTCTGTCGTAAATGTTTCCGATACTCCCTAGCCACCACTATATGATGATTGTATAGCATGCTTCTTAAAGAACCATCGTCTCTCTCGCATAGCGTAGTCGGTAGCATTGTGGCCTTGTATTTGAAAGGTTTCGAGTTCGAATCTCAGTCTATACTTTGTTTTTTTTTTCATTCACATTTTTTACTTCTTGTATAATGATAATAATCAGTATTGTGAAATATTTAACAGAAAGTTAATATTTACAAAGGACAAGTTAGATACATAATAGCAATCTTTTCCCTTGTATCTTGTATTTAAAGAGACTAAACGAAATCTTCTCGAATAGACATAAACAATAATAAACCTTAAAAGAAATCCTTCTCGGATAGGAATAAACAGACATTATCCTTTTCTTTGTATTAAACAAAATAAGAGATACATCTCTGAGACCAATAAACAAAAATTAAAATAGACAAAAAAAATTCAATACCGGGTATGTAATCCCTCCGCATCTATAATCGCCTGTATCCTACGGGGTATGGATGCGATCAGGCGTCTCAGGTACTGTCGACGTGAAGATACACGATCCCAGGCGTCCTCGATAATGTTCCAGAGTGCATCTTTTGTAGTCGGCCGACATGGTATTGTATTTATCATCGCGTTCACCTCGACCACACATTTTCTAGGACATTCAGATCTGGTGAACAGGGAGGCCATTCTATCAGTCTGATATATGGCCTCTCTGAAAACAATCTCATGACCTCGACACATGTGCGAACACGATGATTAACCTGTTGAAATATGATCTCATCATCATCAGGATGTATCATCCGTACAGAGGGAAGCATAACATTTTCCAATAAGACCTTGTATTGTTGGGCATTAAGATTTCCGTCGAGCCGCCACAGAACACCCAGACCGTCATTGGACATCCAGTCCCAATATGGAACAGATACACGGCCACTGCGAAAGCGAGTTGCCATATGCGTAGGATCGTATCGCGATCCTCGTGAACGGTAGACTATTTGCCTCCCGTAATTGTCAGAGGAAAAAGTAACTTCGTCTGAAAATATTACCTTATTCCAATCGAAATTAACATTTTCCTCTGAAAATGCAAGCCGGAATAATCTGTGGTCATTATTATTATTATTATTATTATTATTATTATTATTATTATTATTGTTATTATTATTATTATTATCATTGTGTTTGTAATACTATGAATATTATTGTTATTATTCTGGTTGTTGCATTATTATTATTAGACTATTATTATTATTATTATTATTATTATTATTATTATTATTATTATTATTACTACTACTACTACTTATACAAATTATAGTAACTGATCAATATTCCTTATGGAGAGGGGAGAAGATCCAAGAATTGAACATCTATTTTAATTCGAGGGTAATTAGGAAGAAGTCTCCGATATTACTGAATGTTTTTGTTTAATTGTTCAACTAATCCAAACTCCTGTGCACGTTAATAAATATATCATTTGTTTCTAGCTAGAGAAAAAATAAAACGAAACAAATATATGTATATATATATATATATATATATATATATATATATATATATATATATATATATATATATATACTTATACGAAGGCGGATACGAACCCGGATTTTCTGCGTGGGAAGTCAGAGTTTTACCACGGAGCTATAACACAGACACAGTTCAAACCGTTGTTTGCCGATATAAGAGTATGTTCTTGGATCTCGCTTGTTTCCTCCTTACTACTCTGATTTTAGTCTTGTGTATCAGGCGCACAGCCGAACGGAACTAGAAAAATTTACGCTTCAAAAGTCCGGTCATTTTTTTTTGTCTAAGAGTGTACCTATTTTCCATACTGAAACGTTGTACTATGAGTTCATTAACACTCTGTACATGTTGTAGTATGTCACTTTATTGACACATTGTTCACATAATAATTTTTTTCCTATGTGTGTTGACTACATCATTTACATTTGTTATTGGTTAATGAAATGAAAGTATCAGACATGAAATCATGCGGTACAAACTCACTGACATCCCCCTCTTGTGAGTCTCAAGTAGAGATGAGCTTAAACGATATTTTCAAGTATCTGTGACAACTGTGACTGTAACAATTAAATATCTGTGACTTTTATCGGTGATTTTATCAAACTGATATTTTATATCGATACGTAGCATGAATTACACCGATAAAAATTAGCAGGAAATATTGAAGAGCAGTGAAATATGAATACGATTTCTCTATCCACACCACTCATCAGTGATTTATATGGGAAAATCCAACAAAGAAATTATGTACATGTACCATTAACAAATAACTACTTACCCAACTGAACAGTAACATGTCAAAAGTTGAATAATTTCAAGGGAAAAATTGTTCCGGGGGCCGGGTATCGATCCCGGTACCTCTGGTTGAACGTACCAGCGCTCTGCCAACTGAGCTACCCTGGAACTCTACCCGACACCGTCTCAACTTTATCCTTTATATCCACACAACTCGCGTGGGCTGACGAAACGCCAGAGACCCACATCGAGTGCACACAAACTCTGTGCGACTTGAAATTGTGGTTTTCTGTTAATGTAAGTTATACGTCACTGTGTACGTTAACAGAAAACCACAATTTCAAGTCACAAAGAGTTTGTGTGCACTCGATGTGGGTCTCTGGCATTTCGTCAGCCCACGCGAGTTGTGTGGATATAAAGGGAAAAGTTGAGACGGTGTCGGGTAGAGTTCCCGGGTAGCTCAGTTGGCAGAGCGCTGGTACGTTCAACCAGAGGTCCCTGGATTGATACCCGGCCCCGGAAAAATTTTTCCCTTGAAATTATTCAAATCTGCTTTACAGGAAGCTTTACCTGAAAGATTAGATTTGCATGTCAAAAGTTAACGTCATGTACCAAGATGTTATATTATAGATATTGAACCAGTTGGTCATTTTTAAATGTAGTTGGGTATTGAGAAATTGAGGTTATATGATTATCCTAATCGTTTTAAAAATTGATCCTTTTTATTGTATGTAATATAATGGATAAATTATTTTAAGTCGTGCTTTAACATTATAATATTGAGTCATAGAATAAAAATTAATGAAACATAAGTATTCGGAAAAACATTGGAAAATAATTACAAAATAAAACAGTTGTTCAGATAGAATTTTACACAAGATTAAGTACTGGTAAACAATGATGTTATTATTTAAATCGTGTAATAACTACATCATTTATAATAAAATGGAGAAACTACCGCCAGATTGCTATTATTGTATCATGCGCAC
Source organism: Periplaneta americana (assembly GCF_040183065.1). Classification (NCBI taxonomy): domain Eukaryota; kingdom Metazoa; phylum Arthropoda; class Insecta; order Blattodea; family Blattidae; genus Periplaneta; species Periplaneta americana. The sequence goes on from NC_091120.1 coordinate 102,217,256, forward strand.
GTGCAAACCTACGACGTAGAGGAGAAATTATCAGTCACAGAGTACTGAATACGGAGCAGATTTCGATAGCGATGTTTTGTCACAGATATTTCGCGTCATCAGTCACAGATTTATCTGTGACAAAAAAAATACCTGTGACAAAATATTGGTTTGTGAAATATCGGCCATTTCTAGTCTCAAGGTTCTCCTATTCATTACAGATGACGTTACATCTGAACGCAGCATTTTGCACCTTATTATTTCAGAATGTTGAACCTTAGGACTGTATTTCTTTGAACATTTTAGAGTCAATTGCCTCTCTCAGAGGAAAAGAGCGATATGTTAGTAGAATTTTGTAAATGCTTCACATTATAATTCTTGGTTGTATCCACAATTACAATGTGAATATTGTAACAAAACTTGTTTTTGTACCAATCCGATAAGTTGTTGACTGAAATTGTAATATAATTTTTCTTATCATATATTATTCAACCTATCTGAACTTAAACTTCAACATGACTTTTAAATTTAGTAGAATTTTGTTGGAGCCTTTTGACTTTAAGTAAAGCAAAATTCACATTAAACCTCTTGTTTCCATTGGTATGAATTTCCAAGACATGGAATGCTGCTATTTTAAGTAACATTTTTTTTATTTAATGTCAGTATTTTGAAGACCGGTTAAATAGCGATTTATTTTCAAGAGAATTGCAGTTGTTCCTGGTATTATATTAAAATTTTAATGGTCAAAGAAAATGGATAATTTTTTCAGTGGAGCCTAGTTGCGTTTTCCCTGCCACTTACATTATACAATTTTTCACTATAGCTTTATCGTCGTCTATTGACTATAAACTCTAACCTGAATGTACGTATCGATTACTAATCCACAGAATATGATTTTCGCACTGTAGACGGTAAATTGGTAATATATGTTTATATAAGTTACGTTTTAGCGTATCTCTAATTGACTGTGATCGCTAATTTTTAACAGTGTTTGAACTTAGTTATATGCAGCAGTGCTTCTATGCATCTTGGTAAATGTCGCCTTTGCCTTTCCAATAGAGAATGGTTTCCTCTCCGAATGTCTGAATGATCATTGATCAGAAATTCCTAGTCGCCCTTCTAATTATTTACAATAATTGATCATTAACTAATATGCTGTTAGCTTATTGAGTCACTTTAACAGCATACGACACGCGTTCAAAATAGTTCGTAAATTTTCGGAATCGGTGGATATAATTATTATTAATAAACATCCATACAGGGTAAAGCCTTTTTGCACTCTAACAAAGTGTTTATGAAAAAAAATTTTCGGATAGCCAATTCGGAAAATGTTTAGTTACTCTATAGTGATCCAAATCCTTCGATATTTTACCATTATTTACCACAAACATAAGCTTTCGCCTTTTCGATAGTGAGTTAGTTACAAATTATACAGGGTAGCCTACATAACTCTTTCACCTCCGATAGAGTGTGAAATATTTCAGATATACACAAGCCGACAATAATTACAAGCTAAAATAAATGAAAGGGGATACCTGATACACGTAATGTGTTTTTGTACATGAAATAATTTGCAAGATATTAGAGGCAAATTTCTTTTTTAAATGAGAACCAACTATGTTTTGTATTGCAAATGTTGCATTAGCTCTGTCTAGTAACAACTACTTCACCGACTATTTGAATGTCACCGGTAAGAATAAACATAAACAATATCTGGCGCACCCTTCCTTATGTCTAGTTCATAATTTTGACGTAATTGAAGATAAAACACACCCCCTTAATACTGTACACTACCCAATACAACCCTTATTTCTTCAGTTCTGTACTAGACAATTGAACAATAAGACATCGGCAAAGTCTTTCAGAACGGCTCCCTAGAATGTTTATGTATCTGGAGGTACGTTAATCTCATTTCACTAGTGTATTGTACAATTAATTGGTAAGAATGTTTTAAAGTGAAATCAATTTAACCTGTCAATCATTTCTAGGCATTTCATTGCACACATTGATTCTGACTGCCCATAGGAGATTTTTTTTTTTTTTTTTTTTTTTTTTTGAGAATAAGGGTGCTATGCATAGACATTTCGCTAGCCCGCGCTACGAGCGTGCTGAACTAGCCCCGGCCATCGAGTGATTACTTGTACAGAATTCATATCTTATCATATCGCTAAAACTGGTTAATGAATACGAAAAACGTTAGTTCGCTGATCATCCACCGGAAGCCCGCTCTAAGAATGTCTATGAATACGGCCCTATGTGTTTATGTTTTATTGTACATTACTTGCATGTCTCACTTGACATATCAGCAACATTTCCATAGTTTTAAAATGTACAGTAGGCTCACACTGTAAATGTGATTTAATTCACGCACAACTCTAACCAGAACTGTCCTTCCTGTGTTCGATTATTGGTCAGACATTGCTTATGTTTACTCTTACCGGTGACATTCAAATAGTCAGTAAAGTAGTTGTCATCAGAGAGAGCTAACGCAACATTTGCAATACAAAACATAATTGGTTCCCATTTAAAACAAGAAAATTGACTCTAATATCCTGAAAACAATTTCATGTACAAAAAATAAATTAGGTGTATCAAATGTACCCTTCGATATAATTTAACTTGTAATTGTCGGTTTGTGTATATCTCAAATATTTCACACGCTATCGGAGGTGGAAGTGTTAAGTGGGCAACTTTGTATAATGTTACATTTTTGTAAGAGAGCTCAATGCATTTACTGTTATTATTATTACTATTATTAGGCCTATTATTATTATTATTATTATTATTATTATTATTATTATTATTATTATTATTATTATTATTATAATGGGTAGTCCACATTTTTCTTCAGTTCATCAGACAATCGTGCTTTTTATCTTTTCAAATTCCCGTTATCTGTTATTTATCGGATCTTACACAGTTCATACAAGTGCATCATTTCTGATCGAGTTGCATAATACGCTGACCCCTTTTACGTTTCAGATATTTGCCAAGTCAGCAGCGTAATTATGTTTAATTCAATTCTACTTTTCTCCAAGAATATTGAATAGTGCACCTGTCTAGCTGTTACGTAAGAAGTGAAACGTTTGGAATGCAGTTCTCTGAGCCAGTTAAATTACTAGTACCCAGTAGGCCTACTACTGTTAACAGTATTTTCGCATATGAATATGAATACGTAAAATATTTTTTCCTCTGTTTCTCTCAAACATAGACTAATGTCCTTTGCATCGTGTGATGAACAAATCATTCTTTATCTTTATCTAATATCCTGAAAACAATTTCATGTACAAAAAATAAATTAGGTGTATCAAATGTACCCTTCGATATAATTTAACTTGTAATTGTCGGTTTGTGTATATCTCAAATATTTCACACGCTATCGGAGGTGGAAGTGTTAAGTGGGCAACTTTGTATAATGTTACATTTTTGTAAGAGAGCTCAATGCATTTACTGTTATTATTATTACTATTATTAGGCTTATTATTATTATTATTATTATTATTATTATTATTATTATTATTATTATTATTATAATGGGTAGTCCACATTTTTCTTCAGTTCATCAGACAATCGTGCTTTTTATCTTTTCAAATTCCCGTTATCTGTTATTTATCGGATCTTACACAGTTCATACAAGTGCATCATTTCTGATCGAGTTGCATAATACGCTGACCCCTTTTACGTTTCAGATATTTGCCAAGTCAGCAGCGTAATTATGTTTAATTCAATTCTACTTTTCTCCAAGAATATTGAATAGTGCACCTGTCTAGCTGTTACGTAAGAAGTGAAACGTTTGGAATGCAGTTCTCTGAGCCAGTTAAATTACTAGTACCCAGTAGGCCTACTACTGTTAACAGTATTTTCGCATATGAATATGAATACGTAAAATATTTTTTCCTCTGTTTCTCTCAAACATAGACTAATGTCCTTTGCATCGTGTGATGAACAAATCATTCTTTATCACACGATGCAAAGATTATTAGGCTATGTTTAATAGAAATAGAGGAAAAAATATTTTATGTATTCATATTCATACGCGAAAATACTACAAACAGCACTACCCTGTATCATTAAACGCAATTAGAAATTTTAAAATAAATTTTCACCGGCCATTTCAATTGTGAACTTTTAATTAGAAAATTTCAGATACGGTTTTACATATGTTTTTCCATCATTCCTTCACGTCTTCCCGTTACCTCCGAATACCATCACGTCCCAGTCTGGGGACACATTGCTACAGAGGACTGTTCGTCATAGTGTACTCCAGTCATGTCAATTGTTGCCCATAGGAGCAAGTGCGCGCTTTAGAGCTCAGGAGAGCCTGAGCGCCTTACAGCGGAAAGGAAAGAGACAGACGAAAGAGGTAGTATGTGCCGCTTGGTCGAGCTATATTCAGGGATGGCCAGCACTGATTCAATAGATAAAGGAAAGAGAACTTATTAAAGCTGTATCCATGTTAATTTTTAGACTTGTCTGAGAAGTATAGGTGCATTATAAGAATGTAAATTTTAATTTTAATGCTCATTTTTCACAAATTCGATTTTTATGCAAAAGAAATATTTTCTCAACTTCTTTTATAGAAAAGTGAAATTTTCAGATATAGGCCTATTTATTTAGTAGCCTTACAGAATGTTTTCGTAAATCTAATATACCGTAAATACGTATTACTGAAGATAGTGTATTGAAAAATTTTTTAATATTCGCATGGAAATTGTTTGTAAGGAAATGAATTAACAAAACAACTACTGTTACATCATAAGCAAAATTATGTGCCCATGTGTTGTAAAAATGTCAGTTCTATAGCTTCAGTACATTTCGAGAAAATAATTTAATATTCTGATGTTAGGAAGTATAATGCGATAAGAATTTTGTTACGGAATATTAGTTACACTTAAAACATATACAGCACCTAGGTAACTTTGCTTTGTACTGTTATGTTGTTTTGATTAATTTATTGATTACTTTTATAAGGCTAAAGGTACCATCAATATCAAATCCAACTTATCATGTCATATTCAATCTCTTTTTTGGGGATGTCACTTTCTTTATGAATGATGTATTTCATCCATTTATTACAGTATAGTTATACTACAAGAAATTTATGTGAATATTTCTTCTTTACCCTTTATTATGTTATTAACGTTTAGAACACAACTGCAATATTAAGAAATCAGTGTTAGTATTTTGTTTTACAGACAATATAGATAATATCAAACAGAAAGAAGCCATATAAGAAGACATAAAATTTCACGTTCCGTTTGAAGTTTGTGCACCACTGTTTTCTTAATCCAACAGGCTGCTTATTCATATACAGAACCTCTCCTCTTTCCATACTTAGCGCCTGATGCCCGCGCACGAAGTCAAGGTCAGAAAAATGCGCTTGCTTTGACATCACTGGTGTACTCGGTAACATTAATAATATATATCTATTTACAGCATCATCTGGTAGATTTCAGTGGTGTAAGTTTCTCAGTACTACCAGGAAGAAAAATTCAATTTGAATAAAATTTTTGGGTTTTACAACTATGTGTGAAAATGTACTGTCTCGAGAGGACTTGCAATTACTCAGGCTAGGGTTACTTGAGAACTTGAGGGCTAACCTTCTCTGTTCCGTCACTATATTCTTCAAGCCGGCCAAACATAACGAAATATAAAAACTACTCGGTGTTGGAGAAATTATAGCTCTTTCTCATCAGAATGGTTCAGTAGTTGAAAACTAAAATGTATTAAGTCCTTTATTGAACTCGCACGCGAACACATCGAAAAGTAATTATAGATTTCCTAATATTTAAATTACAGATGTACAAACCCAGAAACAAAATTTGGGCCACCTGAATTTTGAAGTTCGAGTTATAACATACTGCGCATGCTCAGTAAGCACTGAATTTTGTTTCTGGGTCTGTACAAAAACTTGTTACCATAATTTTATATATTTTTTACAGCGCTATAGTAGATCATATAGGAATATTTTAAGGTAAATGTTTATTTACTCACTACTGCATAATCTATAAAATACTTATAATACTATACACGAGTAGGCCTACGTACATCTCAAGCATAGGCGTTGAGAGAACCGTTTTCTTGGGGGGGGGGGGAAGGTAAAGCAAAACGTAGAATCCCCATATAACGGGGTTACGGTGGACATCATTTATCTCATAGCTTGACCGTAGTACAATACCCATATCGAAATATGATTACTATATTTTCGAGAGTATGTTTCTTACAATGTTACATTCACATCCACGATGTTTCGGACCGAGTTGTATAGGACTTGAACTGTAGGTCTGCTACAAATTATAATAGGGCATAACTTAAAACAATCTCCCTCTTTTTCTCTCTCGTACAGAAACACATGCATACTGTACATCAATAAAACTACGTAACAGTGCTAACAGAAACTTTTTTACATGAAGTTTACCTTCCTAAAGAGATATGAAATGTAAACTCTAATTATTTTATTTAATATCGTCTTTAAATTTACACATTATACTGGGATAACTTTCTTTTCTGCATTGTTGGGCAGTATGTTATTCATATTTCTCCAAGTGGTTGCCTGAACATCTGCAGACTTCTAACACACGAGTACAGGCTGTTACAAAAGAAACATTACACTGCTTCCATTCCACAAATGAGGTATAGAAATTCTTATACATTTAAAAATTAAAAATAAATAAGCCTATTATAGTTCAGGCACATGATCTGAAGACCTTAATTCATCATTTTAAGCACAGAAACTTAATCCTAAACAAAAGCAGAAAAGATCTTTTGATTTCAATATTTTCTAACGTCAATAGAAAAAAAAGAGTTCAGAAAAGTTTGGGGGGCAGTGCCCGCATGCCCCCCATAACTCTACCCATGATATCAAGAATGAATTACATAAGAAACTTGCTTTTGACTGGTAGTTCTCAATGAGATAATCTTGAAATCAGACTATTTCAGTAGTTTTCCTTTGATTAGGTCTAGTTATGCTGAAAACAATTTTTAAATATCATTCTCAGAAATCATACTATGCGTTTTATGCTTTCACGATGAATGTGGTTAGAAATAGCCAGAACTCTGTTTCCGAAAAATCACTCGAATCAAAATTAATATTTTCGGCAAAAAAAAATGAATTTTTATACGAATAACATAATAGTAATGTATAATACATTTAACTAACTTCAGGCCTGAAAAATCTATAGAAAATTTCATTTTTCTAACATACTTTTTTATATGTGTGCACACAGAATGTAATAGTGAATAAAATGAAAAAAAAAATATGTACCTTAAAGTTATGCCTTACAATTAAAATATTCTTAAACGATTTATGTAATATAACATTTTGTGCATTTGTACTTTAATATGAGGACATTTGTAATGATTTCCATGCGTTGACAAAATCTGCAGTGCTTGGGAAAAGTGACATAAGTCAGTTTCCACAAACTTTTTTTGATAATTTATTGACAACGTACGGAACATCTGCTCGCTTTGAAGAAAGAGACATAAGTATTTCTCCCATTACAATATTATTCATACAGAAAAAAGTTAAATCGACATAAACCAGTGTAAGTTGTCAATAAATTATCAAAAATGGTTTGTGGAAACTGACTTATGTCACTTTTCCTAGACACTGCAGAAATGTTCCCTTAAATGTTATAACTGTTTTTTTTTTTACTCATTATGATATTGATTAAGCTAGCCACTTGAGTGGTGATTATGATGGTAATCAGGACATGTACTTCAACTGAATATTGCCATTTGTTTCATATTTAAGGGGACACTAAACTGAAATTTCCAAGTTCCATACTGTTAAGAGTTCACAATAGTGAAATCAATAACTACCATACTTATGAAGCTAGATTCACCTAATTTTTATCTGTAGTAATGTCACGAGAGGTCTGAGATCTGCCGATAAATCCACGAGTGAAGCGAGTGGATTTATCTGGGAAATCTCAGATCTCGAGTGACATTTATTAGGACTATTTCGTGAATAAAATAAAAATTTTAATAATATATCCCTAAAATTCGATCACAAAATGCTAATAATTGTATATTAACGAATACTTAACCTATTGTGAAGTTGAAATACTCGTAGATGAATATCGATTATTGCAATAAAGAAATTCGATGTTATTATTCAGTAATGCCAATTGCGAAAAGCGAAATACAGGTTTAAAAATGTTAATTATATGTACTGCACTTTTCTCTTATTATTATAACAAATACATTTTCATTATCTGCTGAAATCATAATTTAATTTAACAGTAACAGTGGGGACAGCTACATACCAATGGTTATGTATTCACAGCAAGACATGTTGCTACACAGTGAAGCCATCTCTGTATAGATAGGCCTAATTAAAACACGAATTTTATTACGCCATACGAAAGGCAGTTTGATCAAAGACATTATTACTATGCAAGGTCTTTGAGTTTGATATGCGATGATGTTACATAAATTTGAACGTCTATTAATTGTTTAATTTCAATACAAATGTTATAGGCTACAATTTTATAGGTTACGTTAGGCCTACCTGTGGAAGCAGGACCAATGCCAGCTGTGCCTTGTTTCGACCGTTACTTACAATGAGTGCTACACGAAAACATTTTTTATAGCTCGACAAATGCATTGTCGCTATAGTGTGTAACGGAACTAAAGCTGCATCTACACAGTTCAATATTCCAATCGCGTATGCGTGCAATCTGGGAAGAATATTGAAAGAATCAAGTTTAAAAGGTACGTTCAATTAAGATGCATAAAGATTTTGTGTCTACATGGTGCGCCGTTTTGAAAGTGGTCTTCACTGCGTAAATATATTAGTTAATATTAAATATCAATCTTGCATTCATTGCTTTAAAGTTGAAAGAAAAGTTTAACCGTGTAGTTGCATCTTAATGTATTCATGATCATCAATTTACGGGGAAACAGTTGGCGACAACGACTAAACAAAAGAACGACCATGCGATAAATTGATAGCGATAAATCTAGCTGCAGAAATTATCGCAAAGTCTGACTGTGATTGGTTGGAATTCAAAATTTCATTACACTTCATTGGTCGAAAATGGAATGACGTCATATAAACGAAATAGTCACCGATATATCTGATTAATAATGATAAATGTACAAAATTTCATCGACCTATAATAAGTGGTTTGCATTTTATAATAATTTATTAAAATATTGAATCGCTTTATATAAAAACTCACTTGCGCCACAATTTACATTATTCTTAACTGATATCCTATATATATATATATATATATATATATATATATATATATATATATATATATATATATATATATAACAGATTGCTCATCCCTTCGTTAAAATCGGTAGCACTTTGAAGAGAACAACCGCCAGGATCGTCATCCGTCCGTCGTGAACGAACACGAGATGCAATAGAGCAAGTGGATAGCTTAAAATACTTTGGGTTTACTATAAGCAGTAACATGAGCTGCTGCCAGGAAGTCAAAAGAAGGATAAAAATGGCCAAGGATCTTTTAATAGCAAAAGGAGCATTTTCTGCGGACCTCTGGAAAAAGAACTAAGGAAGTTAGTAGTGAAGTGCTTTGTATGGGATGATGCATTGTATGGGGCAGAAACATGGACATTACGACGAAGTGAAGAGAAGCGAATGGAAGCATTTGAAATGTGGATATAGAGAAGAATGAAATGTGTGAAGTGGACAGACAGAATAAGAAATGAAGCTCTGTGGGAAAGAGTAGGTGAAGAAAGAATGATGCTGAAACTGATCAGGAAGAGAAAAAGGAATTGGTTGGGTCACTGACTGAGAAGAAACTGCCTACTGAAGGATGCACTGGAAGAAATGGTGAACGGGAGAAGAGTTCGGAGTAGAAGAAGATATCAGATGATAGACGACATTAAGATATGTGGATCATATGAGGAAAGGAAGAGGAAGGTAGAAAATAGGAAAGATTGGAGAAAGCTGGGTTTGCAGTGAAAGTCCTGACCTTGGGCAGAACACTGAATGAATGAATGAATGAATTATTTGAATGAATGAATGAATTCTATTCTTAGTATAATTTCAATATAATTCTAGAAATGTGTATTTCGTGATTAATTTTTTTTATATCGTAACTTCAAATTCACAGAGAATAATATGAAGGAAATTTGAATACATTTTAGAGTTGTAATTTATTCCAGTCATATAAAATGAAGTGCGTTATTTTTACATAACGGATACAAATATTAATAACATGATTAAATGTATCTTATTCAGACGCTGTAAAAAAGAACAATAATATATTCTAAAATAAATTACGTTCATGAAATGAGAGAAATAAGCACATCTTTGTCGTTACCAAAATTCTTAAAGTTAAAATAGCACAATTTAAACTTCATAGTAGGCGCTCGTTTCTAACGGGCTGTTTGTTATTATGTGCGTGAATAGAAGGAGCCACAGATCCGATCGTGCTTGTCAAAACTGATGAGCAGCTATATAAACGAACGTGTCCGGAATATGATATTTATATGCATGAGTTTGTATCCATGAGATCTCAACAATAATTCGTATAAAATGCCCATTATACGAGACATGAATCACAATTGACTACGGCAACGCGACCAAAGCAGTAAATAAAGCACAAATAACAATAAGGTTATTCAATTGTATGAATAATTTGATATTACAGCAATACGTTGGTAGTAATGCATGGAATTCAGTTCTGTGAACCACATTTCATGAAAAAAAAATGTACAAAGATCGTGACAATGGAAACTAGAGACAGAAAGGATATTTGAGAATTCACGACTAGAGAACAACTGAGCACTTATTCATCATTGATTTCATGGTTTGAAACTGATAGTCCATTCTGGTCCTATGCAGAAATTTGATCTGTCTACAGCATCATTCATATTTCTGTACCTGTATGCCTTTTAGAGTTTAGACTGTTTTGCTATTAGATTATTTTCCATGAATGTGAAGTTCTTTCCTAGCGTTTTCGTTATATTTTAATTCAGTAGGGAATACACAGTTGAATGTGTTGGAAACCTCATTTCTGCTGATTTCATTCTTTTGAATTGTGATAATTATATAACGTTAACCAATAAAACAGGTGATTTTAATCTTAATACTTATGGCACTGATCGAATCTATGTTCTGAACAACTACGCCATGAAGATCTCCACTTTGCTGCACAAATTCTTCAATTGGATTGCATGTTTCTCGTTCCATGGCGTAACATGACCATTGGAATTTCATAAATTTCATTACGAATTCTTTCTTTGATTGTTCGATGTTTCGTAGAGCTAAACCACTGAGCAACTTTTTCCTCAAATATCCTACTAGAATAAATCGTAGGTATGCTGTTAGATCTGACGATTTCACTGGTCTGGAAACAAACACTTGACTGCATGAATTGAATGTCTGGACGCTCTATACCAGTCATGTCAATTGATGACCATAGGCGCAAGCGCGCGTTTTAGAGCTCAGAAGAGCCTGAGCGCTTTACAACGGAAAGGAAAGAGACAGACGAAAGAAGTAGTATATGCCGCTTGGACGAGCTATATACAGGGATGACCAGCACTGATTCCATGGATAATGGGAAGAGAACTTACTAAAACTGTATCCATGTTAATTTTTATATTTGTCTGAGAAGTATACTGAGTGCATTATAAGAATGTAAGTTTTAATTTTAATACTCATTTTCCACAAGTTTGCTTTTTCATTCAAAATTAATATTCTCTCAACTTTTTTACAGAAAAGTGAAATTTTCAGATTTATTTATTTAGTAGCCTTACAGGTACTGAAACAATATTTTAGTAAATCTAATATATCGTAAATACATAATATTGAAGCTAGTGTATTGAAATTTTTGAAAATATTCGCATGGAAAATGTTTGTAAGGAAATGAATTAACAAAGCAACTATTGTTACAGCATAAACAAAAGATGTGCCCAAGTGTTGTAAAAATTTCAGTTCTATAGCTTCAGCAGATTTCAGAAAATAATTTAATGTTCTGATGATAGGAAGATGCACACCATTATCACCTTAAAAGTTTAATGCGATAAGAGTTTTGTTATGTAATATTAGTTACGATTAAAACATATACCTAGGTAGCTTTGATTTGTACTATAATATTGTTTTGACTAGTTTATTGATTACTTTTATAAGAATAAAGATACCATCAATATCAATTTCAACTTACCCTGTCATACTCAATCTCTTTCTTTGGAATATCACTTTCTTTATGAATGTGTTGTTTCATTCTCTTAGTATAGTATAATTATACGACTATGGAATTTATGTGAATATTCCTTAACTCTTTATTATGTTATTAACGTTTAAAACACAACTGCAATGTTAAGAAAGTGGTGCTAGTACTGCTATTTTACAAAATAATATAGATAACATCAAACGGAAAGAAGCCATATAAAAATAACGACATAAAATTTCACGTTCCGTTTGAAGTTTGTACACCACTGTTTTCTTAATCCAACAGACTGTTTATTCATATACATAATTCATCCTCCTTCCATACCTAGTGCTTGATGCCCACGCACGACGTCAATGTCAGAAAAATGCGCTTGTTTTGACATCACTGCTCTATCCTCTCTGGATTGATTGAAGGTGTCTGTTCAATTTGATGAGACAATTTTTAAATGCTTCGGACATATTGCTCTATGTAGAGTAACATAATTCTCATTATCGTCCTCAAAGACATACATACATACATAAATACATACATACATACATACTTACTGGTATACCTTTATTATTATTATTATTATTATTATTATTATTATTATTAGGCCTATTATTATTATTATTATTATTATTATTGTTATTATTATTAAACGATGTTTCAACTGCAGATATTTACTACTAAATATGCTACACTAATATAATTATCTTTATCGAAATACCAATATTGCGCTATTTTCGTAACCAGCATATAAGAGCGCCTCCGCTGATAAGCGAAGTTGCCGCTTCCCGGCCGGAAGTTAACTTGATCACCCAGTATTAATTAATTTAAACTTTCTCCGAGTGGGTCAGTTACACAACTTAGAATTGACTTTATATGCGTTGAATAAATGTTTTTGCCTTCACATGGAGTATTCGTAGAACAGGTGGGTTTTTCATAGTTTCTTTCTTTTTACCAGTTCAAAATTTAGCAATTTAGTGTTGCAGATTTTACATTAAATACCTTTACAATTTTACTATTTCTTAATTTTATTCCTACGAATATAAACGTCGATATCAATTTACATGTTCCATTACGTATATAAACCAAATCACGATAACGAATTTATGAGAACAGTTCTCAGTTTTGGTTCTTCTGAACAATTTCTAAATACGGTAAGTGAAAATAAAGTAACTTACTCTCATACCTAAACTACTATACAACTACAGACTATGAAAGCGGAACAAACCGGATTGGTTTAAACCTTAAAGTTGATGATGAAATGATGATGATGATGGTGGTGGTGGTGGTGACGACAATATAATATTTAAACTATGTATCTTTCAAAAATGTAGATTGCTATAAATTGCAGGAGATAATAATAGCTTCTACAATAATAGCTTGGTACAAACGTTCCCATTGTTTATTGTTTATTGAACTGTCCGAAGACAGGTCTGAACCTCACAATTGATACCAACAAGGCACCACGTATTAGGCAATTAATCCAGGAGATAATAGGGTAGGATGGCAAGTTCCTTTCCCCCTCCATTGATGAAATAAAGAACGCACTAAATTTTAAATACTTCAGATTAAAAGAAATGAGTAGAGATAAGACTTTCTACTTGCTACGTAAGTTAGTTATAAATGCATGTAAGTTATCCATTTGGATGGTCGAAGTCATTTGTTAAGAACCCAATGACTAGAATATCTTTTCTTCCCGCACCCTTTCCACCTGTAGACGAAGATACGTCCAACCTCCGAAATATAATGTGTTTTATATTTAATCGGTAGTGGACGAAGTCAAATATAAAGCTGCCTTGAACTGAACGTAATGCCAATGTATAAGGTGTCTTACACGTGGTGTTTACGAAATCTCATGCTGAGTCTAGAATGAACTTTGGAAAAGTTCCCAATAACGTAGGTGTCTCAAACACGAATGAAATTATTAGTTCCCTTCAAACGTAGGTAGGTGAATTCGTTAGAGTGTACCCATTAACAAAACCAAAAATAGGCATCTTAAATTTATTATATGCGTGCCATAACACTTTGCCATATTTATGGAATAAACAGATGCTCGCGGCCACAGCAACAGCTGAGGGGTTCCACACATTTCATACACACACAAACTCATCCTGTATTCATTTTTATTTTAGGAGTTATAAGTAGAAAAAGTTTATAAAAATATACACATATTCATGTATTTTAATGTTAAAAAATTTAACGAAAATATTATTTTTTAAATAGATTTTGCTGTTTGAACGTGAGCATTATGAATTTAAAAAATATAAGTTAATAAAAACGAGAATTCTTTACCGTATGACAAGGATTTGACATCAAATAACGCCGAGGCTATTCATATAGGAAATTGAAGCTAATTATGGTGATGTGAAGAAAATGTTTTTATTATAAAAATAAGTTAAGGGAAAAGGCCTACAGGAAATCTATTTTCTCATATTATTTTAAGTAGAGCCTCTATTTCCCTAACATAGTTCATGTCAATGTATGAAACCTTTCAAATACAACACTTTCATTTTGTTCTTTATGGTACAGTCACAGACATGAACAATGCAAAAAAATGCGGTGTTATAAAAATGATATATCTGATCTCAAACGTATCACAGAATCACATATATTGTCTTAAATGAATGCTGAAAGCATGCTAATCAATTTTGTTTGATGATTTTTAGAAATTTTAATTTTTATATTTTTATTCTGCATTTTTATGAACAGAAAGGAATATACTAGACGTATATTTTTAACTTATTCTTTAATTTGAAATTTGACAATTTCTTGTTACGGAATTATTCATGTATGCTAATTTTGATGCATATTTGGTCATTCCTGTAGGTTCTTCCTCTTAATATCTTTAATTTACAACTAGAAACAAATTTGTAACAGAGCTTTACGATTTATATGCATAAATATTTATCGCCATTACTACTACCATAATCAATCTACAAGGAATTCACCCTTTGATTTACACCATTCACACTTTTTTAAAATTTCAAACAACAGGTAATCGAATTCAATAGCCATATAACCAATACGACTTAAGGATATCGATGAAGGTGACACAGAAAAATACATGCGAAAAAATAAGCATTTAACATTGCTTGAAATTGATCCTATGCTGTTGAACTCGTACTCAGAAATAGCACTTATTCCAAAATATAACTTTAAATCTGCATTTAAACATAATATTACGTGCGTGATAGTTAAGATTTTTCTGACCTCTACTGGTTGAACGAAACTTCAGGGAGGATTCCAGAACTCCCATGACAGGTCGACATGGTACCGGCTGAGTCAGGCGGTGCATAATCACAAGATACCACTATTATGGGTTCATTGTGCTGCTCCAAATTTTGACATGAGCAATAAACGGCCTGCAAAATTTTTCTGCAGCCCTGCCTTCAGAAATGGATTCTTTTACGTGCCGTAGGTCTACTAAATACAACATGAAATCCCCTGCTTTATTTCATTTCGAAGGAAACTGTACTAATGTGTACATTCTCCCTAAAAATCTATCGCTCTCGGCTTGACTTCAAACCGCGAGCCTATACTTCGTTGCATAAACTCTGACAGGAGATGCAAACATTACCGGCAGAGGAGGGTGGGTAGGGGTGTGTGTGTGTTTTTTTATATTAATAATTATATTAATAATTATTGAACAACATGTCCTATTACAATAAAGGTAATACTACATGCCTTGCTACCTGTATTTATGTATGTATGTATGTATGTATGTATGTATATGTGTAATAATAATAATAATAATAATAATAATAATAATAATAATAATAATAATAATAATAATAATAATAAAGGTAAAGGCATCCCCGTCACACGCCATGAAGACACTTGGGGCATGGAGGTAGAGCCCCATGCTTTCCATGACCTCTGCACTAGAATGAGGTGGTGTGGTCGGCACCACGCTCTGACCGCCTTTTACCCCCGGGAAAGACCCGGTACTCAATTTTATAGGAGGGTGAGTGAACCTCGGGGCCATTCTGAAAGTTTGGCAACGAGAAAAATCCAGTCACTGCTCGGGATCGAACCCCGGACCTTCGAGTCCGTAGCCAGCTGGTTTAATAATAATAACTTACTTACAAATGGCTTTTAAGGAACCCGAAGGTTCATTGCCGCCCTCACATAAGCCCGCCAGCGGTCCCTATCCTCTGCAAGATTAATCCAGTCTCTATCATCATACCCCACCTCCCTTAAATCCATTTTAATATTATCCTCCCATCTACGTCTCGGCCTCCCTAAAGGTCTTTTTCCCTCCGGTCTCCCAACTAATAATAATAATAATAATAATAATAATAATAATAATAATAATAATTATTATTATTATTATTATTATAACCAGTGGCGCTACAGCCCTTTAAGGGCCTAGACCAACCAGCCGGCTTCTAGTCTCTACCACACGCCGAAGCAGAGGTGGACGATCATCCAACAATAATGGAGATATCTCATGGTTAGCATGATGATCTCCTTAGCCGTTATAGCTGGGATTCGAAACTGGATTTAGCTGCCTATCGTAGATCTCCTAGTGCATCACAATGTTGGGTGGGCATGGTCCAATGCACATGAAAAATTCTCCCCTCATGAGGACTCGACCCTATGCGCATTCCGCAACGCGAGTCGTAGGCAGGATGTCTTAGACCACGACGTCATTGCGTGGGTCTGAAACGTCTCTTACTCATCAAAACTAAGAAAGTATTTTCTGATATGTTAACGGAGATGGAGCATACTTTTGCATCTTTCTAGCAGGATTCTGCGACAATACACACTAGTGTCCTGCAATGTTCGAACATGAGAAAGGCAATTAAGATATTACAAAATTCGTCTTATTTCATAAGAAAAAGTAATCGCAAGATATGCGCTGAAAACCTTAAGTTCTTAAAGCATGAAGGGAACAGCGAATACTTTTTCATAACAAGGCCGAACAAACGTGACAGGCCTCCTTCTGCAGAGCGCATATCGAACTTCGCCATACTTGACAAACTTGAACCGAACATAGCGCCTGTAACGCACATTTTTCTATGAACGAACTTCGAAGATAGAACTATGAGTGGAAATCCTCCGACTAACACTGTCACTTTTTATGTCTGGATATTTTAAAAGATACAGTGTTTAAAATAATCCACAAACTCTGGAAGAACTGGAAAATACAGTGAGTGCTGCATCGTTTCGCAAGCAGATGTCAGAAATATTTGGAACAAGAAGGCACACAGTTTCAGAATATCCTTTTTTGATTTGGACGAGTAACTGTAGTTCTAAATGCTTATATTTAGTAACTTTATACGTATATTAATTATTTGTGGTTTGCCTAATCACCTGAACAGTATCCGCAAGCAGCATATAGGCACCGTGCAAGCTCCTCTGGTGGCGAGTGTTGTTACTAACTGCAGGACAGCAGCGATAGAGTTGTGCTTGAAGCGTATGAATATACTTAATATCTCAGATTAAATTATTAGAAATATGGATGATCCTAAAAAGTGGAAAGGTAACGCAAATTGCTGTATTCTTGAGTGTAGTAATGCTTATAGGAACACACCAACCGATATTGTTTTTATTCATTCCCAAAACAGAAAACTGAAGCGCAGCGACGCTAATTGTGGATCCATGCAGTACTGCAGACGAAAGTAAATAAGGCTACACTGCTTGTAATCATATCCATAGTATTATTAGGCCTATATACTAGGCCTAATATAAAAAACATAGAATGTATATAGTATTATGTTTATAAATAATCATTAAGTTAACAACAACAGGAATTTATAATTTAAATTTCAAAAAGTACATAATTACTGAGTTCTTTACGTATTATATAATGTAACATGTTTAATAGCTATTATATATATATATATATTTCTTCCTATAACCATTAGATATAAATATAGAGACATGACTTGAGGCTTTAT
The DNA here is from genome assembly GCF_040183065.1 of Periplaneta americana. NCBI lineage: Eukaryota > Metazoa > Arthropoda > Insecta > Blattodea > Blattidae > Periplaneta > Periplaneta americana. The sequence goes on from NC_091120.1 coordinate 102,235,284, forward strand.
GAAACGATCCATTCTTTCATTAAGGTGCATTCTTGTACATAATTCATGTGAATTGTAACCTTGACCACAATTTTGTATTATAATTTTATTATTGTTTATTGCTTATAAAATATTGATATTGATATTGATATTGATATTTATTTGTCATTCAACTTTCAATTCACAGTTATGGTGGACCTTCACATTTCTGTTTTTCGATCCACCATCCCTTTATACATATAACTCTTTTCTATTAAGGTATTCTTTGCCGAGAATTTCTTGATTACTTTCTAATGCTCTGTTATGACTGAATTGCTATATGTCCTTCCCCCTCTATCCTCTTCTATTCTCTCCCTCCTACCTAGACTGTTTCCCTTCCATTCCTAAATTTCCTATTTTATTACCCCTATCCATATATTTATTTCGATAATACTCCTACAGTTATACTACTCCCAATCCAAAACATTGAAAAACATCAAATATCTAATTCACTTAAATTACACTTCCAATTTCTCTCGCATTCCACTTCACATTTGTTCAGATATATACAGTACACACATATATATATATATATATTTTCCCCCCCCCCACTTTAATTCACATTGTATTCATTGTTTGATAGTTCATCTTATTACACTCTTACCCTATCTTCTTACACTTAACACTTTCTTCTCTGTTCCTTTTCTTACACTTTTGCCACCCTTAACTTTCCTGCACTCTTCTTCTTCGCTATAACCTCTCCAACGCCCTATCTATTCAGTCCTCACAATCACTAATATCTGGTAGTCGCTTCATTCCTTCACTCGTTCTTCTCATGTCTTCTCTTACATTTCCTCCATTAATCTTGTCTATGCTCCTGACCTCAGACACTACCAGTTGTTTCCCTAATCCTTCGTCCGCAGTATTTTATATCTGCCTCACGTTATGTTTTCCTCCTTGGTTTATTCTGGTCAGCTGTTTCGTACTCGAAGTAGACGTCAGGTATCGTCATTGTCCATCTCTCGTTTCATTGATATTGAAGTTTTGTGTCGTATGCATTTTTCCATTCTTCCTAGCGTGCTGCCTTGACGTACGCATATTTTCTCGTCCATTGAACCTCCGTTTCACTGCGCCTTGATTCACCTGGCTTTGCTAGATTTCATTCCAAAACTCTGGTTTGTCACAATTCTTTCCACAGTATTCGAGAACGTACATTTTATCATTGATTTTCAATTTATCTGTGCCTCAGACTAAGCAGATCTTTCCTCTGGTTCACTTTTACACTTCACACGTCTTAGTTTGCACTTCCTTGTTTCTTTAACTATCACATGACTCGCTGAATTTTTTATATAGTTTCACCTAATTTTCTCGCATATCTTTTTTTTTTTTTTTTTTTTAGTTCCCTCTCCAAAACCTCCACGATTTCTGAACTTGACCCTCTGCGCTCTCGTTGACAGTTGTCCTTAAATATCACATAACTCGCTGCATTTTATATAAGTTTCGTCTACTTTCTCGCGTATCTTATTTAGTTCTCTCTCAAACATCTCCACGATTGTTGATCTTTGACCCTCTGCGCACTCGTTGTCAGTTGTATTCTCGACTTCTTTCTTCTCTTCCCCGCAGTCCCTTTCGTAACTTGCACTTTTATCTGCACTCGCAAAGACTCCTTTCCTTATACTCTCCGTATTCCCCTTCGATGATTCTCCTATTATTCCCAACCCTGGACTTCTCTCCTTCTCTTTCCTTCTTCTTACCTCTATTATCCGCTCACACGATTCATAGCCATCAGTAGCTCCCCCTTCTTCACTAGACTCATTCATCATTACACAACTTAAACCTTTCTTTATCTTCTCATTCGCATATTTCTTTGCCGCTGTAGTCTTTATGCCACTCTTCTTAGAAGTGTACTTCTTCCTGTCTGTTAGCTTGATGATCCGTTTTTTGCTCCCTGGTTCAATGTCTTCTTTCTGCTTGTGACGCCTTCTTGCTTCGACTCCTGATTCATCATTTTTCGCCGCATGCTTCTCGTATTCTACATTAGCTCCAATGTTTTCTTCCGAAGCCAGTTGAACTGTACGCTTGATTTCATTCTCTACTCCTGCTTTCGATTCCCGCTGCGCGTGTTTGTCAGTCTGCCTCTGATGTTTCTCTATCACGTTATTTAATCCAAATTCCGGATGATTTATATTCTTCTCACAAAACTCCAGGTCATAGTATCTCCCGTTGACTTTCAGTTTATCTTCATATATCTTAGCAAAATTTCCCTTATTTCTAGCAGCTATCATAAACGGTATCAGCGTTTTGCGTCTTCTTCTTGTTTCATAGTTTACGTCTTTTTCAACCCTTATTTTCGTCATTCTTAATTTTCTTAAGTTCCTTAAGATAATTTCTCTCGTTCTCATGCTTACGAAAGAAATTAAAATAGGTCTAAATCTTCCTTTCCCAATTCTATAAGTCTGTTCAATGTGGCCCACTCTCACATCGATACCAAAAATCTTATCGCACACGTTGCATACAGTCTCATATGTATCCATTTCATATTCATGACCCTCTTCTTCCACCCCGAAGAATATTAAATTCTTCTTTCTTTGCTTATCTTCATAATATTTGATTTTCTCTTTCATTTGCTCATTATCCCGTACCAGATAATCAATCTTCGCACAGATGTTATTTATTCTGCACGTCAAGCTTCCTGATGTTATATCCACTTGATTATTCGAGTTTCCTGTACTGTTCTGCATTTGTAGTCCTCCATTTCTAGCTTCATTTCTCCCCTTCTTTATCACTTCTCGTTGTAGCACTTTTTCCATTTTCTAATGTACCTTCCGCTCTATCACTCGTTCGTAGGTCAATGCCTCTATACGCTGTTCAGACTCCGCTCCTTCAGCACCCGTCCTTACTCGGCTAAAACTCGTGTGAAATAGGGTTTATTAAATTGGATAATAAAAAAAAAATGTATAATATTAGCAACAATAAATAATAACATACTTATTTTTAAATGTATTCATATCGATATTTAATTCTTGATTTCAAGTGTTGATGGTTCACCTTGGAAACCAACACCCGCAACAAGAATTTGCGGTATTCATTTTATTGGGAACGAGATCAGGACACCCCCAAAACTAGCATACCGTTCCCAGTATTTTTCTAAAATATTACAAGAAAAAGACTGTCTCATCTCAACTAGCTCCGCAAAAGTACGAAAGAGACGCAAAAAGAAGAAGAAAAGATGAAAATTTAAGTTTTATGGAAGGCGAATGCTCAACAAGTGTTATTTCGAAAAATGAAGTAGCCATACAGGCAGAAGTAAATGAAACCATTCTTAGTGATTTTATTTTTTCTTTCACAGTTGAATTGTGTGAATTGTCTATTCAAGTGTCTATTCCATTACATGCCGAACTGAAGTCATATAAGAAATGTTATGACAAGAGTTCAGGAAAAGATGATATGTTTAATGAAATGCAAGGCTTCCGAGATTATTCTACAATAAAATATGAGACAGAACTACCAGACTTAATGAAAGTGACATTTGTGGTTTTGAATATATTGTTAAAATTGCTGCCAATTGAAACACAATCATACCCGTAGAATTATAATAAGAAATATTTCCAATTCTATCATATAACCCAAAAGTAGCTACCATAGATAGTCGAAACGCCCCAAGATGTAGACCATACATATTCTTTTTTTCCATTTTTATTAGTGAATTTCACATCGAAAGCTTTCGAAAAATTCTGTCCAAGAGTAAGATTGGTAAAGAAAATCGTCTACTCATATTTTCAAATTAAAATGAAAACTGGATTGTCGTATTCTGCTATGAGGGTGATGTTCGGAGTTATCGTACAATTATAATTATTATGTATTTTTACCGCCACTTTAATGTTTTTGACATCCACAATGGTTACTGTAATTTTGGGTTTTGGCGTAGCAGAGAAAGTATTCAGGAAACAATGCCTGCAATACTTAAAAATATAGACTGACAATTATTAATTATTCAGAAGTGGAACAGCCACCCAACGTGGATCAGATGGTGGCCTTGAAATCTAAATGCTACCGTGGCAGATCGAGTGACACATTCATAACAACTGATTGCGGATTATTGACGATAGTAAAAGGTGATGAAGTCAGGATTTCCCGGAATAATAACAAACTCTCCGATAAAGGGATCATTGTTACTCCACCGTATCTGCATGATGGTAAATTAACAGCTGAAGAAATCGAAACTACTTACAGCGTTGCTAGTGTTCGAATTCATGTTGAAAGGTACATTCAGCGAATTAAAATATACAGTATAACATTTGCACAAACTATCAATTGAACTGCTTCCGCATGTTGATGTTGTTTATTCAACTTTCCAAAGAGAAGTCTGAACCTCATAAGTGATACCAACAAGACACAACTTATGAGGCAACTAGGCCAGAATATCATGGGGTAGGGTGGCCAGTTCCTTTTCCCTTCCATTGCATATATCGCCGACTAGCTACAAATTACACTAGTCAGACTTCATATGCATACTAACAATATTGTTCTTCATCTGACACATATCGTCAAGTGAGATGTACAGCCTGATAACAGATATACCTATCAGCCAGAACCTCAATCAGAGGTAGTATGTTGATGATATGATTGTTCATATGTGTTGTGTTTTAGAGAATCTGCAGTCGCCCATTATTCACGAAGTGTAATTAAGACTACTTTTAGAATTAAATCACATTGAAATACGTAATTTATAGAGACATTATACACACATAAACATTACACACATCATGACATCAAATATAAGTATATCAATGTTTTCGTAATAATATATGATTTTTCACCCCCATTCAATGGTCTGAAATCTGATTTAAATGCCAAACAACTACACTGATATTTCAGGAACTTTGTAGTTACATTTTTACACTCCTCTAGCAGTACTGAACTTTCCACTGAGTCTATTAAATAATTAAAGACTTGAGGTTGCTGGGTTTGCAGTGAAAGACCTGCCCTTGGGCAGAACACTATGAATCAATGAACCCATTCTTACTAATATTACAACTTTTTATCGGCAGAAAGCCGCATGTAATTTCTATATCACACATGACTAGTGAATGACTGCGAGCCTGTAGTTAATTAGGAACTGAGACACTGCGCGGCGCCACCAGTACGATTTTGAGACCCATGCACGGTGCCTATAGTAGCGTGCCTGCCAATAGCCAAGGTTTGCGCTTTCCGATTGAAAGCTAATTTGCTCACCCAGTAATAGAGGAGGATATTTTACATTGAAATAGTGTGTTTCAGGACATTGAGCTCGTTTCCAAGGTGTGAGCCCGATGATACATTATCTAACTTTGCGAGAAATATGAAATAATAGCAGAATTCACTATTATCAGGAATATACCTGTTTATGCAGTCAGCATGACAAAGTCACTGTCAAGACAAATCAGGAGGAAAATCACAATTGCAGGACACAGGTATTCTTGTAAGCAGATATCACGTAGTATCGTGTTACCATGCAAGAAGTATCGGAGATATGTATGAATAATTCCAAACAAATAGTTACCGGTATAGATAATACTATAATTTCCGTAAAGGCTGGTTCACAATAAACCGGGAACGGAAACGACGAGAATGAGAACGGAACAATTGTTAAAATAAATGTATTTAAATGTGAGCATTCACAATTAACAAGAAGCTTGTCGGAGCCCGGGAACAGGAACGTGAAAATTGCCAAATTTTAACTTTGCTGATCTCGTTTCCGATCACGGCCTACTAGATTCATTCTGTTGTCATCAAGAAACTATTTGGTCGTCGTATACTTTGTAGCAAGGAGGCCATGTCATAATTTCTTCTTCATTCATCGCTTGTAACTAACCTAGAAATTCAGTAGAATAAGTTCCCATATATGCTACGGTATATGTGACCAGACTACCACGTGTATTGAATTTTTAAATATTCTGTGCCTTAAATTTCGAAGTTGGTTAACCTGTATTAATGTCGGCTGGCTTGTATTAATGAGAGAATGCAATTGGTCAAGTACACACAAATAACGTCAGAATGAGTAATATCGACTTTACATATCGTTATTAACATACATATAAATATGCATAACCGTTTCCGTTCTCGGTTTATTGTGAATAAAAAATCTTCACATTCACATTCTTCGCTTTCCGTTCTCGATCTGGTTTTCGTTCCTCGTTATTGTGGACCAACCTTAACCTTTTTGCATATTAGCTCGAAGTTTGAAAATATTATAGAGAGAAGGGTCTCATTACTTAAGGGAATAAAAGGAAGAATTGACAGTAATAAGTCCTCCCTATTTTTACGCACTACCAAAGAATTGCATGACTGATCGAAGCAGTTACGCCTGTTCTGATCTATAATCGCGTCGCCGTTATTTTCGGCGTGACTCCTCCTCTTTGCTTACGCCAGGAAGTGAGAGCTCTATAAAGTGTAGGTAGGTAGTATCGTTCTTTCGCCACATTTGTTCTTTCGTTGCAGAGCTATCAGACGAGGGATCTATTTTCCGCACCGTTAAGCATTATCATGTCGTAGTTTCTATGATAATAAATGAAACGCACTATAATTGAGCGTCAAATAACGTCCTCGTGTGCTTTCTGCGAACGCCAACGAAAAAGCCAAAATGGTGGGCGATTATATTAAGTATTTATCGAGCCTTAGGAAGTGCATAACGTCATCAGCAGCGAATCACAAGACGCATACGTTTAAATGTAGCCGACCTACAACGTGATTGGCTGCCGGAATTAAGAGCGACGGTACTATAGTAGGCCACTTTCTGACTTGCCGTCCCACTTAAGGGAATAAATTAATTTAAAAGGAAGATTCCGGAAATATGACCTAACCTACTATGAAAATTAAAGAAAATCATAAGTCAATTGTGAATAGTGTAATTAAAATAATGAATCATACAATGTTTTTAATTGTGAATTATGAATGAAATGAAATTTTACATAAATATTTCTGTTTAATCCAACTTTATTATTTGATCCTCTTAGATGCAGAAACAATACGTGCACTATTATAGCTGCTGCAACAATAAATGGTAATAGAAAATTGAGAATATAGAATAATTTAATGTAGATAATGATTGTTTTTTTCAGAGATATGTCATTACACAGACTTGTATTAATGGACCATAATTTTTTAACATCACGTAAGAATCACTATTAGTGTGAAAATTACGAGCTACGTTATAAGGTCCATGACTAATGCGTTGTATTCACTCATCTGATTATGTAGTAATGAGGAACACTGTCTCCCTAATTCTTCTTTCTGAGTTTCTAAATTTAGTTTAACCGGATATCCAAACCTAAGTGCAGTGCTCGGTGTGTGTATTTTTGTGCGGTTTTTCAAGTAAGAGCTTTGTTTCCTCATCGCAAATTGAGGAAAGATTTCTAAAGCAATAAGGAAAGGGAGTATTTTGCTATTTTTAGCTTACCACGTATTTTCAGTGAAAAGATCGCTGATAGAATGTATGAGGAGACCGCTATGAATTAAATCTATGCTCTGTCAAATACGAATTATTAAAATTGTCTTATACTTGATACAAATGTAATAATAGTATGCATGTCACTACATCACTAGTATCAATAATCTACCGATAAATTCAATATACAGACACACAAATATGAATGTCGAAGCACACAGGTTGTCTGCTCGACGAAAATAGATTTGGTTACACAGAGAAAACTGCTACTTCGAATTTACCACAGCAGACGAACAGCACATTGTGAGATAGCTTATTTTCACAAACTAAGAAATAAAAAAAAGTACTGATGTCATGAAGGCGTATGAGGGTACAGCTGTTTGCTTTCATGACTTCGGCAATAGACTGAGGTGTTGTGGTCACTATCACAGTTCGACCGTCTTTTTGCCCATGAGAACTGAATTGAACAGGAGGCTAAGTGGGCCCAGGGACCATTATGGAAGTTTCGTAACGAAAACAATCGGACCGCTACCCGAGACTGAATCCGAAAACTTCCAATTCGTAGATAGTTTCAATATCAGCCCTGCTATTCAGCTGACAGATATAAACTAAGCTTCAGATAATATAACGACATATATTATGTTTTTCTCCATTCTGCGCGCATACACCGATCGTACCTGAGGCCGGCAGCATGATGGCAGCTTACCAGAGTGCTGCAGAACAGCGCTTAGAATCGGTTTATATTCGACCGGTTGTAGATCAACCGGCGAGGTTGGACATTCGTCCGAATATCCGGCCGTGAAGCGGTTGCGCCTGACTAGACAGAACCACAGATATAGAGGACAGAATACTAAGCGCATTTCATCATACAGGAACTCTAATGACATTTTGTAACTACACAAATGAAGTAACAATTGAAGGAAAATTTTCTTTTCCTAATTAAAAAAAGTGTTAGCTTGAAATTCTTAGGAAAATATTTGGGGCTAAGAGGGATGAAGTTACAGGGGAATGGAGAAAGTTACACAACGCAGAACTGCACGCATTGTATTCTTCACCTGACATAATTAGGAACATTAAATCCAGACGTTCGAGATGGGCAGGGCATTTAGCACGTATGGGCAAATCCAGAAATGCATACAGAGTGTTAGTTGGGAGACCGGAGGAAAAATGACATTTGAGAAAGCCGAAACGTAGATGGGAGGATAATATTAAAATGGATTTGAGGGAAGTGAGATATGATGATAGAGACTGGATTAATCTTACACAGGATAGGCACCTATGGCGGGCTTATGTGGGGTTGGCAATGGACCTTCAGGTTCCTTAAAAGCCATAAGTAAGTGAGTTAGCTTGAAATAGGATTATAATTGGTTGGACACTTTGGTACATTTGTCTTCATAACTAATATATGAATCAACTAATGGACAACGGTAACAACAAAGGAAATAAGCGTCATGCATAGATGAAATCTGACATGTAAACAAATACAAGAATAAAATATATTACAATTGCTTACAAAATGTAAGAGCAAATATGTACACACTTACTATTGTAACGTTCATACTTTAAACTCAAAATACATAGGCTACCTTTGAAAGAGTAGTTGTTAATATAGCCTATGTCTTTTAAATATTCTAAGTGGATGTATTATTATTTCTCTAATAAATCGTTTTTTGGGAGATAAAAAGTTATTAACATAAATAAAAGCACTATCAAATCTAATGATTGTAGTTTCATGGTACGTGCTTCAATCAATGAAGAGAGTGGAGGAAATATCAATTGAAAGGTACACAATGATAATCGTGTCCTTGCAACGATTCTTGGAACTCCTGGATGCCTCAATATTATCTGTCTTTCATGATCCAGAGACGTCCAGCCGAGTAAGACTCGGACATTCGTTAAACCGAACATTGGACCACTTCGTGAGACGCAATAGCTTCGCATACTATCTATAGCGCCAGGCGTTCAGTAGTAATACGTCTTTTCCTGTCTTTCATAACCGATTATGCAGGACGTGACGAAAGGTACAGACAGATTATTTAGTCCTGACAGCTCAGCGACGCGAAAGAGGGGAAGTAATAAGAGTAGTGGGGAGAGCTCCGAAGTAGAGATATAGAGATACGGGCGAGCGGTCGGTAAAGGAATGCAGTACAGCTTAACTGTACTAGAAACATACCGCTCTACCGCACGTGTGACTTCCGATTGCTCCGAAGACAAGCGAGTAACTAACCCAACACCTCTTGGCGTAACTAAATGGACTCGCCTGACCCAGGCGCACATCTCCGGCGAATGTCAGGACTAAATAATCGTACTTGTAGATGACTGGAGCTCGAGGTACCAGCTGGGAGGTTACAGCTCCTCCAATATCTGTTCTATTTTGTTTTTGTTATTACGATTTACAAATAGTTGAGGTTTTTCCGGGATTTTTCCTAAACTTAATAAGAGAAAGTGCTGGGTAACTTATAATGGCAATTAAACCCTCTCCCTCTCTCTCTCTCTCTCTCTCTCTCTCGCTCTCGCTCTTTCTTTCTCTCTTTTTTTACGAAATTCTTAGCTCGAAAATATCTGGAATCTACGCGGTGTTGCAAATTCCAAGATGTGCTAATGCACTCCAACTATTTTATGAGCTTTCGGGTGGCCAGAATTAGAAAGAAGCGTGGATTTCTCATTCTTTATGATGACCGAAATCAGTTCCATCTTTGCGTAAAGAGTTTGAAACATGTTAAAGCTTTCAACCTTAACTTACGGTACTGTATTATTAATAAACGTCTGAAGCAAGTACATATTTAATGCTTCAAACCGTGATGTAGTGTACTAGGGAAATCGAAAATAATTTAGTAAATAATATAAAATTTAAAAAATCGTTCATTAGGCTAACTCAGTCTTGTCAATATATGACATTTTTTATTTGCTATTTAACGACGCTTTATTAACTGCAGGGTTATTTAGCGTCGATGGAATTGATAATAGCAGATGAGGCAGAGAATTCGCCGTAAATTATCTGATAATCACCTTACGGTTGGGGAAAACCTCGAGAAATTCCAACCAGGTAATCGGCCCAAGCGGGAATCGAACCCACACCCTAACGCCATCCCGAATCGTCAGGCAAGCGCCTAAGTCGATTCAGGTCAATATGTATCTTATCCTAACATAATTTCATATTGTTTATGCGGTGAAATGACTGCGAAATTCCAAAGCAAAGTAATTCTTCAAGTTGTTTTAATAGGTGAAAAGTTGGGGAGTGCAGCACTGTAGGGTAACGGTTAACATGCCTGACCATGGAACTAGCGGACCCGGGTTCAAGTCCTGATTGGGACAATTTACATGGTTGAGGTTTATCTGGGGTTTTCTCTCAATCCAATAAGTGTAAATGCTGGGTAACTTTCGGCGTTGGACCCCTAGACTCGTTTCGCTGGCATTATCACCTTTATGTCACTCGACGCTATATAACCATAGCAGTTGAAAAAGCGTCTTAAAATAACCAATTAAAAAAAGTTTGGAATTACGCTACAATCCATATAAATCTTTCAACTTTCGTAATTAAGTTACAATATATAACACACTGATTGAAATAATCACAAACATTAGCAATTCCAACAAATCTGTATGACTGAGCGCAGTAGACACTTACAAAAATACAATTGAAAATAATAGAAGCTGAGATAATGATTCAAAGGCCGCTCGTACGATATACACTACTGTACCATAAGAAGAATGACTAAAATCGCCTATAATTGAAAATTGAAAATTTTGTCAAGACAGTAAACACATAATAAATTTTATTATCAGAGTCATTTTGGAAGAATGGCTCTGAGTACTAGATAGAAACCCTCGTAAGCTTCAGACCTATCGGGATGAAATATTAGGACTGCCCAGAAACGAGAGGAGGATCAGTTATCTTCAAAATTCCTGAAGACGATATAAAGATGCTTAACGGACGAAAATTCCTAATCACTTGAGTCCAAAGGATCTTTTGTGCTTCTGTCATAGAATGAGTTTCATGCCGGCTGTGTTGCGCGGGCACACCGGACCCACCATCCTTCACACTAGGCATCTCTCTCCAGCCTCCTCTGGCGGTAATCTTCGTATCTCATGAGTCATCATATTTCAGCCAGGCATGCAAGAACATATGCAACTTCGGTATCTCTTATACCACCGATTGGAAGGCGGCTGATTCGGCGTCATTAAAACACAACAGATGTCCTATTTTTCGAGACGGGGTTGATAATGAAAGGCGAATTGTGACTTTGGCCATCACAAATACAATTCTGCCATTGTCGAGATCTGAAACCGGGTCATCTGCTCTACCAAGGCACCGTAATCTAATTAAATTGTATATTGCTAATTATGATGAAGACTAAAAATCTCGTGGCAGGCTATTTTGCATAGGCTATACAGTCACAAGTTTTATGCGTCAATACGTCGCTGTCAGAATTGCTGTTAAGGCAGTGACACTCAACATCTCTTCTTTCTAGATATCCTGAGATCCCGATATAATTTTGCTGTGCTGCAACTCTTGGAATTAGTCATCTTGTATGCATTGAGAGTAAACATGTCATTTGCTATAGTAACTGTCATGCTTTATCGTTTGCTGCCCTTGCTTATACGCTTGATCTCACTTATGCTGCATGTGTCTGTGCATTGTGAATTTTCTTTCTTCACTTAACTTCAGTCGCCAGTTTTCCAATTTAACTTGTCGACTGCTGAGTGTTGTTCAATTGAGATTGTAACATAATTCGCTGTGAATCATTTGACATCACTGTGAACGTCCTATCGCTTCGCATTTTCAAGTTACACTGGCTGCGTTCAGCCGGGACAGGGTTGAGGTAGCGCTGAAATAGCGACAGCATTGAACGCCTTGCGGCCGTCATTTTTCATAGCAAATTTATTTTTCTCTGCAAGCCTGCTGCAAGCCAGCGAAAGTGGAAGGGGTATGCAACAACCAATGGTATCTTATATTCCAGAGTAGACGAAACATTGGCGTGTTTCTTTGTAAACACAGCGGAAATTTTCCACTGGTTCAGCAACTCCCAACTGCCGTAACTCAGCCAAAATTACAGTTGGGACGGTCGTTCTGTGCCGGTGTGCTTGGTTACTTGAGCAACAGAGTGAGTTTATAGAAACACGTGACTTACCGCCTCGGCTGGGATCTGCAGCGTGTAGTGACATCATCATGCGCAGTTGGTTCCAGGATGTGCGATGAACGGCGCATTCCACTCACAGTTGTCCAGTATCACTTATCACATCACACGTGTTATCATAATAAATACAAACTGATTATAAACATAACATGATATCCATGGTTCAATTATATAGCAATGAACAGAAACAGACGCAATCAATATATCTAATCATCAGACAAACTTTCGATACCAGATATATCACCACCATTGTCGTCGTGATTTTCGTTATGATCATCATCTTCATCGTCGTCGCTTTCACTACTGCTGTCTCCGCCCGTAATTATGAAGTTTTCAATTACATTTTCCATAATTCCTTCCTGTTCGATTTTTTCAACATGTTCACATACTTTTTCCCATTTTCTACACTGATGTCATCAACCCGTTGTTGGCACAATTTCATCACTTGCTCTAATTTAAAAGTTGTGTTTTGACCGGCTACCCACTGCTTGATATCTGCCCAAATCAATTCCAATGGATTTAGCTCAGGTGAATACGGCGGCAATCTGAGTACACAATGTCCATTCATAGCTAAGAGATTGTCAATCACGTAAGTTTTATGAAGTGGCTTATGTGTTTTAATGAGCCCGTAAAGCTCCACTTTCAGCATATTTTCCTGAAACTGCACATTGTTTCTTCTAAGCCAGTCCTGCATATCACTTTTCTTTGAATTACTCGAGGGAGCTTTATGCAACTGCACGTTATGGTAAGGTGCGTTATCTATTATAAAAACAGATCTAGGGGGCAAATTCGGAATCAACTTTTCCGTTATCCACTTCTGGTAATTGTTGGCATTCATTTCATGATGGTAGTCTCCAGTTTTCCTGTTCGATTTAAACATCAGAAATCCGCCAGGTACAAAACCCGCTCGACCCCCTGCATGAACAATAATAAGCCTAGGTCCTTTCGAAATAGGCGCCAGTAAACCTGAGGTTTTGTCATCACTCCAATTTTTTGGTCTTGTATGCGTGCTATGAATATACGTTTCATCCTCGTATATTAGAGGCCTACCTTCTTCTCTGTATTTCTTTATTGCGCGTAAATATGATACGCGCTGTTCTCGAATATCATGCCTTTCCTGTAATACCGCTTTATTATTTCTTGTCTTCTTCCATTTAAACCCCATATCACGTAAAATGATCTTTAAACTTGTACTACCGCCGTTAAAGTTCATGGCATCTTTTAGTTTAGGTAGCAGTTTACTGACAGTGGGCATTGCTTTGTCATTTATATAAAAATTATAAATTGTCTGTCGTATAACTCTTTTATCAAAATCATCAATATCTGTGATGCGTTTCGGTACACGATGAACTTTACCGGGCTTTCCAAAAGAGGTCCCTTCTTCCTCACACTGTTTCCCTTCTTTAATTATCTTTCTTATTGTTCTTTCGGGCACTTTAGTTGCTGCACTCACTCGTTCTTGCACCTTTTTCAGCGGTATTAAAAAGTCTCCAGAAGCTGCTTCACTCTTCATGAAAGAATGTATATTGTTCACAACTTCCCGAGTTTGGCTATGCAGTGTTTTTGCGCCAAGTTTAGACTGAATAAGAGGCATTTTAGTCTACACAAACACACACAACTGCAATTTGCCACGATAATAAATAAACAATATGAATATGAACTAACTAAACTAACAAACAGCAATTATCACGCACGTGGCAGGACGACGTTACACAGCCAAGGCTTTCTGTGAGACTGGCCACTTGCCATATTCTGCGCATGCGCGAGAGTGTAGGCTCACTGGCTAGCTACCACATGATTCTCACCGGCACAGAACGAACGTCCCAACTGTAATAGCTCAATTAGTGCTGTCCCGGCTGAAGGCAGCCACTGTCTCGATTGCCGCGCAATCCGTCAATTCTGCCTCAACTTCCTCCCTTCCCGTATCTCCAGATTATGTTATCCCTCCAACTCAACGTCACTTTGAATACATTGATCCTTCGCCTATTGCCGTTTATTTCTATGCAATATGTTGTTTGATTTAGAAATTATAAGCACATCAAAACTGGCCTGAAAAATTGTCAGTCGATTTTCTGGGATGACATCCTAATACTGGATCGAACTTACAGACATATTCACGTTGGAAAGTACGCTATCTTCAATATTCAACAGGGGCGTATTTAGAACTAGGCAGACTAGGCAGCTGCCTAAGGCGGCAGATTTGAGGGGGCGGTTTTAAGCTATTACTGTTGATTTTTTTATTTATTCATAACTCATTAAAATAGTAGGCCAACATAAACTTTAACGCACAAATGAAAAGGATATGAATGACATTGGCAACAATCAGTTCACATTTAATCAACGGTCTGCCAACGGAAAAAGGACAGTTTTTCAATAATAGTGTCACAATGCGATCATAGCACTTTTTTTAATGTTTTGCCGTCTCACCATAAGAATCTCACGTGATAACATTAAAGAACTTATTGGTATTATATTGCTATACATTAGAAAGGCAAATCTCGTTGCTCGCAATCATAAGCTTTGTGATGAGAGACGCCGCTAACTCGTCATAAGAGAAGCCAGTATCAACACTCAATAATGCCCATTCAGACTTAAATTCAAATAAAATACCGCCAGCCATTGTATCAGCCGGACGCTTGGCAGTTCAGTTTAATTTGAAATGAATGCAGTTGTTTTGTACCTAGGTTATTTATATTTTAATATTTATTATAATGAGTGAAAGTCGGAAAAAACTAAGTGGTTCTCAATACCGGAAACACCTCTGATTGAGGTTCTGGCTGATATGTACAGTACATCTATTATCGTGTCAGATGAAGAACTGCATCTGAAATCTGCATAATATGTAGCCAGTCAGCGATGTATGCAATGGAGGGGGAAAGGAACTGGTCACCCTACCCCATTATCTCCTGGTCTAGTTGCCTTATGAGTGATGCCTTGATGATGTCACTTGTGGAGTCCAGACTTATCTTCAGACAGTTGACTATACAACAATACCGGAAATTCGCGAAAGAAGGCAATAAAAGAGAGGAA
This sequence comes from Periplaneta americana, assembly GCF_040183065.1. Classification (NCBI taxonomy): domain Eukaryota; kingdom Metazoa; phylum Arthropoda; class Insecta; order Blattodea; family Blattidae; genus Periplaneta; species Periplaneta americana. The sequence goes on from NC_091120.1 coordinate 102,250,836, forward strand.
AGTGTGAGAAAAATACAAAAATAGATGTGCTATTTAAAAAAAAACAAACACAGCTAGCTTGTTCCAGTTCGAGTCCAGATACATCAGAGTGTTCATCAGAATGTGGCGAACAATACCGAAAATAATGGAGCGTGTGTTTTATCTGAGTTAGGAGTTTCCGCGGGATCAATTATTTCAGTTGATCCAAATGAAGCATAAGGGGCGGAAACATTTTTTTCTGCTTAGACGCGCCAAGTAGCTAGATTCACCTCTGATCTTCAATACAATGTATTTCCTCAATGGTGTGTAGAGGACTAAAGGATCGTATTACACCTCTCCTCATATTTCTGTTAATTAACTATCCTGCCTTGACCATCTTAAGAAGGAAAGGCATCCTTGTAAAAATACCTACTAAATTTAATGTCGTTCTGGAGATATAAAGTCAATGGCGGCCAGCTAAACATATTTTTGCAGTAGACCTATTTCCCTATTCATGAAATAGGGAAGCGTTATATTCGTTGTTATTTAAGTGAGTATAATGTGAAAAATTATCGAAGCTGTTTATATTTTTTAAAAAGGTTCATTTTGGAGAAAAATCATGTTCTTTATTATTGTGCCAGAGGGTTAAACCAATTGCTTTACTTACATTGGCGGATTGGATATATGTTAAAATGGTAGGTCGATATCCTTTTGTTTGGAAGCAGGGTAGATTTAGATTCTGATATTCAAATGAATTAATTTGTGCGTGACGATCTTTTGAATTGCGGACTTTCTTCGTCGTAATCGATTCTGTACACACTGTACAGTGCAAGTAAATTACTTGTGCCAGAAAATGTTTTCAATATATCCTGGGCACAGGAAGGAAGATTTTTTAATCTAATTTTAATGCCTGAAAATTACCTGTGATATCGTGAGAAAGTTTTTAATATTTTCCGTGTTGTATGCAGCACAGCTCTTATGTTTCTTTTCATGGGAGATAACATCTAATAAAGTGGAGCTCTTCTCATGAAATCTTAAGATTCTACTTAGTCTCATTCAGTCTTTTAGAACTCGCTCTTTCTTTCCCTCTGTTTAAATTAAATTTATGCTTAGAAAATCATGTGAAGCAGTAGCAATGATTTGTTTTTGATCCTTTTAATTAAGATTCACTGGACGTTTCCTTTAGTCGAACAAATGAAAAGAAACGAGTATATCTGCCCATCTAAGGAGACCTTACTCATAATATGAATTATGTTCAATACTTTCATCTGAAATTTTGTATTATGTCTAAACTAGACGAAGAAATAAATAAATTATGCTTATATCCCAGTTAGTTTCTATTTCTTTAGCTCATATGTTTCGTACTTACAGTTCTTTCATTTTGTTTGTTGGTATTATCTACTTTTATCTGCACTTTCTATAGAACCGACGCTTTTAGACGCTGTCATGGCGGAACTTCTATGAAAGGAGTCAACATTACGCATGACTTCGATCTAATTACACTACTAGTATAACCAATAATAGGTTAATGCTGATCCAAACAATAGCAGGCCTAAATATAGTACTCCCCTTTCCAAAATGTGGAAAGTCGCAATCATAGGCTATATAGATGGCATAAAAAAAGTTAGCGAAACCCATTCATATAACATTAAGTAGAAATAAATTACAGTTAATTTCTGGTTCATAACGAGGAATCTAAATTATTTGTCATTACAGTAATAAGTGCAGCCTGTGTGAAGAAACTCCTCAGAAAACCTTCTAGTCCAGTCGTCGACAAAACATCAACGTATGTGACGTCATATCAAACGCAGCCTACCTTGCAAGACGAGGGTGGTAGAAAGCAGTAGGTTAGGGAGAGTAGAGGACTTTACCTCGTCCGTATAGTCTGGAAATAATTAACTGAACTACGGTAAAATCTGGTTCTCTGTCATACGTTGCAATTTGTAATTGCTCAAATAAATGTTGGCCCGTCAATTGGGAGCGCGCTTTACATTTCACAGGTTTCATTTTTGAAAAAAAAATTGCTCACTTATCTATGTCGAACGGACATTAAAATAATCCTAGCATAAAATGACCTAAGGAGTGGATATTTTGAATTGTAGTAATTTTCGGGAAATTTTTAATCTGAGCAATTTTCCCTTATTTAAGCTTCTTTGCAAAGTTTTAAAATTTTATAATATCAAAAAAATGATATTTGGCAATGCTTTTTGCTTAATCAGTATTAATATAATGTCAAATTACACGTGACAATGAAGTTTTGTATAATGCCTCTTTATGGTAGCAGTAGTAGTAAGTAGTTTAGAAGAACATAACAAACATATTACATTTTCTTTGTGTGCACAACAAAAGAATTTCTCTTCCCAGCCTTCTACAAATATTCGTTTTGCTGCACTATTTACGTTAAACAGACATGCTGATCGCCAGTTACTACTTGTCTAAACTCGAACTGCCCATGTAAAAGTGTGACGTAAGCTCCCGCTTGCCGCATGAAATGCCGACCGCTGCTCTAATCACTTCTAGTGCGACGATGTCTGATCGATGAAATTCAGTGAAAATTGCACAAACCGATATTTCGATGCACAGTACATGCTGTACACGCTGACGTGGCTAATGGAACTGAAAGGAATTTTCAGAAGGGGGCACTACGACGCAGCATTGCGACCTTTTACGATCTATTGCGCTAACCCTCAAGCTAGGCGCATATCCAAACCCACACCAGCTGACTACACTAAAGTTCGCTACGTGCTCACGTATAGAGCAAGCCATCCCACTCGTCCTTAGGCCAGCCCTTTGCGTCGCAAGCCGACTTTCGGGGAATACTATGGAATGGTGACGAAATGGAGAAATGTTGACGGAATGATGTAGATGCCTAATATGGGGAAACGGGAGAGCACCGAGAAAAACTCTAACTCCCACCTTGTTCGCCACAAGTGTCACTAGGCCTGAACGAGACTGGAACCCAGCCCGCCTGCTTGACAGGCTGAAGGTCAGATCACTCAGCCACCAGCTTTCCAAAAACACGCTGTGAAATGTTTCATATAAAATAATTTTTTTCTCGAAAACAAAACAAAAAACGAGCAAAATTGTATTAAACTTTTATGTTTGAAATAACTAAAAGAATAACCCCTTGGAATTAATCACATTACTTACGGTTCACTCTGAATTGTTCGTCCATAAGAATATTTCGTCCATATGATATCACAGTCATAGCAAATAACAACAACAATAATAATAATAATAATAATAATAATAATAATAATAATAATAATAATAATAATAATAATAATTACATTCTTCTCTTGGTGAAAAGATTTGACTAATGTTATTAATGTTCTCTTTCTTCTTGTGGTTATACCGCATACAATTTAATTTTCTAACTAGACATCGGAAGTTAAGGCACTAAAAATGGTATTTTAGGCGCCTAAAAGGCTCTAAAAACAACAAAAATAGGCCAATAAAAAGCATTGAAATTTCATAATTAATAAAGTAAACACCCCTAAGTACGTAAGTAACTTAACAAAGTGCACTGGAAAAGTAGTTTCTCTGTTCGATGGACTTGTTACACTTGTACTTTTTCATCCGCAATTTCACGTTCGTAATTTGAGCAAACAATTCTTCAAGATCAACATACAAACTTCTGTAAGGTTTATTGAGAAAAATCAGTTTATATGCTGAAAAAGATCTGTCAACGCATACTGATGTGACTGGAGCATACTTAAAACAGTGCCATCCCGGCTACATAATAATCGTTCCATTATTAGTGAAAGCAGGAAATTCTGCTATACACTGACGATATAAAGAAGCTTTCGATGTTCTCAAAGTTGGCATTTTTCACCATACAACAGTACCCTCACAAAGTCAATCCTAGACTGGCTGTATACTTCGTGTTCTCAACACAACACAGTGCTGAAGTCAGAAGGACAAGGTCGATTCCGGAGTAATTAAAACAACAATGCTGCATTGCAACAGTGTGTCCCATATCTATGGCTACTAAGAGACCTGGAATTTCCTTAGTTTCCAACGCAGAGATAATTGCTGTATTGTTGTGTGAGTAGTCATATAAAGAAAAAGGCAAAAATGTACATAAAAAAACCAAAAAGGACAAAAAGAGTGCATATTAAAGCAAAAAAGGCGTTAACGGAAAAAAAGGCAAGATCAAACTTCATCAGAATGCTTCATTTCTCATGATTCATGATTTACTAAAAACCTTTAAATATGAACATTAAAATGAAATAGGAATTTCCCTAAATATCCTATGTCTACTTATGATTAATGTTGTTATGTTTACAGTATATTGATATCTATCCACAATTTGTTCTAGTTACCGTTCCTTCAGGATGTACGTTTTTAACAAAGTACCTGATGTTTACGTGTCGCGCGGATAACTGTAGATTTGCCGTATGGATTAGCAACTTATCTTTTTCAATGTGTTCCAAAAACGTTCGAATATTCGAATGATGTGTTCTAATGATTTTTTGAAAACGGAAGTGTTGCCTTTCCACAAAATTATTAGTACTCTGCGCTCTGTATATCTCTTGCCCATAGACATCCCAAAGTGTGCGGAAATCTTGGAGGTAGCCCTCTTCTGTCTTTTGCTAGACGGCATCTTACATATGTTATCTCGATGTATGCAAAAATATCTTGGATATCATCTTGAAAACTGTCTGTTATTTGGTCCAAATTATCTTCTATATCTACCAATGGAACAAAAGGAAGGGTCAGAAGGCGAAGAATGCCAATGTGAATGACATAATTTAGGAAAGTTCTCACTACGTGATGCCAAATGTTTTAACGAAAAAGAAATATTTTAGAACGAAACTTGAGCGGCATTTATTGCACTAATTTTGAATTCCACTAAGATTAATATATATTTAAAGCCGAGTTTATACTGTGTGCTGCAGTTTTGAAATGCTGGAATATACTTTTAATCTTTTCCAGCTGAACGTGCATGTATCGTACAACCGGGAAAATGTGCTCAAATACAGTCCCATTGACTATGTTTAGCTGGCAAAAATTGAGGGGAGCTGTTTTACTACTTACAGACATTAGTCAGCTAACAAAATGGATATAGGTCCTAATGTGGAGTGGAAGTTGTATATGTGCTCGGAAACTTGTGGTTAAGTGTGTTGTTACTAGTGGTAGTGAATACGTTATAGTCATGTTTTATTCTTATTATCCTCCACTAACTATCACACTAGCTCCCTCTTTTGTTTTCTTACAACCGTATAGTGAAGACACATTTTAATTGCAGTAATAATGTTTATTTTTAAATTACAATTGCATATTTCAAATGCTTGAAAAGGAAATAAAGAACATTAATTATAAAACAGAATTTAAATTTGAATTTTAATGTAGACGCTTTTTTTTTTTTTGTGAATGTAATATTTCGTTCGAATAATAATTTAATATATTTAATGTATGTACCTTTCGTTTACTTCAAGTTACTGTGAAGAAAGGCTGTTTACTTGTTACTGCCCGTACTACTGAATTTATAACATAAATTACAGTTCTTTATCGATAAGCAGTGTACTTTTCTCTAGCCCGCCGAGTAAGAGCAATATAAGTCTGCGTGATATGATAACTGAACTTACCCTAGCCGTGTACTGCAAGGTCAATTATTAGGCCTAACTCAGCCCGAGTCCTGCCCATGCTCATCTCTAGTTGAGATGTGTGTAGCTGCCGGTCACTGTTCTAATGTGTTCCAACTACGTTAATTTGTTTTCACCATGAAATGAGAAGGTACAAAATTGGTAGCCATTAGAAAGATTTTAATTACCTATGCTATTTTAGTAATATTAAATGCTTTATTCCCCGTATAAGTAACTTCATGCGGCCGGTTCCACTCTGTATAAAAGCAACAACTTTATAACTCTTAAGAATTAATTTATTTTCACCTCCGGCACACATTCTGCAGTCTCTCTCAGAACAGAAAGTGATTGTGCTCCATGCAAAGCACAGCTTCATCCCGCCATCCTTCCTGCCTGTTATGAGGATAAATATGCAAGAGCTTGTATGAGTTGAGTTTATCTCTGTGCTCATGATTGAATAATTTGTTAGGGAAATGAGCGAGGTACGAGCCCCACAGAGATGGCTAGAGGCGACTTGTACGATATTTTAAAACGCTAAATTAGCACCTCCTTTTAATTTATTAGGGTTTAAAGACGAAAATGATTCCGCATAATGTGCTTTAATAAAGACAATTTATTTTGTAAGCCAGTCTCAGGTTATCGCGTTGAGGCCAAGAGTTATGGTTGTTGAAATGAATTATCGATCAATTAAAGCACATGGCTGTAAGAAACGTTCATTCAGTTATCTTCATGTACCGAAATTGCAATTCTCATTTCTTAATTTTTGTAAAACAATATTTCTCAAAATAGAATACAAAACCTCTAATGGCAAAATTTCATTATATTAATATTCTCATTATATCAATATATTTAAATTTTATATTTTGCTCCCTATAATATCATAGTTCTAGTAAACTTCTATTAAATTAATTCTAATCATTTTAACCAACTACCTATCTCAACTTAATTATAATTCTTTACATATTGAATATAGACTGAATAGAATTACACTAGCTCGTAAATTAAGTTATTACTTTTCTTATAGGTTTTATCTCAATTTAAATGAACATGTACTAGTCGTTAAAACTTAACTAAAGAATATTGTTGGAGAATCTTTTAAGTGTATTATAAATATTGATAATTTAAATATGTATGTCACTATTGTATTGATTAAGGCTGATTGTGTGGAAGAGAAGACCTTTTGGCCATAACTCTGCCAGCAAAAATTAAACCTTCTACATTCTACGTATGAAATTATTGATGTATCCTGTTCTCTATGCGGAGGCGAATATATGAAGACCTAATATAAAACTTACAGGCTATGTAAATTATATTTTAAAGATCTGTATTAAATTTAGATGTGAAAGAAATGATAAAAAGCGGAAATAAAGATTTAAGACTCAGAATACAAATATTTTAGTCAAAATGTCAACATTTACAATAAAATTCCAGAATGACTGACCAGGGCACAAATTAACAAATTATAAATCGAAAGTAATATCCGAAACAGATATTTATAGAAAACTTTACGAAGGTTAAGTTATTAAGTTGTCATTTAAAGACGCCGTATCAACTACAAGGTTAGTTAGCGTAGATAAAATTGGTAATAGGAGATTGTATTTGGCGAGATGTGGCTGAGGGTTCGCTATGAATTTCCTGACATTCGCTGTACAGTTAGGAAAAATCTCGAAAAACCTCAACCGGTAATCAGTCCAAACGGGAATCGAACTCACGTCCAAGCAGCAGGAAAACGCGCTACCGCCTTAGTTACGCTGGTGGCTGAATGCTGTCTCCACCACCATCACCACTACCACCACCACCACCACCACCACCACCATCATCATCGTCATCATCATCATAATTAGTCTTAATTATTGAACTCATGAATTAATTCTCTATCATAAGGCGAAACATTTGAAGCTCATGTTTTTTCATTTCTCAGCGCTTTCCTTTTCTTATCGCTCTCCGAGTTCTTCCTCTTTTTTTAAAATTTATTTTGTTTCCTTTATCTAGGATTTTGGGGTTAGGCCTATAACTTTTAAATACATATTTTTATAGGTCACCTTAAAATTTAGACAGTATGCAAAATATTAAATACAATATACCGCGTTTTTTCTATGAATATTGCATAAAAGTAAATATCTGAACTTACAGATATGTGTCCAAAATAGCAATACGTATAAAATCAAATGTTAAAATATGATAGGATGGGAGAGGAGACCAGTAGAAATGTTTTTCATTATACAAACACGTTTAATTTTGTGTCATTTGGCGCTTATTCAACCTTGACGACAAGCGAAAGTCAATCGATATGATAAAAAATTAAGGCTGAACAAATTTTTTGTAAACCACTAAAAGGAAAATGAAATAAAGCAATAAAAATGCAACAAAATCAAAATCCGGACAGTTGAGAATGTCGCTGCAGATGGTCTAAGAATAAAAATGGGGGGAAAGATGATCACTACCATGGCTATGAAGTTTTATTTTTCATTACCGATCATCACAGAAACTAACCTTTGACGTCAGCACATAACGTGTAACGCCTCTGCAGTATGTATCGAGCTCTTTCAAAAGTATCTGATGTCGTCAGAGGACGCAGTGATCCATTTCACGAGATTCGCTTGTCATTCTACTGGCGTGTGCTACACTAAACTCTTTAAAGAACTGCAGGGAAAAAATCCAATGAGGTAGTCGTGCCGGCCATGGGACAGAGTCGTGTTGGCCAATTACTTCCAAATTTAATGTTGGGATGAGATGTTCTCTCACAAAGGCATGGATTGTGCAGGAACTTTTGTACAAGTTCCTTCGTACAGGAGTGGCCATTCTTACATACCAATAGCATCCTTAGGTCCCGTTCACGCGGTACGGGCATTTCTCGAATCGATTTCTTGCGGACTGAAGTATACACTCAGTTCGTTTATTTTTTCCCACCCAATTTGCACAGGGTGTCTCCAACCTTTAGGGTCAAAATTATACAGATTGTAGAGGAGAATTAATTGACTCTTTTTGTGTAGTATACATTTATAAATGAATAGTTGATCCAAATTTGTTGATTATAAGATTAAATTACCTTAGGGATAACAGCGTAATCTTTTTTGAGAGTTCTTATTGATAAATGGGTTTGCGACCTCGATGTTGGATTCTCTATATTGAGCATTGTGACATAATGACCCTAAAGGTTGGAGACACCCTGTACAAGGGGAAAAATGGAAAACTGTTTAGTGTTATCCACAAGAAATACATTCGAATAAATGCTTGTTTCAAGAAATTCCCGCACTGATTGAACGGGCGCTTACGTTTTATCCGTAGCGCACTCCAAGTTTTTCGTTTTCTTCTCTTGTCACAAAGGTCGAGAGTCGTGGCGCATATACAGAGTGGCAGTGAAATAACCTTGCAGATTGAAAGGGGCGATAGGGTACGCGTAAATGAATGGAAACCTATATTAAATGCACGGTTAATTAGAAAATTAAGTTGGAAGTTTCAGAAGTTCGGTAACATCGCCGCTAACACACTCTTCTCTTGATACAGATGTAAGAGGTCAACGAACTCGGTGTGTCTCTCTAGATGAGCTCTGGTTTCAACCAATTCGCATCGTGCAGCGGCTTGAATTTAGAGGTTTTAAAAATTAAATGAATACAAAAACCGTCCACACTATTGAAATATGTCAGAGGGTTAAATTACTATTTATTAGTTTTCTTTTCGATATGGATAAAAATCACGATCCTACTCGCAGTAGTTACCGAATAAGTGATTGTTAAAGATTTCAGAAAAATTTTTTTTTTTTCTGAAAAAACTAACTTTCCACCTATGTGATATAGTTTTTTGTTACATATGAGCTATTCGCTCTGAAAATCTGCAAATTTATTTCAATTCCATCCTGTATAAATCATAATAAAACATGTATTGCAGGATGTAAAATGTTCGAGTTGACCTGATGAACTCTGTATAAAACATATAATTTCCAACTAATTAACAAATCGACTAGTAAAGAGATAACAAAATAATTTTGTCAATATTTTGACCATTTCGGTTCATAACAATCATTTTATCTTTCTCATTTTTCTGTCCTTGAACGACATAGAGCTGTTTTGCCATTACTCACTTTCGATCCGCCATTTTCTATCATATTACCCGAGAATATAGGAAGACAGGAGAGAACCTCACCTGTTGCTGCTATCGGCTGCTATTTCGCATTGCGATATTTCAATGTCTACTTAAAATTAAGCCAGTTGTTGCGTATATAGTATAGCAGCTAAACCAAAACCTTCAGCAAATTTTGTGACCTTTCATATGCAACCATTAAATTGTTATGCAGTACTCGTACAGTATGTACAGATCTCTAATCTTTGATATTAGACCCTAACCATTATTTGTTCACAATATGTTTTAAGAGATTTGTCTATAGGCTAATACAATAGGGTAGTTATTTTAAAAAGCTATGTGCTTCAAAAAATTATATTTTTCTCAAACGTAAATAATTTAGAATGGATGTGGAAGTAACAGAAGTGTTAGTAGATGATTTATATAAATATATCAATTTTATTGTATATTTATTAAAAGTGTTATGGTATTTACATGGACTGAATACTTAATTTCTACTTTTCCTATTACTGTTCATTATATTCACTAAGAGAAAATTAGCACATGCATATAAGTCTTAATAAAACTGCCCAAATATTCACAGCAACACGAAACAGTATTCATAATATGAACAACCCATCTCTTAAGTCTGATTGAAGACACTCGAGAAGCCAGTGACAGAACAACTAATTCTACTGACATTACTAGACTTCAGCAAAGCTTTTGACAGAGTTCATACGAATATCATACTGTGTAAACTTCAAAACTACAACTTTTCTGCCGTTCGATTTCTACCTTCGTGAACGCTGTGTATCAGCCGGTGGTCATTTTTCCAATTTGCGTAACGTAAAGACTGGAATCTCCCAAGGCTCGGTTCCTGGGCCATTACGTTTTACACTTTAGATAAAAATGATGTAACAAAGATCTTAAAATATACTAAACACCATCTATACGCTGATGACTTACAACTTTACAGTCACTCCCGAACTTATACAATCAATGAATATGTGACCAGAATTAATGAAGATCTAGCATCTATAGCTCAATGGGAGCAAAAATTTGGACTCGGACTAAATTCAGATAAATCGCAAGTTGTAATAATGGGACACCAACGAGCATTAAAAAAAATAGATCTAGCCACTGCCTGCATCGAACACGAAGATAAATAATATCACAATTAGAAACTATAGCAAACCAATAAATAATTATAGGAGTACATTTAGATTCAAATATAAATTTTCAAAGTCAAGTGACCTACGTATGTAAGAAAACTTTTTCTCTAATTCATTCCCTTAAACAGTTAACCAGCGTTCTACGTCTTAGTCTCAAGAAGAATCTCATTCAAACTTTAGCGATGCCCCATTTTGATTACTACAATTTCCTATTCTCGAACCTAAATACTGATCTTGTCCACAGACTACAGCGTGTTCACAATATCTCTGTTCGTTTCGCTTGTAACATTAGACAATTCCATCATGTAATACCGTCACTAAAATTGTTGTCTTGGAATGCAATTAAAGAAAGGGACTCTTCAACTCCCTCTTATTACCATTTAAAATTACTCACACCTCCACACCTCTTACCTAGCATTTAATTTTTGTTAGTTTTCTTTACCTTTTATCCGGAATATGTACCTTCTATCTATTCCTCTGCACAGAACATCCTTCTAGTCATCATCATTCAGGATATAGATTCCACGCATCTTGAATTCTCTCCCTGACCATGTCAGAGACTATCGGACAATATCAAAATTCAAATCTAAATTAAAGAATCACATTCTAAAGGCATCCAACAAGGAAACCTCAGTGCGCCGAAACCAGCGGGCGCGACTGTCTCGCGCAGTTGACGTATGCTCCCGTTCCCAGCATACTCTCAAGCCTACTGCAGGGGGGGTAAGAGGAGTATAGCATGAGCGGCGCGATGAGTTCGAGCTGAGTTTTGCTTGTAGGATACTTATAGTTCATGGAACTGTTAGGTTGCGCAACTTCGGCTTAACCCATAGCATATAATAGGTATATTGTAACTATGCTAATAAGCAGGGAACGGATTTATATGGACTAAAAATATATGAAATATGTAAATATATATGTAGTTATTTTTACCAAAATATGGAATTAAATATGGATTTTTACCAAAATATGGAATTAAATATGGACTTAAAATTATAAAAAAATGACTATGTACGTTAAATATTGGTACATTTTAATCAAACTAAACAAAAAATATAATGGACGTACCTTATCTTCCAATGTAGTTTCAACAAAACACAATTTTTATTGTCTGTTACCATAACAATAGGTTACAAACATTTCTTTCAAGTGCTGAAAAGTGAATCTTCTTCTATTGTCTCTGAGGATAGATTTATACTGACTAAAAGAGCGTTCGACGTCACAAGAAGTAACTGGTACATAATTCAATTTCACAATGTCTGCTGGGGATAAGTCCAAGTTAATCTTCACTGTTGATTCACCACTCATCACAGCAACAACCTTTTGTAGTTCTTCATATCCAGGGTTTTTTGAAAGTACAGTGTCCACCTTAGCTCTTACTGCATCTGCAACTTTACCTCTACCACGATTCAGTTGTTCCACAGTACTATTTATAATTTCAAAACTTTCAGATAGTGAAAGGTGCCTATTTTGGAGACTTTTGAGCGTTTTTATGATGCATGAAAATGTATGCTGAATGTGAGCTAAGTCATTCTTCACACTTATGTCACAGGTAACTGTTTTCGCAGTATCAATTGAGACTGCATCTTCAGAGTCCAATGCAAGGAGAACATTGTTAATAGAGTCTATATGTTCGGCATAATATTCAACTGCTTCTAGCCATGTACCCCATCTAGTTAAAATTGGCTTTGGTGGCAATGGAATTTCAGGGTACATTTCTTTCAACACGTTAACTCTACTGGGAGCTTTGAGAAATACTTTTTTCACTGATGAAATCAACAAATCTACTTTAGGGAAATTGTCTCTGACCACTTCTGCCACACGATGAAATGCATGCGCCACACAAGTAAAATGAGTCAATTTAGGATATACAACAGATAATGCTTGTCCAGCTTTGACCATATAAGGGGCAGCATCGCTAATAAAGAATAACACATTATCGTACATAATACCCTTTGGCCACAGGATACCCATAGCTTCGTTGAACAGTTTAACTATAGTTTTGTTATTGCACTTTTCTAGAACATCACAATGTAAAAGAATTCGTTCAGAATATTGTTCACTTAACAAACCGATAACTACATTACCAACAAGTCTACCTTCTTTGTCGGGAGTCTCATCAATGGAAACCCAAATTGAACTATCTTTAATTTCATCTCTTATCTTCTGTATTGTCTCATCGTAGATGGATGGAGCATACGTCTTCCTAAGTGTTGACTCATCCGGGATTGTATGTTGAGTATATTTTTCAAGGAATTCCCTGAAGACCTTATTCTTTAGTTTGTAGAGAGGAATATCAGCAGAGATGAGAGAACGGCACAGGTCGATGTTAAACTCAGATCTTACATTCGATGTTGTTGGTTGTGTTAAAAACAATTGTCTCTGCTTGGAATTTAGTTGTTTGTTGGCCTGATGTTTACTAGTTGTAATGTGTTGTTGCACCAGGAACTTTTGTGTAGATGATACTGCACACTGACACAAATTACAAAATAATATTTTATTGTCAGTTGATAAACCATCTTCTTTAAATTCTGAAATGTAACTTGTTAGTTTTGATTTTAAATTGACTGAATGACGTACTTTTGGCATATTTACCGTCTTTATAGTATGATTTACAAAACTGAACCTATGTGTACTCTGACTGGCATTTAACTGTTGAGCTGCACAACTGAAGTCTGTTAAAAATTTTAAATTAAATTAATACAGTTTTGTAACTTACTTTCCCATTGTTGATAGGACTGCTAATTTTCAAATAACTCTGATGTTAAAGGGATTACTGAACATGTGTTTAAATCTCTATTGTTGAAATGTATTTTTAAAAGTTAATGGAATTTTGTTTTGTTTTATTGTTAAACCTAATATAATATGGACTGTTTTATATGAAATATGGAAAATATATGGAAATTAACGAAAATATGTACTAAACTCTAAAATATGGAAAAATATGGAAAATAAAAGTAGGATTTTTCAACCCTACACATTGTGAAACATAAAGATAATGCAAAATATAAATTATATTAGCTTTATAAGTAAATATGTATTTACATATAAATCCTTTCCCTGCTAATAAGTCATATTGTCAGTTTTACCCTTAATATGGAACATATTTATTATCATTAATATATTATTATTATTATTATTATTATTATTATTATTATTATTATTATTATTATTATCATCATCATTGCTATTACTGTAATTTCAATTATCTTCTTTCTTCTTCTTGTATCAGCTTAATAAGTGCTCTATGGTGTTCATCGAACTAACCTCTAGTGAACTTTAATTTAATCTGTATTATTTTGGTATGTTTGTATTTGTTGTATTTGTATGTGTTATCTGGTAGGATGGACGAGAAGGCTCTGTCGCCTTAATCCTGTCAGATTAAATAAAATAATTACTCTTAAAAACAGCTCATTAACGCACCGGAAAAGAGATGAACTGTGAATAATTTGACGGTCATACTACTACACCGTTTTTATTTCACAGACGTTTCTCATATTTCTAAACTCTCAAACCTTACTCAGTGTTTCCAGATTAGCAACACTAAAATTCACCCACGTAACAACCAAATTTCACACAATTCCACACAAGACTTTAGAACAAATTTTTATGGACTATAGTCTAATCATGCAGAATATATAGATGTGGTAATTAACGCATAATTACATAGCTTTCTGCACAAAAACACTCATTTAGCGTCCCTCCCGTATGTATGCTTTTATTATCGCTGGTACTTTTAGAAGTAGGCCCATCTTCCATTGTGTAAACGTTGTTTGTATAGTGTTTAAATTTATGTATTATGCATAAATATTATTTGACTATTTATTTATATTCAATATTATTTGTTTAAATACGGTGTAAATTTAGTCTTAGGTAATAGAAAATAAATTTGTTACGGGTCGTACATGGAGCAGATTAGAGAGAGACGGGGAAAACCAGACAAGTGACTGAGCTTTCTTACCCATCCTCTCGAAATATATATATATATATATATATATATATATATATATATATATATATATATATATATATTTAAATCCACGAACAGAAGCGGGCTTCCAATTAGAGGTGGCTTACATAGATACATACACAAAATACATAATGAGAAAAAAAAAAAACAAAACAAACAACACAGACGAAAGAAAGAAAATACATAACGGTAATAGATGCTAGAATACAATATTGCAGTTAATATAGTGCCAAATGTCAATATAATGATGCAAAATTATTTAAAAACTAGAGTAAAAACATTATAATACACTTCTTCATAATTCAAATATCTAAGGAAATACAATTCTTTTTAATATTGTATGAAATTTTTCAATTGTTAAACTGAAATCTAATTGAGAATCACAGTTTAAAGACAGAGAGTTGTAAGTATTACACATAACAAACAATGGAGAATTGTTGAAGAAAACAGTTCTAGGAATGGGAATAACAAAAGTTTTCCTATGACGTAATTCTGTTATTTTTTTACATTAAACTGAAGAAATTTAAGAAAATCACAGTTATTCAATATACCGATAACAGTCTTATAGAGTAAAATTTGAGTATTTATTAATCGTCTAGATTTTAAAGTTTTATATAACTAAATTCAAAAAGTAACTGATTATATGAAATTTGTTTGTCAAAAGATGACACGTGATGTTTTTTAAAATATAAATAGCGTAAAAATCGTTTCTGTATCCTTTCTATTTGCATAATCGAATAGCGGTATTTTAATGCAAGAAAACTCATCTAACTCATCCAACGACTCATTGTCGTCAGTATTATTGAAGACAAAACGGAATAATATGAAAGTAGATAGACGGAAATATCAGGCAACAAGCAAAATGGAAAACTTAATGGATTTACGCTAATCCAATGCCTTCAATAATGTAATATCAGGCTTACATAATAATTTGCTATTCATATTACTCTGGCCTTCTATGCCCAAGGTTGCGGGTTCGATCACGGGCCAGGTCGATGGCATTTAAGTGTGCTTAAATGCGACAGGCTCATGTCAGTAGATTTAGTGTCATGTAAAAGAACTCCTGCGGGACAAAATTCAGGCACATCCGGCAACGCTTATATAACCTCTGCAGTTGCGAGCGTCGTTAGATAAAACATAACATTTAACATTTCATATTACTTTAGTTGCCGTATTTTAGGCAACCGAAGATCGGTTAAACGTTTCTTCAATAAATATATCATTTAAATAATATTATGAAGTACTTAACTATCGGTTGGAAATTCTAAATCACCTTCTGTACTGTTCAAAATATGCAATGTTTATGTTTTGCTTATCCTAAACCGCATTTGAAAATATTTTTATTCCATTGTATTAAAATAGTTTTCCCTTTCGGAAATTATCCTTGTCCGTCTTGATGAGAAATCATCATTTTAAAATATTAAGTCCATTATTCTCCTCGTCGTATGAAAATTATTATCGTTAGTGCAGGATTAATTATTTAAATGGCGAAATATTGACCAATTAACTTAAATAGAGCTTAAAGCCTAATTTGTGTTGGTGAAATGTATTGTTCATTTAAGTGTCAATTAAAAATAATTTAATTAACAATTAAAATTAAAATTTTCGGTGAAATCGGCCCTAAATACCATTACTTAAATCATGAAGAAAGGATGACTTAAAGGATAAAGCGCCGAAATGATAAACTTATTCCGTGAATGGGAAATACATTAATATTATTTAAAACTGTTTACACGTTAGTGAACGGGCCAAGCCAAATGCAGTAGACTTACTGCAAAACATTTTTATTTAATTTATTGTAGGAGCAATGACATAAAATTTCTTCGTTTACATGAACTGCCACTCTTTTTGCAGATGACACTGGTGTAGTATTTTATATTACTGACTCCATTGAAGAACTGTTTGAAAAGTTTGAGGCAGACATTATTACTCTTGAAAATCGGTTAAGCGCAAATAGGCTTTCTTTGAATTTGAAAAAAAAAACTGTGTATACTATTTTCACTAAACCTTCTTTTTATTATACTATTCCGAAATAATTAAAGTTTAATGATTCTGTAATACAAAAAGCTGCATCAGTTAAATTTTTAGGTTTGATTTTTCATAAATATTTAACATGGGATAAGCATATTTTGGCTGTCTGTGAGAAAATTGCTTCAATGTCTGGTATTTTGAAAAGGCTTAAAAGATCTTTGCCTATATCTTGTCTGTTGAATGTATATTATGCTTTTATCCATTCTCATTTAATGTAGCTATATGTCATTTATTTGGGGACATAATAAGTAAATTGTTTTGAGACGTTTACAAATTATTAAAAATAGAGCTTAAAGAAATTTATTGGGTTTTCATTATTTGACTTCAGTTAAATATCTTTTGTTCTACTAGTTGAATCAATTATCAAATTAGGTGCTGCTATTTTCATGTACAAAAATTATTAACAATTTAATACATAGTAATATTATATTTCAGTTTAATAAAGATATTTAACAAGACAAAAAGAAAATATATTTTTTTTCTCAGCATAGTTCAGTAACTTATGGAACGAAAGGAATTAAGTATTTTTTAATAACTTTTAATCAACTTCCTTTAGAATATTAAATTTTACCAAATTGCCGGTGTTTTAAGAATTGTTTCAAAATACGTTTTTGGAAAGATTATTTATTTTAATTCTCAATTGATTGATGTATTTCATGGTTTCAAACTTTTTCTTCTTTCTGCCCAAAACTTTGTTAGCTGACTATTTGTTCTTGTTTTACTTTCTTTCTTTTATAAATTCTTGTGATATTGTAGTTTCATGACGTTTTAAATTACATTGTACAACATGTGTGTGTGTTCTTGTATAGCCCCTATATATGAGTTATACTCGTTGTGGCATACTCAATAAATTAAAAAAATATATATGATAAGTAAGTTTAGTGCTTTACATATTTATTTTCATAGCATTTGCAAATAATAATCAAAATGGTTTCCGTCAGAAAGCTTTACATTGTTCATTAGATTTATTATTAAATTCTCGTACATGCTATGTTCATAAACCGCTCGATGTTGACTGAGCCAAGAATTAATATTGTAACAAATTTATATTTACCGTGAAAGTGAATTGCTGCAATAATCTAAATATAAGCCTCAAACATTATTGTACAAATTTAGTTTCATAACTAAAGGCCACAACCAGAATGCATTCGGTTTCTAGTTCTTCATAAATGCAAGCGGTTGGTAACGATTACAGAGCAGGCTCGACATCTTTCATGCAAGGCACTAATATACTCGTATGCAGTCAATTGGGTTAACTTTTCATTATTCGGGTAAGTTTGTACTACTCTGTAATTTCATTTTCACGTGACAGGTGGTGCAACTCTTTGCAGTTGTTTTGTACAATAAGTAGAAAGTTACAACATTGCATAAATGTTTAAAGCTATGGAATGCCAGTTATTTCAAATAAAACGAAACAAAGCAAACAGTTAAAAATTTGTGGTCCTTAATCATATTTGATTTCCGTCACGAACAATCTTCTTCAATGTAAAAAGAGCTTCATTAAGAAATTGTACTAAAACTCTTACATCATTAATTCTACATAAAATGTGAATAAAGAATTGTAAATTTCGTGTTCACTTACGTTATTTACTCGCAATACTTAGTCGTGGATTCAACTCTTGTACTTCGATCGTGGAAAACGAAGATAGGGAGTGAGCGAAAGTTGTTGCATGTTTACAGCAATTTTGTAACAATTTATAAAACATTCGTTCTAAAATAAATTAAATGACGTTGATAGCCATTTATTTACTCTTTCATTTATATTACATAGATTTGTATTGTAGAGATCAGCTAGTGGCATTTAACAATGTTACGCCCGCCAATATCAGTTACATTCTGTGTCCAGCACAGCAACAATTTTCGCTCATTCCCCATATTCAATCGCTTGTCACGCCCAAAATACGAGTTGGACTTAAACATAGTGCGAGCGAAATACGTAAGCAAATAGGAACTTTTGAAATTTGTACTTAGACTTTAGCTAGCTTTTTTCGTACGATGTAAGAGTAATGAAAGGGAGAAAAATTCTCTCCGGCGCCGGGATTTGAACCCGGGTTTTCTGGAAATATCTGCATGGAAATATCATATGTACTTCGGTACATTAAAATAATATATAGCTTTTTTCGTTTTAATTGTTTTGACACAAAACATTAATACGCAGTACATGCGCGTGTATACTATAATATTTAATAAAATTCAAAGATAAAAAAATATATAGGATGATTAATAAGTAATGTCATTAATTTCAGGAGGTTATTCTTTGAGATATCTCAAACAAAAAGCGTAATGCAATTTTGGTCGTTTTTGCTTCCTTTTCGACATAAAAATGGTTTTATATGGAATATTTCATAGCATGTTTTGGGAAAGCCATTGATTTAATTCCCAATATGCTCGGTCAATTTTAAGAGAACAATGTATTATTATAATAAATGATTGAAAAATTTTATTTTTGTACTTTAAATGTGCAGAAATTTCACCCGAGCAAATGTAACTTTTCGTTCTGCAAATGAATTTCACAATGTTACATTTGTTCGAATCAAATTTCTCCACATTTTAAGAACAAAAATAAAATTATTTGAAACGATTATTATCGTAATAGCCTACGTTACTCTCTTAAATGACTGAGCATATTGGGTATTAAACCAATAGCTTTCCCAAGCACGCTATGAAATATTTCATATCAAACAATTTTTGTCCCGAAACGGAAACAAAAAGAAGACAAATTATATTAAAGTTTTTTGTTTGAAATATCTCAAAGAATAACTCCCTGAAATTAATTATATTACTTACTGTTCACCCTATGTATCGGGTAAAGCGATATGTCTTAAAAATAAGTTTTTAGATAAATGAAAATTAAATTCGGACCCATACTGCAAATAATTTTCTACACATACACAGCAAATGCTGGTATTATTTTGTGTTTTGCACATCCACTTGTAGAATTTAATATGTGTGTTCACCTAGGGAACAAAACTCCATTTGCACAAAAAATGACTTAACCCCCAAAACCCGAATACCATCGATATTATATAGCTACTTTACATAGGCTTAAATTTATTAAACAGTTACGTGTATACAGAGGTTCCCTTGTTAATTTTCTTTACTATGTCATACACAGATTTGTTATTAACCGCCTATAATTTCAATAGTATCTTTGATAGGAGTGTCTACTCTCTACTACTGGAGTTACATGTGACTCACTTGCCGAGTTAGCTTACCAGCAGCTGAATTATTGGTCCTAATGAGTGTATCTTGTTTATGTTGTCTGTATCTTATAACGGAATTCGACAGCTTCACGAAAGTAAATCGCTTTCAGATGATGATAGATGTAAGCTATACGTGGTGTGTCTAAAAAGTTCGGTGAATGTTGTCATATCTGAACGGCAACTTGGCGCATGTGCTTGCGCATGAGCATGGTTCTTCAGAGACTTGGGGAGAATCGATACACAGCATGCAATGCATGTGACTGGCAGTGTAAACAGACTGCGACCAATTGAACGTAGTCAGTGTGAGAGGAAGTGTCACAGCGCAATGGAGCAACGTGTAAACATCACGTTCAGCTACAAATTGGGGAAGACTGCAACGGAGACACATGGAATGTTGGTGCAGGTGTACGGGAGGGAAGCCGTGAGCAGAAAATGTGTTTACGAATAGTTTAAACGCTTCCGTGAAGGGAAGGAAACAATTGAGAATGAGCCTCGTTCAGGTCGGCCATCGACAAGTAGAACCCCAGAAATGATCGAGAAAGTGCGACAAATGCTGGCACAAGATCGGCGACTGACTCTAAGATTGATTGCGGAGGAATTGGACATTAGCAAGGACACGGTGCACACCATCGTCCGCGATGATTTGGGTAAGCAGAAGATCTGCTCCCGATTTGTGCCGCAGAAGCTCACAGACGAGCAGAAAGCAAAATGGATGGAAACTTCTGGTGATTTCATTTCCATGTGTGACCAGGATCCATTGCTTCTGAAAACCATCGTCACGGGAGATGAGACCTGGTGCTACCAGTTCGATCCGGAATCAAAAGGCAATCGATGTCATGGTGTTCACCGACTTCCCCGTGACAAAAAAAAAAAGCCGTCTGCAAAAATCCAAGGTGAAAACACTGTTGATCGCCTTCTTCGACAACAACGGCATCATCCACAAGGAATTTGTTCCTGCAGGTCAAACCATTAATGCTGCATTTTACCAGTCCGTTTTGAACCGATTGCTACAGCATATCCGGCGGGTTCGGCCAGAGTTGCACAGGACTGGAAAATGAATCCTGCTCCATGACAATGCCCCTGCACACTGTGCGATCCGTGTGCGCCAATTCCTGGCTCAGAAGATCGTTACTGTTCTTGAACACACTCCGTAGTCCCCTGATCTGGCTCCTGCGGACTCCTTCCTGTTTCCCCGCTTGAAGGCGGCCATGAAAGATGAACGTTTTGCGGACGTGAATGCCATCAAAGATCGTGTGACAGCCGTTCTGCGATCGATTCCACAGGAGGCTTTTGCTGATAGTTTCCAGAAGCTGTACGAACGTTGTCAAAAGTGTGTTGTAGCGGGTGGCGACTATTTTGAAGGGCAATAAAGAAAATTTGTTTGTATCTTTGTTTTGTTTTTCTGATAGCATTCGCCGAACTTTTTAGTCATGGAGCAGCATCCATTTTCCAGTCCTGTGCAACTCTGGCCGATCCCGCCGGATACGCTGTAGCAATCGGTTCAAAACGGACTGGTAAAATGCAGCATTAATGGTTTGACCTGCAGGAACAAATTCCTTGTGGATGATGCCGTTGTTGTCGAAGAAGGCGATCAACAGTGTTTTCACCTTGGATTTTTGCAGAGGGCTTTTTTTTTTTTTTTGGTCGCGGGGAAGTCGGTGGACACCATGACATCAATTGCCGTTTTGATTCCGGATGGAACTGGTAGCACTAGGTGTCATCTCCCGTGACGATGGTTTTCAGTAGCAATGGATCCTGGTCACACATGGAAATGAAATCACCAGAAGTTTCCATCCGTTTTGATTTCCGCTCGTCTGTGAGCTTGTGCGGCACAAATCGGGAGCAGATCTTTCGCTTACCCAAATCATCGCGGACGATGGTGTGCACCGTGTCCTTGCTAATGTCCAATTCCTCCGCAATCAATCTTAGAGTCAGTCGCCGATCTTGTGCCAGCATTTGTCGCAGTTTCTCAATCATTTCTGGGGTTCTGCTTGTCGATGGCCGACCTGAACGTGGCCCATTTTCAATTGTTTCCATCCCTTCACGGAAGCGTTTAAACCTTTCGTAAACACAAATTTCTGCTCACGGCTTCCCTCTCGTACACCTGCACCAACATTCCATGTGTCTCCGTTGCAGTCTTCCCCAATTTGTAGCAGAACTTGATGTTTACACGTTGCTCCATTGCGCTGTGACACTTCCTCTCACACTGACTACGTTCAATTGGTCGCAGTCTGTTTACACTGCCAGTCACATGCATTGCATGCTGTGTATCAATTCTCTCCAAGTCTCTCAAGAACCATGCGCATGCGCAAGCACATGTGCCAAGTTGCCGTTCAGATATGACGCCATTCACCGAACTTTTAAGACACACCACGTATATCTATTTCTATAGCCCTCTATATATGCCATATTTCTATGTTTTGTTTCGTCTAACTTGGAATCTTGATTTCTTAACTGATTAGATTGAAAAATCGTTACCCTCTACAGTTCTCCACAATGTTCAACTCCTGCTTAATATCGAAGATCATAACTTCCAGACACTCGTGGTGTGGCGGCTCGATATTTGACGATGTGTGGAGTAGTGTGGGAGCAATGGATTTATTGGTCATTTATTTTTGTCATGTGAACTGAAACAATATGGCGTGGTATTCCGTGTCGAGGGCGCCGATATATTATGAGCTCAGTGAGGTTCCACTTTCAGAGCTCTTTTCACGTATGTACTAGCCTACCTACCTTATTTTTCTTCGTTTTGTTCATTCTCTTCTACTTGCAGGAAGAAAATACTATTCCAGTGTCATGTGCCAACTTACCTGAAAATAAAAAAGAATATATATATAATTTTTGTAATATATTAAAGTTTAATTTACAACTTTCTAATATAATTGTACATGAAATAGGCCTGTAAGTCACTTGGCTTCAAATGATTTTGATACGAATTAGAGTAAAAATAGTACCAAGATTGACCATTAAGTAAGGTTACCTGTTTTGATTAGGGATTAATGTATAACTTACGCACAAATTATATTTACAGTTTGAACTACAAACTGGTTAAAACTTTTTTACATTGTTTCCTAGAAGATTTATACACTTATCCCATTGTAACACAAACTTCAATAGAAAATTCGCTTTCTGTAAAAATCTTGATGTTGTAGCCGATCTTAGACGGCACTTGTACAGTAGTATGTCTATCACCCAGAAATTCTTCTATGTTTCTTCAGTGGTCTAAACAAATGAAAATCGGACTAGAATAAGTCCGGACTGTATAGACTAGTGATCTAGGGTGCTATTCATAGACATTTCGCAGCACGCGCTACGAGCGTACTAAGCTAGCCCCGGCTATCCACTGGTTACTAGTACAGAATTCAAATAATATCCTATCGCTAACACTGGTTTATGAGTACGAAAAACGCTGATCATCCACCGGAAGCCCGCGCTAAAAATGTCTATGAATACGGCCCCTAGTGATCAACAACCCATGCTCTTTGTGCAAGAGCGCTCTTCGCTGCACCCTAGCAGTTTGCAAGAGCGGATCCAAAGACACTCTAGGAATAGATAATAATAATAATAATAATAATAATAATAATAATAATAATAATAATGTTTTATTTTCGCTGGCAGAGTTAAGGCCATAAGGCCTTCTCTTCCACTCAACCAGCCTTAATAAATACAATACATATTTAAATTACAAATATTTACACTACACTTAAAAGGTTCTCCAGCAATATTCTTCAGTTTTAACGACTAGTAGACTACATATTTATTTAAATTTAGATAAACCTATAAGGTAAAGTAGTAACTTAATTTATGAGCTAATTTAATTCAATGAATTATAATTAATTTAATATTTGAGATAGGTAGTAAAATAATGAAAATTAATTTAATATAAGCTTACTAGGACTATGTCACAGAGAGAAAAAATGTATATATAAATCTAAAATATATTTCTATAATGAGAATATTAATGTAATTGCCATTAGAGGTTTTGTAAATCTATTTAGAGAAATTAATGATAATAATAAGAATGGACAGATGTTAGGTTCATTATAAGTAACAAATATTAATCAGCAATTAATGTGTTAAGTAAGAACTTATATAATTTTGACCTAAATGAAGTTATTGTCCAACAACCCCTTATATCACTCGGAAGCGAGTTCCAATTTCTAGCAAATAAAACTGTATAGGATGAAGAATATAAAAAATGTCTTGTGGTAGGGTATAATGAGTAAATTGTTATGATGAGATCTTGTACTTAGCTGATGATATGCGGATAAATTTAAAAAACGAGAAGCCAAATAGATTGGGGTAGCGGTGCGCAGAATTTGAAATAAGAGAACAAGAGAATGCAGGGCTCGTCGATCGCTTAACTTTAGCCAAGACAGAGTTTGGAAAGACGGGGAAACATGATCATACTTACGAATATTACAAATATAACGGACGCACGCATTATGCACACGTTGTAGCCTGCTGCTCAAATTTGCATTTAGGTTACTTAATATAATATCGCAGTAGTCAAAATGTGGCATCACAAGTGTTTGTACAAGGATTAATTTTAATTTATTGGGAAGAAAGTGCTTCAGTCGCTTTAATGAGTGAACAATAGAAAATATTTTTTTGGAAGTGTGATTCACTTGTTCATTCCATTCCAGGTGACAATCCATATAAATACCAAGGTTCTTCACAGTCGAACTGTATGGAATAGTAGTATTATTTACAATTATCGGTGGCAAATTTTGTTTGTCACACTTCGATCTTTGATGTTCTATTAAGATTGCCTGTGATTTACTTGCATTTAAATTAAGTCCGTGCGTTTTCGACCATATGGCTATAGAATTCAAGTCATCATTAACTTTAGTTATAGCGTCATTTATGTAGTTAGGTCGAGTATGCAGATAGATTTGTATGTGTCCGCATAAATAGAGGTTAGATTAGAAGAAATATCATTAATATGAATAGAAAATAGTATAGGTCCTAGGACAGAGCCTTGTGGTACGCCAGTCTTCGTGGTATGCCAAGTGGAATAACGATTATTAATAGACACGCACTGTTGGCGTTCACGAAGATAGGAGTCCATCCACGCTAAGGCATTATCAGAAAAATGCAATGCTCTTAATTTTGCAATTAGTAAGTCAACGTCTACAGTGTCGAAGGCTTTGGAGTAGTCTAAAATTATTAGTATTGTGATCTGTCCTTTGTCTAAAGCTTCACGTATATTCTCAGTCACTTTAAGCAGTGCAGTCGATGTGCTGTGTCCCGTTCTGAAGCCTGATTGGTAAGGGTCAAGAATATTGTGAGTATTGAGGTAATCTGTCAATTGTTTGTGCACAATTCGTTCCAAAGCTTTTGAGAGAACAGGAAGAATACTAATTGATATACTAATTGATAATTTACTGTGGCCAAGCACTTCTGTCATCAGTTCTTCCCTATGAGGCTACGTACTCTATTCAGTTCCGAGTGAAAATGCTTTTTACGTTTTATATATTACTAACCTTTCTTGGTTGTAGAAATAAAACAATATCATGGAATATAAAGTTAGATATGTATGGAAGATATGTTTTTAATGAATTGAGAAACAGTTAAAGCATTTAATTACTATTATTTATTGCAGATATCAATGTATAGTCTATAGTATAAATTTAATTGCGTCGCATGATATACATAGCCCCTCTTACCTGGAGTATACTCATACTAAATAATTTTCCATTTAATGTTAAAAATACTATTTCATAAGTTTTCATAGTGTTTCTGTAGAATAAGATAATCAATACAGTATGAATTCTAAAACTTTTGCATGTGGTTTTTCCATTAAATATTTAAGTTTAATCCTTACACACAATTTAAATTCTGAAAACTAAATTATGAAATCATAGATGAAGTATATAGACAACCAAAATTTATTTTTCGTAATTCAAGAAAAATTTTAAGTATGAACATATTTAAAATTACTTTGTAACAGTTTAATATATAGAGAATTCAATTATGTTGTCACCTTCATCTTCCTCAAGATTTTGTTCTCAAAAGTAAAAAGGGATTTTGTTGTTTATTTGTTAATATCCAAGTTTCACAGCAATATAGGAGAGTTGGTAGGATTATTGTTTCATAGCATCTTAATTTTGATAATCTAGAAAGGAGTTTGGAACTAAGCAATTTATGAAGGGAGTAGTAACACTTATTTGCCATAACGAGTCTATGTTCAATTTCTTTCCCAAATAAGCCTGTTTCATTAATTATACTTCCTAAGTATTTAAATTTAGTAAATTTTTTAAACTCCCAATCATCTATTACAAGTGACCTTCTATTATTAGGGGTACGTGATATATTCATGTATTTAGTTTTGTCAGAATTATTTTTAACCCTATTATTCTTGTTCCTTTGGATGATCGTCCACCTCTGCTTCAGCATGTGGGCGTGAGTCCAGCAGCCGGCTGGTCGGTCTAGGCCCTTCACGGTCTGTAGCGCCACGGATTATTATTATTATTATTATTATTATTATTATTATTATTATTATTATTATTATTATTATTATTATTATTATTATTATTCCTTCTACTAAGAGTCTAAAAAGTTTCTTGATATCATCTTCTGTTTGTCCTAGAAGGACAATATCATCAGAATATGCTAATAAATTAATTTTACCATTGCGCAATGAAATTCTAATATTTTTATTCCTAAGTTTCAGTAATTCCTTTTCTAAGACAAAATTAAAAAGTATGGGTGACAAACTATCTCGCTGTCTCGCACCAGATTGAGCTTCAAAACTATCTGAAATAACAGTTCCAACTTTAATTTTGCATTTCGAATTACTCATGCATTAATTGTATTAATTTTTGTGGTATTCCAAACTCTGTCAAAACTGACCATAAATATTTTCTCCTCACAGTATAATAAGCTTTTTCAAAGTCAACAAAAACCAAATGTAAATCCTTTCCAAATTCCCAGTTTTTAGAAACAAGTTGTTGAAGAATGAAAATCTGATCACGTGTTGATCTTTCTTGTATGAAACCTGCTTGATTATCATTAATATTCTCTGAGATGTATGGTTTAATTCTGTTTAATAACATATGGTCCACACCTGTGGAGTAACGGTCAGCGCGTCTGGCTGCGAAACCAGGTGGCCCGAGTTCGAATCCCGGTCGGGGCAAGTTACCTGGTTGAGGTTTTTTCCGGGGTTTTCCCTCAATCCAATACGAGCAAATGCTGGGTAACTTTCGGTGCTGGATCCCGAGACTCATTTCACCGGCATTATCACCTTCATATCATTCGGACGCTAAATAACCTAGATGTTGATACAGCGTCGTAAAATAACCCAATAAAATAAAAATAACATATGGGATAATAAATAAATAAATAAATAAATAAATAAATAAATAAATAAATAAATAAATAATTAAATAAATACATATTGTCCACACCTGTGGAGTAACGATTAGCGCGTCTGGCCGTGAAACCAGGCATCCCGGGTTCGATTCCCGGTCGGGGCAAGTTACCTGGTTGAGGTTTTTTCCGGGGTATTCCCTCAACCCAATATGAAGAAATGCTGGGTAACTTTCGGTGCTGGACCCCGGATTCATTTCACCGGCATTATCACCTTCATCTCAGACGCTAAATAACCTAAGATGTTGATAAAGCGTCGTAAAATAACGTACTAAAATGAAAATAAAAATTCATACGTACATAAATAAATAATTAAACAATTAAACAAATAAATGTATAAATACACAATTAAACAAATAAATAAGTAAATAAATAAACAATTAAACTAATTAATTAATAAGTAAATAAATGAACAATTAAACAAATAAATAAATATAATTTTACAGTGCTCAATTGTTATAGCAATCTTCATAGAGGTTACATTCATTCACTTCGTGCGTTACCCTGATTGTATGGTATACGAAATATTGTAAAAGGGTTAAAATTAAACGAATGATTATTCAGACTCTAAAGTACGCCAATTTGTGCAGCCTTCTTGGCAATATGTGTATTATAAATCTATAATATTGCTGTGTCCTCCTACTGTACAAACCGGCTTCATGTTATCGCATGTCAAGTGTCTCGTTTTATCCCTCAAATATATTTGGAATCTTGCACACGGCTGGCTTGCTTGCTTGCGGGCATTCTTACTGCCTCGAGAGAGCACCTGAGTTGATGACCACTGGACTATAGAGGTTGCTCCATAAAATTCCAGTAAAAGAACGCAAAGTTTCTGTGTTCGCTGGGTCGTTCTATGGGAACTCGTTGGATCATAAGCAATGTGTACACATAGAAAAAATAATTTTAATCGCATGCAAGGAACCTTATTAACCGATCAACCCCCGCATAATTAAAAATATTGGCAAACCCTTATGTATAGTCCATACCAGGGGTCGTCAGCACAGAGCACTCTAGGGCTAGCCTCTATTAGCCGCTGAAAACGCAGTGCACTATAGTGCTCTAATAGCTGCTAGCGGGTATGCTCTCTATCTCTCCCTGTTGCACGACCGTGCACACTGGACGGCACCGCGTACCCGTTGCACATTTCAGCGAGTGCTGACGACCACTGGTCTATACGGTCTGTAAGAAGATGATGCTTAAGACCGAGAGAGATGGCGTTTACGAGTAGGAAGGCGGCATTAGCTACAGAAACTCTACTACTACTGCTGCTGCTACCTTAACTTTGATATAGTAGAAGACTAATATGATTTTACACATTTACACAGTTGGAAAGTAATATATACATCTTACCCTTATTAAAAGTTTTAAAAGTTGTATATTCTGTTTTACTTATTTCATTTAAGTCTTTACTTTACTGAGATTCTGTGCTTGTCCCCTTATACGCAGCTGCATCGAGATTTCTCACATTAATTTTAAGTATTATAATTGCCCACAAAGATAAAACAATTATCGATATTCCCATTACTTGTAGTCAGAATGATTCTGGTTCTCGAAAATTCTTATGCATAATAACCAATATGTATAACATAAACACACAAGCATACAAATATTGCAAGTAGAACTAACTTTTCAATATAAATTCTAAAACGCACATTCCTGAAAATTCTTTTATCTACACCTTTCAGTGTAATGCTAGTGGCACAACAATAATAAGGTTAAATGACATGGTAGTGAAGGAAAATTCGCAGCTAATTTTTTCATGCAGCACTTCAGATTGTTTCCTCGTTTATGAAATATTATTTTTCTGTGGGTTCTTATGTGTTCCACCATTTAAAACTGGAAAGAATAGGGAGAAATAACTGTAAGATATCTTTAGAATGTAAAAGATGAATATAACGTTAAAAAAAATGAAAAATCTTAAGCTTATCAAATAAAATCAGATCCTTGTTTTCCAAAATTTCTGTCTATAAATACTATAATAATTTATTTTACAAATTATGATTAATTGAGCTTCTAGCTGATATGTAGGCCTACATCTATTATCACTCTATGCTCGAGGTTGTGGGTTCGATCCCGGTCCAGGTCGATGGCAATTAAGTGTGTTTAATTGCAACAGGCTCATGTCAGTAAATTTACTGGCATATAAAAGAACTCCTACGGGACAAAATTCCAGCACACCGGCGACGCTGATATAACCTCTGCAGTTGCGAGCGGCATTAAATAAGCCATCATTTAATTTTAATTTTTCCTATTATCACGCAGTAGGCTACATCTCACTTGCCGATATGTGTCAGAGGAGGAATAATTGTTGTAACCTTTACATCTGAAGTCTGATTAGTGTAATATGTATCTTGTCAGCGATGTATACAATGGAAGGGGAAAGAAACTGGCCACCCTAACTCGTTATCTCCTGACATAATTGCCTCATGAGTGATGTCTTAATGATGTCACTTAAGAGGTTCAAACCTGTCTTCGTACAGTTGATTAAACAACAATTAGCTAAATAATATTAAGAGTGTCATGGCATATCTGTCTGTCTTGTCTGTTTAAGTCTTTCTATCCGTATCTGTCCATTCGTCCATCCATGATCCATCATCTACTGGGTCAAGGCCATTTTGAAATATTCTGGTGATGAAGATGAAGTGGACACAAAATGTCTCGCTTAGTTACATTTCACTCCAACTTGACATATGCAATATGCAGTTTGTTTGGTTTTGTGTGCTTAATGAGCTCGTAGCCCATGTCATTTAGTGGTAATTCATGATTAACTGGTAATTAATTGGATCACTTGCGTGTTGTGTTGTGCTCGTAGGCATTCAGTACGTTATCTGAACCAGTGGCTATGCAAACGTTTCCCAGTAATTTGATTGGTCGCGTATGCATCGCGTTCTTTATGTAAGGTGTAGCGAACTGAGCACGGAACTTGCAATATATGACAACGATAAAACAATATCAGAAGAAATTCAAGGGCATACGAATGCTATCAGCTTTCACGTTCTCTTCTATCACTTATGCTTCTTTTTCCCAAAGTCAGAATAGGGCGCCAGTCATTTTAAAATATTCATCTCAAGAAGACATTTGAAACTAAACTTTAATTTACATAAAATAATGGGAAGAAACTGAAAGATGAATTTAGTTCCTTTAATTACGCAATTTGAGGTATAATGGATATTGCTGCTGTCTCTTTAGGGTCTCTTTTGCATTTAAATTAAAATATTTATGCTTTTTCGATTAACACCATTAAACGGATAATTCTTGTGTATTTGTAAATTTTATCTTGAAAATTCAATTAAGGAGTTTCATGAAATAGGGTGAATCTACCATTTTCAGGTACGAGAAAGCGATGTAGCTAGATCTCGACTTTGAAGAAACTCATATAGGTGGTTCAATTATGAGGTTACGTACAGCCTACAGCAGTAATATTTTTGGAAATATTCAACATTTTTTCTTCCATTACTATATCTTGTACAATAATGAAAATTGGTATGTGTAAAACACTGTTATTCTGCTATATGAAAAAAAAGAAAATATTTTTACAATGTAAACTACATATATATTTTTTCCAAATTCCTAATGGTGATAGTTCACTGTGCTGTGGTGAAGCGTTTCCCTCATAACTCATAAACGTTTTCATGTTTTCTCGCTTTTATTTTATTACTGAAACTCATGTTTACAATATCATGCTCTTTCAACTACATTTCTTAATCAATAATTTTTTCTTATTTTGTGTTAGAAGAAAATACTGATATTTGACCATTTTTCAATGAATTTATTTTATATCAGACAATCTATCAAATGTAGAGAAGTGATCTTGCATCATATTGTAAACATGACATTCATAAATACACGTAACAAATTTTGTCACAGAATATTGGATAGTTTTTATGTTATGTGGAAAACGTTTAATCACTGCACAGTAAACAGAATTTTGAAAAAAGGATGTAAATATTTTTTTTAATCCTAAAAATAATTTTTTCATATAGCAGAAGTACAGTGTTTTACACATACTAATTTTCGTTATCGTATAAGATACTGTACTGGAGGAAAAAAATGTTGGATATTTCCAAAATTTTACTGCTATAAGCTGTACCTAACCCCTTAAAGAGCAGTTTTTGTATACTTGTTCAGAAATTTTGTCTTGGAAACGGTCCTAAGCAGTTGTAGAGTGAATGTGTCGTTTTCGGGTGTGAGAAAGCGATTTAGATAGGTTTAGACTTTTGGAAAACTCATTTAGGGGTCAAATTAAACCGAAAATTCTTGTATATTTATCCCGCGAAAATAAAATCTCGCTATCACCTATTCCATAAACACTAAATGACGTACAATTTATAAAGAGATCATAAATAACCGTACAAAAACAACTGGAAAATTTTCATAATGCAATTAATACGTTTAATCTTTATTCGTGTTGGTAACGTTACGGTTTCAATGTCATTTATAAATGAGATTATTATTTGATTATGTTTTACCTTACAACACTTACTGATGTAAAATACGATAAAACTTTACTAACTTTAAATTTTGAAAATGTTGAAAAATAGTTAAATTAATGCAGGCTACTTTAAATATGACGTACGGCCTTTTCGAAGTTGATGTGCTTCAACGTCAACATCTTATTGATGGTTATGGTCTTATATCTTTGGTAACACTGACAACTGGCGATAAAGCACAAGTTTTATTGTGTTTTATATGCATGAGAATTTTTTGTTCTTAGTTTTTATAACCTATTCAAACGCAAGATATGGAAAATATCATTTAAGCGTGACAGCGTCGCGATTAAGGCGTAACAATGCAAATCCGAAAGTTCGCGGATTCCATTCCAAACGGGGCAAAGGATTTTCTCCATGATCTAATGCTCCCGGCTGCACTGTCCCTGAAGTTCGAATGGAATGGAATTTCGGGAGAGGGACACTATGACCTAGCACTGCGACCTAATCAAGATCTATAAATCTAACCCTCAAGCTAGGCGCATTCCCAAACCCACACCGGCTGACTACACTAAGGTTCGCTGCGTACCCAGGTTTAGAACAGGCAACGTCCCTAGGCCAGCCCGTCCGTGAGTCGCCGGCTGGTGTTCGGGGAATGCTATGGTACGATGATGAATTAGAGAAATATTGACGGAATGATGTAGATGCCTAATATGGGACAACGGGAGAACCCCGAGAAAACCCAAACTGCTATCTTGTCCACTACAAGTGTCACTAAGAATTCTGCATGGAAAAATTCCAGGCTTGACCGGGTTTCGAACCCGGACAGACTGAGGGCCTGACTACTCAGCCCAACATGGACTCCGCAGGGAATGTTCCTACGGTTGACTCCGTCTCTAAAAGAAATTAGTACCAGAGACTTTTCTTTGGAGACGGCGGGTAGATATGACTAACATCCCTACTGTTATTAATGCCGATTGTCTGTGAAGGTTCGCACATTTTATCTTCCGCCACCCTCTGGACCGATTTGGTTTGTAGTAGAGCTGGATTTATCTTTACCTTACTTAGCATACACAAACTATTCGTTAGCATTTAAATAAAAGAATGATTCTGTAGTTGACAAAACGTCTGTAAATACAATAGAACTTCTATTATCCGTGGTAATGAAGGGGATGGGCTGAACGTTTAATCGAAAATATCGGATAATCCGTACCATAAAAGACTTTCATAAATTAAGTGCATAATGCAGTTCTGTTTCGTAATTTTTTTAGTGATCATGTATTTTAACACGTTAAGTAGCGGATCAGCCTAATAATTGTCAATGACGGGTTTTTAAGGGTCAGGAAACTTCCTATAAATGCCGTCTGTGGAAAAGTGAGGAAAGTATAGGTCTCATGTTATAGATTTAAGTAATTTATACTCTTTATCCTTGTTTTTTTTTATTAAATCTCGCACTTGTAAGTCCAATCTCGTATCCTGGTGTGAGATGAACCACAGTTCCTCTTTTCCAAAAGCACTCAATTATTTTCACTTTTCTTTTATACTTAGCATGTTTTCTTTTGGCACTTGTTGAAGACGTCTTGCAGAGAAGTTAGACAGTCACTCGAACAGTAGATCATACTGTATAAGGGCAAAAACTTGTAATAATATTCTCTAGAAAAAATGATACTAATATAATGTACAATACTCAATATTTTTTCTGCAGCAAAATATAAAAAGGAGAGAGTAAGAGACGGATAATCCAACAATCGGTTAATAGGGTGACGGACAATCTGGGTTCTATTGTAGTCTGAGCTTACTCTTGAGTCCATGTTGGGCATGTCCGTAACTTCTACGCAAAATGGAAAACCGCTGCGTATATAGAGGCTAGTTTGCAATAAGTCATAGCCTATGTTTATCAATATATGCCTTAATTATAGTTCAATTTGGGATGCTTCATGCAATATATCTGAAGAGCAAATTGTTTAAAGAAAAGTACGCATAATTATTTTCTGTTTTGTATTCATTAAATAGATGCATCGGAAAATAATTATAACTTTGCGCGTTTCCTATATTATCAACTTTTTTTAATCGCGTGCAAAATTCCTAGAATAATGCTTTGCATTTCCAGGGCGAGGTTACATAAAGCCAGACTCAGCGAAGTGTGCTCTCTTTGTGTTCAGGGCGAGAACATGTCCATCATATTTTGCAACTGACCAACAACATGCAGTGTTACTAATAATAATGTCAGTAGTTAAATGCGGAGAAGATGGATTACGTGCTGCACAAAACAGAACAGTGGAAGGAAACTTTGATGAGAACGAGCATTGGCCGTGATCAAAGAACGTGGCAAGTCGGAATCAATTGAGTATTGAGTAGGAACCTTAAATAATAACTAGCACATGTTCCTGCAAATGATAATGATGTAGACGATCGTATTCAGATATCAACATGCTTATTCAATAATCGTATTAAAACTTTATCTATGAGTTAGTATTAAAATGCATATAATTATCTTCTAACGGGATAAAATGAAGAATGTTTTAGAACTATTTCATCAAAATCTTTTTTCACGATCCTATGTTAATGTTAATAATAACTGAAGACATTTCTGTAGATAGAAGAGATTTGTATGGTTACTGACAGCATAAAATATAACGAAATAAAATTGTGGCAGTAAACATCACAGTAAGAATTTGTGGAACACTGATTGGACAACTCGATACTACTAAACTAAGCTCCATAATAATAATAATAATAATAATAATAATAATATTAATAATAATAATAATAATAATAATAATAATAATAATAATAATAATAATAGTTTTATTTTCCTGGCAGAGTTAAGGCCATCAGGCCTTCTCTTCCACTCAACCAGGATCAAATCACATACAGAATAATACATACCGGTATACAAATATTAACTTAAAAATATTAATAAACATAATTAAGTAAAAGAGAGAGATTGAATACATATACACAATCAGTATTAATTTTAAAATAACAATAATAAAAAATATATAATAAAAAAGAGACTGAATACATAATCACAAACAGGAAAATACATTCTATTGTACAAGTATTAACTTAAAAAAATAATCAATACATATGAATATAATCTCACAACTAAAGGAATAGTAGAATTAGTATGATCAGCACAGCATGTGTTACATTGAGACAATGACAATTACCTAGATATTAGTGTTAATGGAAAAAATAAAGTAATGACTGTGTAAAATAATAATAATAATAATAATAATAATAATAATAATAAATAAATAAATAAATAAATAAATAAATAAATAAATAAATAAAATAAATAAATAAAATTATACCTAAAGAAACTAATTCTGTGCATTTAAAATATTTCTAAACAATCTAATTTTAAACAACTGAGGACTAAGACTACCTCTGATTTCCAGCGGCAGCGAATTCCATGAGCGGGCCATGGCTATTGAAAAAGAACTTGAGTACAGATATGTCTGATGACGTGGTATTGATAGCAACAGATTGTGCTGTGAACGTGTATTTCGATTACGATGTGAAGCAGGAGAGTAAACCGAGAGGCAAGGTAGTTGGGTGTGGAATCATGTATAATTCGATATAGCAGGCAAAGAGAATGTATTAAACGTCGATCTTGCAAGCGGAGCCAGGTGAGTCGTAGAAAATATTCCGATATATGATCATGTCGGCGGATATTGAAAATAAATCGGACGCAGACATTATGTACACGTTGAACTTTTTGAGAAAGTTCAGCTCTTATGTCGCTATGTAAAACATCACAATAGTCAAAGTGAGGCATTACAAGGTTCTTTACTAGAATTTGGGTTTAGTAGGAAGGAAATTTTTCAGGCGTTTCAAAGAATGCATGATAGAGAAAACTTTTCTACAGATATATCTGATTTGCGAATTCCAGTTCATATTAGAGTCGAAATAGATGCCGAGGTTTTTTACAGTAGCACTGAAAGGAATTATTTTGTTGTTGAGAGAGACAGGCTGAAGGATGTTCATATTAATGGAGGATAAAAGCCTTTGGTGCCCCAAGAGAATGGCTTGGGTTTTATCTGGATTAATATTTAGCCCAAATGGCGCTACGCTAAAATCAGACGAGAGGAGAGGGTCGACCCGAGTATCTAGTTAGTACTAGACGCGATAGAGGTGCTGCATGGTCACATGGTCAGTGCTGTGGATGTTCTCAGTCAGTAATAATAGGCTTTTTTTTAACCGAAGTTCGCCATCTATCGAATTTCTCCAATTTTTCTGATCTTGAGGCTGGGTGAACTGTCTCGGATCCAATGTCCTGGAACATTTTCTTGGATATAACAAGCAATCGACTCTGCGATCTCCAAGTTTCATAGTAAGGCAAGCTATCAACTACAGCAAAGAAGCAGTTCAAGTAAAACTAATGACTTGAATAATTTCTAGGAAAAAATTGTCCCGGGGCCGGGTATCGATTCTGGACCTCTGGTTGAACGTATCACCGCTCTACTAACTGAGCTACCCTGGGACTCCAACGGACACCATCTCAATTTTTCCTCTTATATCCACACAACTTGAGTGGGCTGACAAGACATCAAAGAACCACATCGAGTGCACACAAACTATGTGTGACTTGGAATTGTGGCTTTCTCTTAGCGTACCTGTAGTAATGTATATGTAGGTAAGTACCAGAAAACCACAATTCCCGGAACAATTTTTCCTTTGAAATTCTTCAAGTCTGCTTCATAGGGAGCTTACCTGAAAAACTAAACTTGTAAAACTAAATGGTTCTTAGAAATATGGAGGTGATTGTTCAAAATTTTGCCCATGATATAAATTTCATGACAAGCATTATTTTCAGTCTTTATGTTATTTTTTCATATTATAGACAGTCATTTATAAGTCTGTAACTATATTATTCTATGATGGGTGGGTTCCTAACACATTGAAGACCGATATATAAGGTGGAAAAGGTAGGCTTCATATTGTTCAGTATTTCAGAAGAGATAAAAGAACGTTTTCGGGTTGGTATGTTAGTATAATATATTCGTAAAGTATGATGATTTACTGGTCTTCATAGGTAGAAGAATTCGACAGTTGAAAACAAATACAACCACACAGGCGTATACAAACTCAAATGCAACACCTGCAACAACTTCTGCATAGGTCAGACAGGCAGATCATTTCATACACAAAGAACACATCACAGCCATAACAAAATTACAAAACACTTTCACATACGCAGAACACATCACAAATGCCAACCACAACTACAGCAACATAAACACAGAGATAGAAATTATACGTATTCAATCGAAAAATCTGAAACTAAACACACTGGAACAATACGAAATACACAGGCACATAAAAAATCCTCAACACACAATTCAATTTGAGAACACACACACTTTTTGACTGCACATTACACTACACAAACACGCCCCCACAGGAAACACAAACAGAAGGCGCGAAAATCAGGACCAACCAATTCTGAAGATAGCCCACAACAGCCTGAAACTAGTCAACGAGGTACCGTACCTAGTATTTAACACGTGAAAGCAATGAACTACATATTCCGAAGTGATATAGTGTTAAAAGTTGTGTAATCAAGATGTATTGAAACTAACATTTAATAATCGTATCGTTATAAACTATTACTACCTACTACAAGTTTTCCTTGAAATTATAGCAAAAGTCTTACGGATTCATTTTTTTCCACGAGTTTCACTTCTTGATATATCTACAATTGATATGGACGAAGATGAGTGTGTTTCTGAAGAACTTGCCAGACATTGTCTTCGGTTATGCAAAGTTCCCTACAGTTATGACTGACAAATATTTGCAGGGGGCACACAAATGACCACGGAATGACTTCAACGTGCTCTTCACTAACTATTATGTCTATGTTTACGCATAGACACTAATAATATAACTCTGGTATCAATTATGAATTGATGGATAGACAAAGGAATATTACTTACTTCAGTTTAAGCTCTCATTGTACTGCGATAACAGGGTTTGTTCCATAAAACATCAAAACACACAAAGTTTCCCCTCCATTTTAACGTATTCTACCACATCGTAAAGCCTTCCAACCTAGTGCCAAATAAAAACTCATAGAGTTCGAAAGTCATCATCATCATCATCATCATCATCATCATCATCATCATCATCATCATCATCATCATGGTTATCAATACTTTTCAAGGAATGGACTTGTTGCTTTACGTTTCGTCTCAAACAACTGAAGTTGCCTGTTCAACGTCCGTTTGATCTTCCACTTTTTTGGAAACTTTGCATTGTCCACTTGTTTCGTGTGACTTCTCCAGTTTATTTTATTTATGTATTTTTTTGTTTGTACATATTATATTTATTTACTACATACTAATTTCACACATAATCTGAAAATAAATATCCAGCAAGGTCCACACCTGTGGAGTAACGGTCAGCGCGTCTGGCCGCGAAACCAGGTGGTCCGGGTTCGATTCCTGGTCGGGGCAAGTTACCTGGTTGAGGTTTTTCCGGGGTTTTCCCTAAACCCAATATGAGCAAGTGCTGGGTAGCTTTCGGTGCTGGACCCCGGATTCATTTCACCAGCATTATCACCTTCATCT
This sequence comes from Periplaneta americana, assembly GCF_040183065.1. Lineage (NCBI taxonomy): Eukaryota > Metazoa > Arthropoda > Insecta > Blattodea > Blattidae > Periplaneta > Periplaneta americana. The sequence goes on from NC_091120.1 coordinate 102,289,187, forward strand.
CATTGAGACGCTAAATAACCGAAGATGTTGATAAAGCGTCATAAAATAACCTACTTAAAAATATATATATATATATATATATATATATATATATATATATATATATATATATATATATCCAGCAATCGATGCAGCATTATCATTTTTGTACAGAATATTGTTTCTTGCGTTCTTCACAATACTCAAATTTGATTTTAAGTTTAGATACTGTATTATTTTTTATTGCTAGACCAACAGGTAGCTTTATTGTTCCACAATCCTATTGAACTTTCTTAAATTTATTATCAGCATTTCCATCTTCGATAACTGTCGTTATACGATTAACTTACGTAGATACGTGCATAGATTTGTTGCAGTATATTTTCTCTTTCACTCTTTTGTTTGTAGGGTGTTTTCGTTTGAATGTTGCTTCATATAGTTATTATTTTCAAAAAAGCTACTTCAATCAATTGAAAATAACAAAGCTTGAGGGAAGAAACATACATGCTGTCTTACAGAATGGGCTAAAGACATCGATTCCTCTTATCCATTAGAATTCTGTTATTCCAATTTAGGTCACCAAAGGAAACATATTTTCTACAACCTTCAACAATAGGTTAAAGTCCTGCAATTTCCGAGAGTGAAGTTGCTATTACCACTGTGAACCTCCCCTAATCCTGAGCAACATTCTACCTGCACACCCTTGAAAATTAGGAACGGAGTTTCGTTTCGTGGTATCCTTTCATTAGCTAGATTGTTTTCACTGCGATTAAGAAGCTCTACGTACCGCACTGTATCCAGGTATTACAGCCCGAGCCAGAAGGATTTGGTTTACTCGTAAACAAAATCGCCACCCCCACTTGTAGAGTTCTCACCACAGTCTAATACATAATTATAGTCGCGCAACTAATACATGTAAAATATGCCAACTTTGGACATGTGGCGCGACAGTAGCGCTCAAGCGGCTAGCAAGTTAAACATTTGCAGAGTGCTTATGATAGCACAGCAAAGCAATAATATGTCGCAGTTTATTTGATATTTTTATGCCATACGGCAACTGTATATAGGTAGTTCTTATTAATTTTATTTTAGAAACCTACAAAAATAAATTTTACACGCAGTTAATCTGAAAAATGTTATAAGTTCGAGAACTTGAGAATAAACTTAAATATTACTTTCAGATTAATCATAATTTGAAATATATAATTTATCGAATCTGGATGACAAATTCAATTTATTTTTTAATTATTTATGCATCATTATTTTGAACTCTATACGTATTTCCTATGAGAAAAATAAATATTAATAGCCTCAAAAACAAGGACATCATTTCAGTTTTAGCTTAGGGGGGACAATATTTTTTAGGACAGATCTTATCGAGTGCCGTACTCCACAATATTTTCTGAGAAATTAACCACTTTCCATATCGTAAATTGGGATAAACTCGACCGCTGACGTAAACTTGATAATAAAAAAAAAAAATAAAATTTAACACATACGTGACGCACTGAATATATTTTGAAAGTTCACTTTTTTCTTTCCTTAAGTATAGGCATTTTTATTACTGTAAGCCACAAATAGGGGTGTTATGATTTTTATGGTAAATTTATGCCCATTTCCAATACATTTCCAGTTTCCACACATAGGCCTACTTTTAACTTATCCTGCTGATACGATATATTTACATGCATTTACTGCTAATGTGACGTACGTGCGAACAAATGAATACACGTTTTTGATGAAGGAATTTTAATTTCAATTAACAGAGAAATTGTACCTTTATTGTAGCTGTAAAACCAACACAATCTCTCAACGAATCTCTCATTACATTTTCAGATAAAATCAGAGCAGCATGACAAATAATAAATAAACATAGGAAAATACCTTTGAAATTAATGGCACTACTCTTACAAAGTCCACCAAAGTAGCAAATCAGTTTAATTAATATTTTGAAAATATTTCCAATGTCATTATGATCAATTTGTGAGCATTCTTTTAGGTCTAAGGTTGCTGCATTGGAATGCCAAATAACGTAGGTGTAACATTCCACAGAAATTTCTTCATAAACATAGGCCTACACTCTTCAAAATAAAGTTAACAAAGTGTGATATTATTTTAGGCCTACAAATAAAAATAATCCACATTTTTGTCCATTAAATCTAATCTTCTAAAACTTATCAGTTATTTTCTACTCCCGAAAGAAAATAAAACAAGACGTAAGGTGGAAACGTAGGCCTAAAATAATATTACACCGATTGTACGTCTTTTTTCCACATGTACTTAAACTATTATTTCTGACATACGAATAGGTAACTGATAAACCAATAAGTGTTTTATAGAACACAATACTACCATGTTGATTATGACCATGAGTTTTGACTTTATGGCGTCTCTTAGTCTGTAAGAAATCTGAATAATTACAGACTCGGAAGTTTCAACACTGGCACCAAAAAGTATTGCCAATACACTCAATGTTTTCTCTATAAGCTCTGTATAATATGCAAGTTTAATAAAATAAAATGTTTATTCTTTAATATAATGTAAAACTAAACATATTTCACAGAAATCACAACAACAATAACTCAATATAATTATTTACAAAAAAAATCTATTTTCTGATTAAAAAAAAGTATTGGCACATTATACTAATGTATATAACAGGTTTCTGTAATGTGTTTTCAATAGCCTGTATGCAAGCCTTAGTACGGATGACAGCTTCCAGATGTCTCGGCATTGAATGAACCAAATTTCTTGTCGTTTCAGGGGGAAATTTCAGATCACACATCCAGGAACTCTCTTAAACTGTTCCTTATTAGATGGGCGGCGTTTGGCCCTTTCCCTTCCAAGATATTCCCACAAATACTCAATAGAATTCAATAAACCTCTCTACTGTAAGATCTATAATATATAAACATAGAGAACAAGGATCCACTCGAAACAAGCAAAGATCTAGTCGCCCATGAAAACTCACATATCGAGAGAAAAGAGCCATCATACGTTTGTTTAGTCCAAAAGAAACTTACAAAAACTGCTGCCTCTCTAGCTGCTGACATCTCAACAACATCTAACAATACCATATGATACAATATAATATTGTGTTATTTATTCAGTCATATGACAAATCAATTTTACAAAAACTAATGACACTTATCCATATATGTAATCATTATGTTCTATACAATGAAAATTACGAACATTTTCGCCCTTCGGACATCATCAGGCTCGTTGTATAATATCTTATATCTGGTCTCTGTGGTAAAATACAATGATAATATAATGAAAATGAACTGTTTAAAATTAACTTATGATATGTCTAAAATAGTATACAGTACAGACTTAATATGCGTAAAATTACAAACTGTAACTGCATTGCATCTGCTTTAACTAAACAAAATAACAACATTAACAAAACATATTGTGGTCTATCATATAATAAATACATATCAAATAAATTAACTAACTTTTTCAAAAAGGAAAACATTCATATAGCACATAAACCAGACAACAAACTTAATAACAACTTAAACAATAGACTTCACAATGTTAATAAGTTACATAATAATGGTATTTATAGACTGGAATGTTACACATGTAAGAAAAAATATATAGAGCAGACTAAAAGAAACTTCAAAATTAGATATAGTGAACACATTTCGGATTTCAAACACAACCGTAAAAAATCAACATACGCTTCCAATTTAATAGAAACTGGACACGAATTAGGGCCGATGCAAAAAACCTTGAAAATTCTAAAATCTGGAATAGACACAAAATTGATAAATTCTGCAGAGGAATATTATATTGCAAAGCAGATTCAAAGAGATAACTGTATTCTTAATGAAAGTTTGACTCAAATCCGGAATCCCCTATACAACTTTTAACCCCACCACAACTCGATATCCTTCCTCGTAAGGTTTCTACGTAAACACAATACGACGCTCGCGTTACATCAGTCTGTGAATTCGGTGCAACAAGGTCATTTCATGTCGTCGTAAGTATGTTCACATAATTAATATATTTCCATACTCCAAATTTACATATTTTGATATTGAAGTTTTCATTACAGATAAATACCACTTCACAGAATATTCGCAATGAAAAATCACAAAACAGCTTGTGCAATACACACGTTTAAAACGTGAGTACATTTGACAATTACTTTGACTATCATTTTCACGTTTGTAGTTTCTTTTCATTTACTATATCTATAATATATATTTCAGATGCAATTCACCGTCCAAGTCAAACCATTGAAACAAGATCGACATATATACATCAGTAGACTTCGTGGAATTGCCACGAGAACCGTAAGGTTTACTATGCACGCAGTATAGACTGTATGAGAAGGGGGCGTGGAAAGGATAGAGTATGCCTCTAATGTAAACACTGAGCAATATAGCCTACTCCGGTTACAATAAAACCTGTATCCTGCATTCAAGAAATATAATGAATGATCATTGAAGTAGGAAATGTCTAAATATATAAATACACTATTATTTTGTAGTGAGATATATTAAGTCTTAAAATTTAATGTAATATTTTCACATCATCCTTGAATATGTGCATTGCAGATAAGAGTTACGTACATTTTGAGCGACTGCAAAGTGAACTCCTCCGATGGTCACTCAAACAGTTTTTATATTGGGAAAATGTACGTTCAACATCACACGATGTAATACGTACATATTTGAAGAACGGAAAGTCACTACTACTTAGTACACCAACTTCAGACGTCTTGTCTTGACCTAATAGCACATCATTTATAATACGTAGGTGGTTGGTAGTAGTGACTGAGGAGATAAGATTGCCATAAAGCAGCTCTGTGTTTTCATACTCATATTTAACACAATTCTCATATATATATATATATATATATATATATATATATATATATATATATATATATATATATATATTCATAGCATCATATTTAAAGATACTTAAAATACTCACTAATCATTTGATATATAAATCATAAATTCATAACATCCATTTTCCACGCAATTTTGTAATAATATACTTCGCATTTCATACACAACATAAATCGCCATATTGTAAACAGTTAACCTCAAATCAACACTTTGGTCACTATTCCCGACCTTTTCTTCTTTTAACTTGAGTAATTCTTAACTAATAAGTTGACTAATTTTAAGGCTCTTTGTTATTTGTAAAGTTGAAATATTTAATTGATACATAAGTAGGCTTAATTGTAACACCTAATATAGAACGTGTTTACATATTTTAACAAGGACTAGGCTAAATTATTAATAGCACATTTCAATATAAATACTATTGTTGGTTAAGAAATTGCGTGTGTTAAATAACATAAATAGTGAAGTTGCATCAAGACTGAAATATAAGTGCAGTGAAGTGACGTATCGTGTAGATTAACGTCGACAAGTGTTGTACCGGTATAGTGAAGTGATAGAGTGTAGTGTTGGTCCATTGAAATATTGTAGTGTGGTGATACTTCAAAGTAGAAATAATTTAAAACATAAATAGTGAAGTTTCATCTAGACCGAAATATAAGTGCAGTGACGTGTCATGTAGTTTCAACGTCGAAAAGTGTAGTATAGTGAAGTGATAAAGTGTAGTGTTGGCCTATTGAAATATTATAGTGTGGTGATACTAAAGGGTAGAAATAACCTAAAACTAATATACGTAAGTACATTAAATTGAAAAGTGAGTGAAATTGAATTTGTAAATAAGGTACAGTATATACATAATGTGTGCTATGGCTGCTCTGTTTGGAAACTGTCGTAGTTGTAGAAGGATTGTAGTGAAAGGATTGGTATGTAATAATTGTAATTTCTGTTTTCATTGGAAATGTATAGATATAGATCCTGATAAGTTTGTTGACAAAGGTAGTTGGGAATGTAGTAATTGTATATATGATAGAAAGATGCGAGATCTACTGGAGAGAATCAGAGCCCTAGAATTGGAATTAGATGAGGCAAAGTGTGAAATTAATAAATTGAGAGCTTTGAAGGATAGCATTAGTGTTTCGAATAAAGGGAGATCTCACACTTGGATGAAACCGAAGAATTCCAAATCTAGGAGTAGACGTTTCTCTGCGGATGATGTTGCATCAATCAAACTGACCAACAAATTCAGTGCTCTTCAAGCAATGAATGTTGATCAGGAGAACTCAGACCCAGTATCGACATTAGTAAAGGTAAGTCAGAAAACAGATAAGGTTAATGATTGTAGGAGTAAAGTATTGATTTTAGGAAGCAGCCATGCAAGAGGTATTTCCTCACTTTTGAAGTCGAAACTGGGCGATGAGTTTGAAGTATCTAGTGTATGTAAGCCTAATGCTCCTCTCAAGAATGTTGTTGAGGATATGATGAAATTGAGTTAAGATTTTTCTAAGAGGGATCATGTAGTTATAGTGGGTGGGCCAGGTAATAGTATTGATAACGATTGTAACTATTCTATTGAGAAAGATGTCAACAACATAATTGAGATGAGCAGCCATACCAATGTGGGATTTCTCAGTCTTTTCAGCAGGTACGACAAGCCGTATCTTCACAGGAGGGTGCGGAGTGTGAATATGCGGCTTGAGCGGGCTCTGATGAGACCTGGGGCATCACACATTGGTTTGATAGATGTAAGCCCTATAAGAAGGTATGAATATACGTCACATGGCCTGCATCTGAATGGTGGTGGCAAGGAGCACCTTTCGGTTCTTATTGCTAATAGCATCAGAGGCAGCCATGTTAAAAAGCAGAGTTGTAATATTCCTGTGTTAGTTAATGCTAGGGCTTCTCCTTTTTTAGGTTAAACCTCCCACCAGTAAGGTGTTTGAAACAAGTTCAACTAAATTGTAAATGCTCTGATGTTTCTAGTAATGAACACAGTAACTTCACTATTTTTCATCAAAATATTAGGGGATTAAAACAAAAAAAACTGATGAATTGATCACATCTTTAGCAACTCAAAAGCATAAACCTCAGATATTATGTATAACTGAACATCATATGAAGCAACAGGAAATACTACAACTGTCTTTACATGGATATGTATTAGGTTCTCATTTCTGTAGACATGTCTTCCAAAAAGGGGGTGCCTGTATTTTTATCAGAGAGGATCTATTATTTAGTAAAATTGATATATCTGATTTTTGCCTTGAACAAGATATTGAAATCTGTGGAATACAAATTGGTTATGAGATATCAAATTTAATTATCTTATGTGTTTATAGGGCGCCAATGGGAGATTATAAGAAATTTACAACTAACTTAGATTCATTATTGAAAAGATTTTATAAACCACATACCGAATTTGTAATCTGTGGTCACATAAACATAGATTATCTATCAGAAAGCTCACGTAAAAGAAAATTAAACTCACTTCTTGAAACTTATAATCTTAGTCACACAGTAAGTTTTCCAACCAGAACACAAGCTGGAAGTAGTACTGCCATTGATAATATATTTATAGATAAAAGTAGATTGAATTCCTATTCAACAGTACCATTAGTCAATGGCCTGTCTGATCACGATGCACAAATTCTAAGTGTTTTCAATATGAGTGAAAAATTCCAAAGTGTTAATCTAAAAATAAAAAAAAAAGGATTATAAATGCTGAATCTCTTCATCATTTAAATACATGTCTACAAAATGAATCTTGGGAAAATGTATATAGTACCGATACCAATGATATTAATACTAAATTTAATGCATTTTTCACTACATTTACGAATTATTTCAATGAATGTTTTCCAGTCAAGGTGGTGAAAAAATGTAAAAGTAAAAACATGTGGATAACTCAGGGAATTAAAATATCATGTGCTAGAAAAAGGAATCTATATTTAATGAGTAGGAATAGTGATGATCCTCATGTTCTTAATTACTACAAGAATTACTGTAAAACTTTGACAAAAGTTATAAAAGATGCAAAGAAAATGTATCTGAATGAAAAAATACAAAATTCAGATAATAAGATTAAAACTATTTGGGATATTATTAAAAATGAAACTAATCGATATTCAAAGAGTGAAAATATTACTTGCATTAAAATCAATGATAGTAAAATAGATAACCCAAAATCAATTGCAAATCATTTTAACGACTTCTATATAAATATTATTCAGAACTTAAACATTCAAGATTGTACAGAAGATGCTGCACTTGGTTACCTAACTGATGCATTTAACACTGAGTTTTTAGGTCTCAAATTTATTCCCACTACCGCAGCAGAAATCATGCATGTGATAAAACAACTAAAAACAAAATATTCCTCTGGATATGATGAAATTCCAAGTAAAGTTCTGAAAGCTTGTTCTGAAATATTATCCCCTCCGTTAAGCTATCTATGCAATTTGTCAATGCAGTGTGGTATTTTTCCAGAAAGACTCAAATATTCAATAGTAAAACCAATATACAAAAAGGGAGATAAATGTACTATTGGTAATTATAGACCCATATCATTATCAACAACATTTTCAAAAGTGTTTGAGAAAGTTATGTATAATAGATTATATCATTACCTGGAGTCCAACAATATATTAGTTTTAGAACAGTTTGGATTTAGAAAACAAAAATCGACAGAGAATGCTGCTTTTAGTTTGGTGGATGAAATACTAAATTCATTAAATTCGAAACTACATGTAGGTGGGATTTTTTGTGACTTGGCTAAAGCATTTGATTGTGTAGACCATAGTATATTAGTAAAAAAATTGAAGTTTTATGGTATTAAAGATCAGATGTTGCGTTGGTTTACATCGTACTTATCAAATAGAAAACAAAAAGTAGAAATAAATGTACAAAATAGTCATAAAGTTACTTATTCAGAATTTAGAAATATTAAACATGGTGTTCCGCAGGGGTCAATTTTAGGTCCATTGTTGTTTCTAGTTTATATTAATGATTTAGCCTTGACCATTAACAATTCATCCCATGTAATTTTATTTGCAGATGATACAAGTGTAATTATAAACACTTCTAATACAGTGCTGAATCTAATGAATGAATGGTTCCATGCAAATAAACTAGCACTTAATGTTGATAAAACCAGTGCAGTCAAATTTAGTACACACAATAGTGCTCAGGTTTCCTACAGTATTCGATTAAATGGAACTCATATCAAAAAATCTATAAGCACAAAGTTTCTTGGTTTAGAATTGGATAATCACTTGAACTGGAAAACGCATATAGAATGTATTACTCGTAAATTGAGCTCTGCCTGTTATGCATTAAGATCCTTATCTACTATTGGTGATATAAACTTACTTAAAATGTCATACTTTGCATATTTTCACTCTGTAATGAAATATGGATTAATATTCTGGGGTAACTCGTCTGAAGCTAAACACGTTTTTGTTTTACAAAAGAAAGCTATAAGAATAATGGCCGGTGTGCATAAAAGGATCTCATGTAAAAATATTTTCCGAAACTTAGAAATCTTGACTTTACCTTGTGAATACATTCTTTCCCTAATGATGCTGTATATTAAGAACCAAGATAAATTCAGTACTAATCAAGACATCCATCATTTTAATACAAGACATACATCAGATCTTCATCTACCCTCTGTTAGTCTAAGCTGTTTTAAAAAAGGAGTTCGCTATTCATGTACAACAGTCTTCAATGCACTGCCTAATTATCTTAAAGATTTGAAGACCAACGAGAAAAGGTTCAGAAAAGAATTAACCAAATTTCTACATACTCATACCTTCTACACAATTGATGAATTGTTTATGCTTGTGAATTGAATTATTCTACTTAAATGACATGTGCAATTTTATATAGCTCAACTAAAATATGTTTTTATATCGACTTAATCTGTTTACTATGTATTGTATTTTTTGTTTAGCATAACCGATGAATTGTATGTACTGTAAATTGAATAGTATACTGTATAGGTCAACTGATGAATTGTTTAAGCTTATAAATTGAATTAATCTGCTTCATATGAATTGTATAGCTTAACGAAAATAAGTTTGTAAATTGAACTAATTTGATTGTATATGTTTGTATAGTTTGGCTGATGAATTGTATATGTTCTTAAAATGATTACTAGTCTGTGTAGCTCTACTGATGAATTGTATATAGACCTACTGTAAATTGAATGGTAATATGTATAGCTCAACTGATGAATTGTTTATGATTATAAATTGAATTAATCTACTTGATATTAATTGCACAAATTTGTATAGCTTAATGAAAGTATGCTACTTTGTATTGTATATATTTGTATAGTTTTGGCCGATGAATTGTATATGCTTTAAATTGAATAGTAATCTATATAGCTCTACTGATATTGTTTGTGTTTGTAATTTGAAGTAGTTTGCATGATATGTATTATCAATTTCTGTATATCACAACTGGTTGAATTGTTTATGCCTTAAATTTAATTAAATTGTTTTGTATTATAATATAGCTCAACCTATGAATGATCGTTTGCGTTTGTAAATTTAATAATCTGATTGGCTATGTATTGTATACTTTTAGTAGAGCCATCGATGTAGCTCAGTCGGCAGACTCGCCGGGCCGCTGATCCGGAGCTGCGTTCGGGCTTGGGTTGGATCCCCCTTTGGACTTTGGTTTCTTCGGAGGTTTTCCCCAGCCGTGGGACTGAAGCCGGATGGTCTATGGCGAGTCCTTGGCATCAACCCCTTTGATTTGATTACCCCCTTTGATTTGATTACCTGGTTGGGTTTTTCCGAGGTTTCCCCCACCGAAAAGGCAAATGCCGGGTAATATTTTGGCGAATCCTCGGACCTCATCTCATCTCACTACATCTCGCCAAAATGTAAAAAAATTGTACAAAATTGTAAAAATTGTAGAAAATTACTAAATTGTAAAACTATAAAAATTTGTAAAAAGTGTAATTGTAATTTTGTAAAATGTTGACATGTTCCACATCTTAAAGCTTCATTGCTCATGTAAGATCTATGGAATAAAATAAATGAATGAATGAATGAATGAAATGAATAGGCAGAATTTTAACAATAATGTTTCTCAACTTAGGCTACATTTCACTTTTTCTGAAATTAGTGAATTTTTATTTTGGATAACGGTTTGTGATACTTTATACACTATATTAAGGCCTTCTGAGAGTTGTAGTTTAGACGATTCTAACAGGGTGATGCTTTTGGACACGATTTTAAAATTAGAATCAATGAACAGAATATCTTCCAATAGCTGTTCAGAAGGCAATGATTTTACACTGCAACAGAGGAACTGTCTGTGCTATCCAATGCATGAATTACCTCCATTATTTTGCCGTAATGTTCTGCATAATAATTAACAGCATTCAACAACGTTCCCCAATGGGTCAAGACTGGCTGCGGGGGTAAGGGTATTGCAGGAGTAATTATTTGGAACAGCAACACTCTCATTGTAGTATGTTTCATTGAATTCTTGTCTGCACTGAACAAATGTTAAGCTTTGACTATTCCAACCACAGTAATGCAAAAACAAGTGCTTAAATAGGTATACATTAGCTGTAGCTGCTCTATCTATTTGGACCGTTCACATCTCTTAACATGAACTGCTTATACTACGAGACCGGGCGGTCGTCTACCTCCTCTATACTACCGTACATCGGCAACCTGATTGCATGGTGCGTGTGGCAATACAACGAAGTCTATATATCAGTATTATGAAGTTTAAATGAGGAACATTACTAACAGTTTCACAATTTTATGTATCATCGCAATGCAGTTACAGTTTGTAATTTTACGCATATTAAGTCTGTACGGTATACTATTTTAGACATATCATAAGTTAATTTTAAACAGTTCATTTTCATTAAATTATCATTGTATTTTACCACAGAGACCAGATATAAGATATTATACGAAGAACCTGATGATGCCCGAAGGGCGAAAACGTTCGTAATTTTCATTGTATAGAACATAATGACTACATATATGGATAAGTCATTCGTTTTTGTAAAATTGATTTGTCATATGACTGAATAAATAACACAATATTATATTGTATCATATGGTATTATAATATTGACAATCTGAATTATCACAATATGCTTTCTAAGTTAACATCTAACAAGACAGTTAGTGTTCAGAGAGTACGGAATGTCTTGAATAGTGCTGATATTCATGACAGACCTTAAAAAAAAAAACGTATATTTTCGAGGTAAACAGGAAGAAACGCCTTGTGTTTGACAAGGAATATTGTGGAAAGCCACTGGAATTCTGGGACCCTGTCATTTTCTCACATAAGTCGAATTTCAACTTGTTCGGTTCTGAAGGACGGAAGAAAGTGTTACGAAAACCTAATACAGAATTATGGCAACAGCAATACATAGTTCCAATAGTAAAATGGAGGTGAGCATATTATGGTTTGGAGGTACATGACATCGTCGGGAGTTAGAAATCTGGCCTTTATTGATGGAGAAATGATTCAGTACAAATTCATTGGTTTGTTGCAAGATATTTTGTCTAACAGTGTACACAACTCGGCCTGGATGGGATCTTCCGTTTCTAACAAGATAACGACCCCACACGCACTGCTATAGAAACAAGAGAGTGGCTACTATATAATGCTTCCAGAAGACATTACTCCACCACAGAGCTCAGATTTGAATTCTATTGAGTATTTGTGGGGATATCTTGGAAGGAAAAGGGCCAAGCGCCGCCCATCTATTAAGGAAGAGTTTAAGAGGGTTCTTGGATGCATGATTTGAAATTTCTCCTGAAGCGACGAGAAATTTGGTTCATTCAATGCCGAGATGTCTTGAAGCTGTCATCCGTGCTAAGGGATTGCATACAGGATACTGAAAATACATAACAATACATAACAGAGACCTATTATATGCATTAGTATAATGTGAAACCAGAAAATATATATTCTTTTGTAAATAATTATTTTGTGTTATTGTTGCTGTCATTTCTGTGAAAGATTTTATATTAAGGAATAAACTTTTCAGTTTCTCAAATTTGCCCTTTATACAGATCTTATAGGGAAAACATTGAGTGTGCCAATATTTTTTGGTGCCAGTGTTGTATGTTGTCACTTCAATTTACAGCACTACATACAATTGCCTTATTCAAAGACATTATTAAATAAATAAATTATTATTATTAAATTATTATTATTATCATTATTATTATTATTATTATTATTATTATTATTATTATTATTATTATTATTATTATTAAAACGTTACTAACAACCCACGTCCATTTCATAAGTCCTTGCTGGCAGTAGCAATCCTATGAACTATTGCTTCATCTTGCCTGCCGCTTGGACGTTACTGTAGCATCAGCTGTCGAATGTTGACAAAAGATGCTGGAGTTGCGCGACTGTATATATTATACTGTGGTTCTCACATTAGATTTACTACTACTACTACTACTACTACTACTACTACTACTACTACTAAGCCACCTGCATAGTATTTGAAAACATGTTACAAATATTCCTTTTTTTGATACCCTACAACTTTTGTATAAGTATTTTCTTCATAAAATTAGAAAGAAGAAAGTTACAAGCATTGTTCTATACTTTTTATTCTCGCTGCATATGTTTGAACATGTCTGATGTTGTAATCTGGTTCAACATTATATTTTTTTACAATGACAAAGTATCCATTTACTAAGCATTCGGCACGTTCGCCAGTTTGAACAGAAAGGCCCCTTTCCTCTCATTGAGAATTTTGAATCACTTTAAATGTAGTGCCGGTACTTGTTCTGTTCTCTTTGTAATCAGTTCTCTTGCTGTAGTATAAAACACTTCAGTTTTCAGTAATTTCATACCTACAAGGGAAGTATCACACCCTGCATGCCAAAACTTGCCTCGAAATTTTGATGCCATATCCGATGTGCAACGAGAAGACCACATGCAAAATCTTAGCTGCCTGTTTCCACTGCAAGGCCCCGAAATCGAAGCTGGAATCCTTCTGTGGTCAGACGATAACGCAGCGCAGCTGGACATCCCTGTCTCACTGGCGAGCGGAATGGAGTGCATGTGTGAAATGGAGTAAACTCTCTCGCGTCCCGTGGTGTCAGTGAAGTACAAACAAGAGACAGAAGTGACTGGTATTGATTGAATGTTGAAAACATAATTCTTCTGGGCACCATGCCCAACGAAAAAACACTTTATTGTCACACTGTTCTTCACATTGTTTTTTCATCGTTTCAAGACGATATTTGACGGGTACTACAAATTCAGGAGGTCGTTTTGTGGTGTATTTGCTTGGAAACCAACAATACCTTATCATATACCGAAATCGTGGAGATGAAAATTGAAAATGAGTAAAGGATTGCAATTTAAGTATGGTGTCCCTATGAAAAACTTCACCGTGAATATCTTTGCCCGTCGCTATTTTTTCTGATAAGCGGCGGTAAAGGGCTTTCCACTGCCGGAAGAACAACTTATCGAGCGGTTGGATTTTTTCCGTAGTACCAAGAGGAATCAGGAGGAATTCAATGATCTTCTTGCATGTTAAAAACGAGCAAATAGTTTCTCATGCATAAGTTTTTATGTTCTATGGGATTTGTCGTTATATTTATCACCTGTTTCTTCCATAAATATACCTAGTTGTCAATCTGATGTAACGCGACGGAAGTTTCTGCGAACGTATGATATTGAATGGCGCTTTTTACCGCAGCCATTCAGTCAAAATTGCACAGCTCTCCTCTTGTAGTCCATACTGACACCTACATTTACATTTTTTACAGGGCTTGAGATATAGCTTGAACTGGACGATTTGCAAGGGGACTGACTCTTCATATTACTGGCTTGTGGGGATTCACTGTTTGACTCGAATATCGAACTCGGGTCTGCAACATTACCCGTGGTAGGAGCAAGGGTCTTGCGATCGATATCACTATCACTTGAATCACAATCACTTCCTTCACATGCATCGAGAGTTGTCGCCTCATATCGATCTATTCCTGTACAACTATTTTCAATCAGTTCAATAATGAACTGGGCAATTTCCTTTTCTTTCGCGTTTATGTTTCCCGAAGACGAAACAATATTCTTATGAAAATAACTCGTGGCGAACTCAAGTACTGTACGTTAATCGTAGTTACGTCTTGCTCCGTGATACTCATTGCAACAGTTCTACTTTCTTACACAACCCTCAACTTCGTACTGGATACATTAACCCTGTAGCCGTCCGCTTGTATTACTGACCTTGACTCACATGCTTCTGTCCGCTGCTGGTTGCCACCGTTCCACTGGCTTGCACACAACAAGGGCTGTCCATTCTAACCTGTAGCGACTAGTATCCACTTCCCTATTGCTTATATGCATAATTCCGGAGATTATTTCGGGGCCTTGCAGTGAAAACAGGCAGCTAAGATTTTGCACGTGATCTTCTCGTAGCATATCGGTTATGTCACCAAAGTTTCGAGGCAAGTTTCGGCATGCAGGATGTGATACTTCCCTTGCTAGATAATTATTCGATGTTTAATTTGTACTTCAGGAACAAATACCTTCCTTGTTCATAAACTCTACAATAAATTGTCCTGTATTTTTGAAATCAGGTAATGTTTTATTTATTTGTTGGGTTATTTTACGACGCTGTATCAACATCTAGGTTATTTAGCGTCTGAATGATATGAAGGTGATAATGCCGGTGAAATGGGTCCGGGGTCCAGCACCGAAAGTTACCCAGCATTTGCTCGTATTAGGTTGAGGGAAAACCCTGGAAAAAACCTCAACTAGGTAACTTGCCCCGACCGGGATTCGAACCCGGGCCACCTGGTTTCGCGGCCAGACGCAACGTAATGTTTTAGACTTCGATTTTATTGTGACGTGTAAATTTAATATAAATTGTAATTTTAATTTTAATTGTATCCATGGCATTGTAGTTGTAATCCCCTATACAGGGGAAGGGAAGGGCTGATGACCTCATCTCTACCGGGTTAAATAAATAAATAAGTAAATAAATAAATAAATAAATAAAGAGAGAAAGAAAGGAAGGGATAAATATATAAATAAAGAAGTAAAAAAAAGAAAAAGAAACAAAGGTGTAAAAGAAAGAAACAAATGAAGAAAGAAAGAAAGAAAGAAAGAAAGAAAGAAAGAAAGAAAGAAAGAAAGAAAGAAAGAAAGAAAGAAAGAAAGAAAGAAAGAAACAAACAAACAAACAAACAAAGAAATAATGAATGAATGAATGAATGTGAATGAATAAATAAATGTGAATGAATGTGAATGAATGAATGAATGAATGAATGAATGAATGAATGAATGAATGAATGAAATAAGTGCGGTAACTAAATAAGTAACTGAGTAATAAATAAGCCAATGAATGAATATGAATGAATGAATGGACAAATAAATGAATACCGTATCAGTAGACCTATCAATTTTACAAACCGTCAGCGATGTTACTGCTTTGTTACGCTAGGTCTGAAGATGCTACAATGTCTGTTGTCATGTGCAGCAAGTTTCCAGCGCACACACACCTAGTGACCCGGGCACATAGTGCTGCTTATGATTAGGTTTTCTCCGGAGCGGTTGTTTGCGCGCTTTCAATCGGAGACCTCCGGTTACCTCCGATTGATGCCGCGCAGGTTATATATGTACTATGGCGCAGACATACACTTTCCGCTGAGCATTCCTTTAATCGGATCAGATAGTGATTTGAGTCCGCTGACGTCCGCGTATCTTTTAAAATAAGTTGTAATTTGTTGTTGTTTATTCTCTTCCTTATGCTAAGCTCTCTCTCTTTCTTCGGCTCTTTTTTTTTCTTGTGTTGCTTAAAGTGCTACGTTAGCTGACAGATTTTGTTTCTAGTTTTGAAATTCATAGTATATGTGGAAAGACATATTAGTTTTATGTCATCGATCAAATTAATAACATTCAATCTAACTGCAAAACTAACGCAGAAGTAAAGCTTTTCAGTAGCTAATGTAAACATTTATACTTTAATTCTCCTAGAAACTCTCATTTAATTGCAAACAAGGTTTGTCAATTATTATTCTAATCGGTTTAGTTAACGTAAAATATATTAAGGGAGCTTCAGAATGGAACAAAAGAAACGTGGGGTATCAATGAGATAAAGTTTACTGTCCAACATAATTTATTCCGATTCTTCACCGGACAGGATTGTGATTATTGTGTTAAAGGATGTCAGTATTTGAACTGCCTCTTCTAAAACGCGCCACTCTTGCTCTGTAATGAAAATATAAGTGGATATCAACTTAAGGATAATTGTAATTATATTATTACCACATGTTTCTTTAGTTTCATTCAGAAATATTTTAATCCAAACAGTAAAATATAACTCAGGTTGTCTAAACAGCAAAATATAACTCAAGTCGTCCTGTAAATATTTCATATGTTTTTTATTGCCTCGAAAGTTACGTTTTAGAGAAATTTCAAGACTTTTTCCTAGACTGTGAGCCTTTGGAAACAATATCACTAAAACAATTTAAAAAGAAATCCTATCAAATGTTTTGCGTAATTGTTTTCATCAAGTTCGCGATTGTGCAATCGCTTCAAATGGTCTAACAAATTCGAAGTTCCACCACCCTTAGAGTAAATTCGCCCACAAAGTTTACAGTGTGCGACTTTATTATTACCTTCAACTAAACTAAAGAATTTCCATGCGACGGATATCCGATTTGGTGCCATTTTATTCCACTCAACTACCGTCAGTCCGTACGCGCCGGTCGTCCTTGAGCTAACTGTCGCTTCGCTCCGAACCACCGCATCCCTCCTTATGTCCCCTGTTCCACCTACGGTAGTACCGGAGACACCGGTGGAGAGCTTTATTCGTAATCTCCGATTCCTCCGCGGTAGTAGTCACTCCGATGAGCAGCTCTGCTGTAAGCAAGTATAGTCTATAACTATACACCAGTGAACAGTACAGCGTAACTTACTCCACGACGCGATGATTATGGAAAGAAGGAATTCAGCAGGTTTTGAAGAAGATAGAGTTGATTGTATATACTCGTACGTAGAAATTTGTATAGCCGAAGAAACATGAAACAATAATAATAATAATAATAATAATAATAATAATAATAATAATAATAATAAAATTGAGATGTTTTATTATTATTGTTGTAATTATTATTATTATTATTATTATTATTATTATTATTATAAGTAGTACTACTACTAAAAAGTCACCAATACGCGTAGCTGAGGCGGTAGCGTGTCTGTCTGCTGATCCGAAGTCGCTCTTCGACGTGAGTTCGATTCTCACTTGGGCTGATTACTTGGTTGGGTTTATTTAGATGTTTACCACAACCGTAAGGCGAATGTCAGGTAATCTATGGCGAATCCTCAGCCTCATCTCCCCAAATACTCTCTCGCTATTACAAATTCCATCGACGCTAAATAACCCAGTATTTGATAGAGCGTCGTTAAATGACCAAGTAAAAATATTACTACTATGATATTATTATTATTGTTATTATTATTATTATTATTATTATTATTATTATTATTATTATTATTATTATTATTATTATTATTATTATTATGCTACTACTATTGACTTTATATTTTAATTTTAAGCGTTTTCAAACATCATTTTAAGGTCACGTTTCTTCTCTTCAGATATAGCTTATGTTTATAGGCTACGAGGAAAAAGCATAGGCTTATTGAGGAATGTTCTACAAATAGGAGACTTTTTTTTCCAACGTGTAACTTCTATGTACGGTTTGTTACGCACTTTCTCGGAATAGATGGAACTTTTCTGATTCACAGCGTGTGTTGTCATTGTGGGAACAAAGTGGAGTTTTACTTTCTCACTTGACGCTGCAGTGTTAAAACAGAATGGCTTTTTTATTTGACGTGAGGAAACAAAACAGTAGCAGTTACCATAGTAACCCACGTCATGTTAAAAAGCATTTAGAACAGCAATTTGACCCTTGAGTCTCATACAATACCGTCGCTGACGTAAATGAGAATATATGAAATCTGTATGCGACCGGTGACTGCGTATCCTCGTACAATTTGTACAACTTCATAATGGTTATAATTCCTCATCAAAATTTAAATCTATTTTATAGTTGAAAAATTCAGTAGGCGAATAAAAAATAATTTCAATTACCTTTGTGAATGGAAAATGGCCTTTCAGAGTCGACCTGTATATAGAAAAATTTCATTTAAAATTAAATGTATGTAGGGCCTATATGTATATTTTTTTACTGCGATGTACACAATGGCTAGGGAACATATTTCTGTGTATAAGGCACAGTATTTTGTCCGAATATTGTCCAGATCACTGATATTTATACTGTGTTGTCTTATTTTGTATTGGACTGATGTCCTACCCAGCAAGTCACACGAGAGATGAGTCCTGATATGTATATTTATTTACTAAGTCGTTGGACAGTTTCTCTGTCGTCCCTCGCCGTAGCTTCGTGGTCTAAGGCACCATGCTATGGACAATCGATACAAAATGGGCGTTGGTTTGGGTTCTCATGAGAGAAACAAAATTTACTCATGAATTTTCGGCCATTGTATGTAATCGGTGCCACCCAGAAAAGTGATGAATTTGTGAGCTACAGTCAGTAAGGAAACCCGGTTTTGTAGACCAGGTATTGCTTAGAGGATCATTTAGAACAAATTACCTCCGTACTGGTTGGATAATCGTTCACCATCTCTAAGGGATATTGACGTGAGGCCGGCAATCTGTCTCTGTCATTCGCTTTCCAAGCTGAGTGATAATTGTATTCTATAATGCACTTAAATTATCCAAATATTCCTGAATATCGAAGGTAAAAAAAATCCTCAAATATCACATGATACCCAGTACATTGGTCATAGAGACCAAGAGATAAATATAGACGTAATTGTGATAACAAGAAATTTATGCGTTTACCATTATTCGAATAGATGTGGCAGACAAGCGCGTTACCATAGTGACGTAATCGAACTTCGTGACAAACACGTACAGATAGCATAAAGGAGATACATTCATTAAATTCAATAGTTGAGCTGCTGCTAATCGAACCCTTCCTGCGAACCAGATATCAAAATGCTCTAGTATGTAACTGTGACTGCAAAATTTAACCTAATGTTGTCATGCGGTTCCAAAAGATTGATTTATTGCATTTTTACAACTTTTATAGCCATGGAGAAAGTTACACAACGCAGAACTTCATGCATTGTATTCTTCACCTGACATACTGTAATTAGGAACATTAAATCCAGACGTTTGAGATGGGCAGGGCATGTAGCACATATAGGCGAATCCAGAGATGCATATAGAGTGTTAGTTGGGAGGCCGGAGGGAAAAAGACCTTTGGAGAGGCCGATACATATATGGGAGGATAATATTAAAATGGATTTGAGGGAGGTGGGATATGATGGTAGAGACTGGATTAATCTTGCACAGGATAGGACCGATGGCGGGCTTATGTGAGGGCTGCAATGAACCTGCGGGTTCCTTAATAGCCATTTGTAGTAAGTAGGCCTATTATTATTTTCAGTTAACTTAGACTGGAAGTTACGAAGTTTATAATTACAAACTATTTTTTTATATTATTCGTTTATTATTTTCTTGTTCTGAGGCTGTGGACGATTGGAGCACAAGTTTGGTTATCATCCGGCTATACATGTTGTCGTTCAGATTTTTTGATATTGAGAACTACGCTACTACATTTCATTCTGTAGAGATATAGTCCAAGGTCACACAACTTCACAGTTTCGGTACCAACTTCCTGGCTCTGTTCATGAAAGCTGAAAATTTCCTATGAATGAATATGGGAAGCTACAGGGAGTAGGGAACTCCTGTTACGAAAACCAGCCATGATGGCTGGGGGTATCAGTTGGCTAGTCGGCGTTGACCGTGCATGAGGTGTAGAGCAACAGATATTTTATTACCGAATGCAATATATTCCCCTTTATTATAAACGACGTATGCCCTAGTTCAGAACCAATAAATTGTCTATTAAATATACGAGGTCACTCAATTAGTCGCAATTTGAAAGGACAGGGACCTCTCAAATTGCAGATTTAGATTTCACGGCGCTTCTTCCGACGGCCTTCACATGCTTTGTCATCGAACAACAGATGACAGCGTCTCGCCATCCTAACGGCAAACACCAGCCATCTCCTCCTCGCCCCGTTCCGTGATCACTTGATAAATCTCAGTCCCCATCGCGTATGTGGTACCTAAGAGGTTTCGTCCAATTTCGGCTTCCCCTTCAAAATTTTCTAGAGCTCCTTCAGTGGAGCAGCGTAACCCGGAGTGAGACTAGTGGCCAACAGGCTTGGAGCTCACATATCTAGTTTTGTACAGCCCCCAACCCCTTGCAAGGACGCGTTTTGCGTACCTTTTAAATTTGTACTCCCAATTCTCTTTCGATTTTTCGATTTTTCGATTTTCGATTGTTTTTCATTTCGAAAGTGGATATTTTTATTCTAAAATATTTTAGCAATCTTATTTCAGGATAAGGAAATTGCGGAGATATGAACTTACAAAAAAGATACATCTATGGAAGAAGGAAGACAGTATCACTATGAAAGAAAACTGAAGTGCGTTCATTCGGCCGCTGCCAATGTTTTCACATTAGGCTGGTTCACTTCGTGCCAGCCTCCCGGTGCAACTTTCACTTCCTTTGTAACTTCGACCTGCTGCTCGCACTTGACACCCACGGGGACTTCCTTTTCCAGCTCTTTGAAGCTCGACTTTGCCCAATTTCCTTCAAAACAAACTCGATTTACAAGTCAGATATTGATTTTGTCTCAATTGAGTTAAAAAGGAATTGTCTATACCTACATCCTGCAATAAAAAAGCAATTGGAAAATATCGAGTTTGGTCCTATGTAACCGTTACAGTGAATGATGTTTTTGAAGTTCAATAGTCAATTTTCTGATTTCTGAATGTTTTATTTGCGATAATAATTTCAATTCAAGAATTTATCTCCAGTACAAAAGAGCGAATATAACTTAAAGAGTTATATACAGAAGACTTAATGAGAAAACGTTATAAATTTTGTCTCAAGAAGAGCATTCAAAAGTGAGTTCCGGTTGAATACAGGGTCGAATGTGTTCAATGACAGTAACGTCACATAGTAAATCCTTAAGGAGAAATGTTATTTCTTTACATTTAGCGAAAAATCAACTTTGTTTACAAAGAAAAGTGCAACATGGCAATAAATTTAGTAGTACTGTCACTCCTTTTCCGAAGCAGTGTTCGGAAAGAATGTAAAAAAAAAAAAAATTGCCTGTGTCACGCTCCGCTCTGCAAAACGCTCTACATGCCATTAGGCCTACGTTCAGCGGAATTGAGGCCCTAGTCTGAAGCACACGTGTACACTTCGGTAAAAGCTTTACACAAAGTAAATTATTAATAATAATAAGAAAATTATTAATTATGCTATTAAAATAATTTTAAACAGTAAACGTGACTGAAAGATTGAGAAAAATATTTGTTGGAACTGAGAACTCTAATATAAATACGTTTATAAGATCTGTATTTCTGTATTTCTGAATGTGTTTAAAAGATAATGGGATCAGACATTAGCATGTAAGTAATTATTTCTGGAAAATATAAGCGCAGTGGAACTAAATGACAGGGGACTTTTTTTATTCGTACTATGCGGCCGGGTAGCTCAGTTGGTAGAGCAGCTGGCTACGGACTGGAAGGTCCGGGGTTCGATCCCAGGTGGTGACAGGATTTTTTCTCGTTGCCAAACTTTCAGAACGGCCCCGAGGTTCACTCAGCCTCCTATAAAATTGAGTACCGGGTCTTTCCCGGGGGTAAAAGGCGGTCAGAGCGTGGTGCCGACCACACCACCTCATTCTAGTGCCGAGGTCATGGAAAGCATGGGGCTCTACCTCCATGCCCCCCAAGTGCCTTCATGGCATGTTACGGGGATACCTTTACCTTTTACCTTTTTACTATGCTAAGGATTCGTGCTATTAATGAATGCATTCCATCTGTATAATCTACAATTCTACAGTATAGTTTTTTCGAATATGTTCGTTTATTTACGATCTGTTAAGAATAAATTGCTGGATGTTTTCAGTTAATTACTTAAGGACGTTTTATAAGCTGCTAGGTTATTTAGCGCCAATGCAGTTGGTGATATCAAGGTGTTATTTTCCGAGATGAGGCCGAGGAGTAGCCATATATTACCTAATATTGGCCTTACTTCAACCACGTACTAACTCGAGCAAGAATGGAACCCACGCCCAAGCGGAGTTCTGTATCAGCAGGCAAACTCGCCTGTAGTCTGTGGCGTCGTTGGAGTGTTAAGTGTCATTTCGTGAACTCGGGTGATTACTTATTCTTATTTTAAAATGAAGCTTTCAGTCGATAGTCCTACCAGCTGTGTAATTCGTATTGTCTTTCGCAAAAAATTAAAAACAAAATACATAGTCTCTTAATTTCTGGTACCACCACCTTGGACAATAATATACGCTGTTATATAACAAGAATTTATTAGACAGTCCCGATCGGTTCCTTTAGATTATTTGTGGAAGTTGCGAACAAAATCGGTCATTTCCACCGAAAACAAGAAATGAGTTTCTTACGGTTTCGATATGTTCAGAGAAGCATCTGTCTGAATATATTATTATTTTTATTCTAACTCGGCCATTTCCTTGAGAAACTGTGTGGTGAAATTAATATTTTCAATCAAAATGGATTATTCCATATCATACTAATGTCAGTATTTTCCTTATCTATTTGTATCAAAAACGGACATTTACAACTCTTTGCATGTGTTGCAATTACCAATACGTTTGAAATCGGTTATTTCCACTTCTATGTCCAAGAGTGATAATTAGATATCGGATTTATATGCACTAAAGATATCTAAAATATGTAGGCATTTATGCTGGCAAAATCTTTAAAATATGCTCTATCATTTCTAAAATATATGCTCTAAACATACACTAAAAATTTTAATTTCAAGCTTACGCATTTTGGTACTTACAATGTACATTGTAGCTTATCTCTGGAACTCTCTACCACAACATGTCAGAGACTGTCGGACATTGTCTAGTTTCAAAAATAAACTAAAATTGCATTTTTTCAATTCTGATTCCTTTGAGTTATAAGCCCTTTTCTCTGCGATAGTTTTTAAAAATATATCTATCTTTTTTCTTCCTTTCCCCTTTTTGTTCTCTTGATCACCAGATGAATTTATTATCGTAACCTTTTTATTGTGAATTTTATTTAATTTTCGTATTTCTTTTCTTTTCTTTATTATTTTATTAGGCTACATTCCATTTTGTTATATTCTTCCTTACGTTCTTCATATTAACTATTTATACTAAATGAGTTGCTTTTACTATATTCCAATGTATTTTACTTTCTTTTTTTTTCCTATTATTGTATTATTTTCATGTTGTTTAGTGTCGATTTACTATGGTATTATCATTATTTTTTTTGTAATATGTTAGTATTCTGTTCTTTAACTATTTGTTAAATTTTTCACTGATTGTATATTTTGTGACCTGGTAGAGTGTAAAGAAGGCCCTATGGCCTTAACTCTGCCAGTATAAATAAAAATTATTATTATTATTATTATTATTATTATTATTATTATTATTATTATTATTATTATTATTCCTCAGACATCATTCTGGTCGTTGTAATTTGATTTGCAGTACACAATGATTATTTTCTCCTAATGTTCAGGGGTAAGTTTATGACGTTTATCACTTAACACAAGTTTATATGATGTGAAGGACCTTTTCACGTCTACAGATGTTATTGAGCAAAATTTGAAAGCACTTACTAGCTCTGGAGAAATTTCTTCTGGAAGCAAAATGTTTTCACCTTGAAGATAGTTTTTAATTGGTTATTTACCGACACTATATCAATTACGAGGTTATTTAGCGTCGATGAGATTGGTGATAACGAGATGGTATTTGGTGAAATGAGGCCGAGGATTCGCTATAGATTACCTGGCATTCACTTTACGGTTGGGAAAAACCCGAGAAAAAACCCAACGAGGTAATCAGCCCAAGCGGGAACGAACCCGCGCCCGAGCGCAACTTCAGATCGACAGGCATTCGCCTTAACCGACTGAGCCACGCCGGTGGCTTTGAAGATATTTATCCACAAAAGACAAAAATTTAATGTCAGGATTCCTCCTTAAAACAGTGCACAATTTATCAGCTAATTTTTCTGCATACTTTAAAGGTGCACTCTGAAGTTCAACTTAAACCTCCTTGAGGATTGATAAAGATTCATGTAAAGACAAACCACATTTTTCTAGTTTTTTGTACTTTCAGCTATAACTTTAAAATATGACTTGATTACAGGCAAGTACTTTTGCAAATATTCACTATTAAAATATTCTGAGAACGTTGAATTGACAAAGGTTTGGTTGCATTTAGTACACTAACGAATTCTTTAACTGCATTGAAATTATATGAATACAGAGAGTAGCTTCAATCTACATACCCCAGCGGGTAAGTATTGGCTCTGGGGGTAATGGGAAGTCTGTAAATTTTTCTTTGTAAGCATTACTTCTGGCTGGGGCTAGCAAACACTCCTATTTTTAACTGTAAATAGGAATGTTACTCCTCAGTAACATCACGTGATTTCATCAGTAGCACTCGGAGAGACTCCTTATGGGTGTCTACATAGTAAAGACTTCATTATCTTGTCACTGATGTGTTTAAATATTAATTTTAAAATTAAAAACTAAAAAATACATATAATATACTCGATGCATAGAAAAATGGTAAAATATGCAGCAACATCGGAAATACGAAATTATGTGCACTATAAAACTTCACATACGAAAACAGAAGAACACGAAACATATTGCAAAAGTTAATTCCATATCACAAGTAAAAACAATCTAAATATGCATTTGCATATAAATCCGTTGTCTAGTGGCAATATATTGTTGCTAATTGCAATTATTTCAAAAGTGTTATAATATATTCATTTTTCCACGATACAGTAGAATGAAAATGAAGGATATCTGCAATGTTCATTCAGATAGTTGTCTGCTCGTACCGCACCAAAGCATAACTGTCTCAACCGGGGAAGGTGGAGTGGGAAGTTAAAGGATGGTCTGCAGTGACTCAATTGAGTTATTAGCGCCCAAGCATGGTATAATGTGTTAGGTCACGAATATCCCAGGAGCCGTACATGCCTGTCGAGCTTTTGATGTTAATGATAATGCATATTTATTTATTTATATAATCTGTTATGTCACATGTTAGGTAAGAAATGTACAAAACTTCGACTATGTTTTTTTTAGATTATAATTTCTTTTTCTGGTTTCATATTTCCCTTGGGACGCCAGAGTCTCTGTCTTTGATTCTGAAATTTAAAAATTGGAATCCATCGCGGCCTAAAGAGATTAGGAAAGGAATTTGCTATCTCTTTCTTTAATTTATGCTGTACTATTTTGTCGTATGCGAATAATATTGCATTTATGTATATTATATCTTCTTTTAACAATTTTTTATTACTTAGGCCTTATTTACTTACAATTTTCAATGTTCTGTATATATTATCAATATAAAATGTAGAAACATATTGTCGAGAGGCTGCATCTGTGTCTAATACACAGGGTTAAGAAATCTCTTTCGAAAATGTTCCGTTAATCGGTGAAGTGTTTAGCTGTGAAATGAGACACGAATGGAATGCGCTAAAAATAAAAGATCTTCTCTTCGTGATAAATTTAGAAATATTTATAGAGCACAATCCATGCTCGAAGCAATGAATCAGAACATTGTGAAGTCATTTTATACTAATATAGATCTGCGAACGTTTGCTTAATTATTGTGCGTCAATTATACTTATCGAATTAGAGACATGAGTGGTGACTAGTATTTAATGATTGAAATTAATTAATTAATTCATTCATTCATTCATATTCTGTTACTGCTTCGTCTCCTATAAGACTAGCCTACGCATATATTACATCCTATTCTATAGTCTGAGAGTTCAAAGAACGCGAGAAAGGATCCTCGGTAGGAAATTGAAAACTTATCATTCTTTTTTAAGAACTGGGACAATATCGCTTGTTTGTATTTATTGTGTATCATTTTAAATAGTGTCTCTTCGTCCTTAATATCTATTTGATTGTAAAGTTGTGCTGCTTGAGTATTAAAGGATAGTTATGAACGTCTTTGAACAATTTATTCTGAATGGAAAAAAACTGAATTTATTTTAAAGTTAATAATAAGCGTAATAATAATAATAATAATAATAATAATAATAATAATAATAATAATAATAGCAATTATGTTCTCAAAATAAGGTTTTTCGAGAACAAAGCGTGTCCGAGAATTGAAATTCGAGCCAATAATTGCAGGTAAATAACTGGGGGATAATATAAAACATGCGCAGTAGTAATACTTATTTTTATATTGTTCCAGTATAATATTTCATATACATATAATATTTTATTTATATTTATTGTAGAACTTCAACATTTCTTCAGAATTCGATGTCTTTGCAAATGTGAAGGCAGAATTTTCTCATTTCCAAGTTTCATTTGCAACATGACGATAACGTACGTGTTTCTGGAACGTACGCTTTCATTTTGCTGGGCTGGCCCTATTGGAGGAATTATTCGGCGTCTCCTTACAGACATGAAAACTCTTACTTTTTTCTTGTGTCTATTTTTCTTAAGACAGAATTTTCTCGTCTCGCATGAACCATGTTGGCTATTGCAACTGCCTTTTCTAGAGACTTCAGTGATCCTGAGTGCCTCCTACAACCAGCTCTCTTCTTCCTAGTCTGCTGTATTCCTTCTTTCCATAATCATCGTCAAGTAACTGTCTTACGTCGCCCCTGTACCGTTCAGTGGCGTATAGCTTTGGAGTATCTTTCTTCACTCATCTGAATAACATGGCTAAGCCACTTTGGAGTTCTACTTTCCACTTGATGCAAAATATCCTTATTCACGAATTATATTATTGCTCTTTTTATCTCCGTTCCGGATTGTATTGTTCCGAGAAACTGGAGCATTCCAATGGTAGTTATCCATTTCTACTCCTCGCAGTTCTTCTTAAGGGGACCTGTACGCCAACGTATGGAAAAATTATTTAAAGTCTAGTAATAGGCCTATTTAAACTGCAGATTCACGAAAGTTTTTCTTTTTTTAGGGGTAATACAAAACTTCTTGGGAGAAGAGTTCAGGGCAGAAAAATATATCAGATGATAGATGACATTAAGTTACTCGTATATGAATCATATACGGAGACAAAGGGGAAGGCAGAAAATAGGAAGGATTGGACAATGCCGGGTTTGCAGTGAAAGACCTGCCCTTGGGAAGAACACTATGAATGAATAATTAATATAACTTCTGGGCACTTCAGTGGTCTAGGGGTAAAGCGCTCACCTCTAGACCCAAGAGTTGCGGATTCAAGCCCCGCAGAGGCCGATGGATTTTTTAAGACATAAAAAACTGGACCACAAATCCTCCGGGAGGGACTTTAAGACATGTGTCCACGTTAAATAGATTCAGACATAAATTAAAGCCTCTGGACTAAATTTATCCTCCATCGCGTCCTAGTAATATCTTAGTTGCATAGGATGGCGTTTGAGGCGATGAACTTACCACTTGCCGCTCTGCCCCCTGTCGACAAATAAGTGTAACTAAATTCCTTGTAGGTATTGAAACCTATAAGGGGTGACTATGTTCTGACTCCGGAACAATAGGTTAGATGATGATGATGATGATGATGATGATGATTTCTAGCTTAGGTTAGGTTGTATACTGCCTGAGTGAGATGAAGGTCATAATGCCGGCGAAATGAGTCCAGGGTCCAGCGCCGAAAGTTACCCTGGATTTGCTCGTAGTGGGTTGTGGGAAGACCCCGGAAAAACCTCAATCAGGTAACTTGTCCCAACCGGAATTTGAACTCGGAACCCACTCGTTTCACGGTCAGACATGCTAACCGTTACTCCAAAGCGGCGGACTACTCTGTACTTTAATTTTTTACCTTAATAATTATAATGATACTTTAGAGGGTTCTTATTTTATTCTTTCCTGTCTTTCGGTTTTATTAGCCATACATTCCCCATACTGAATAGCTATTATGCCGTTAAATAGTATAGGCTAATTAAAATATAAGTTTACTTACTAATATCATCCAACGACAAACCGCTACTCTACATAGAGTATCTGAAGTATGTTGTTACCTGCATAAATGATGCCCTTGATTAAACAATACACCTTGAACACATGTTAACCAGCGTGGGGGAAGCCTCAGCGCATACAAAATGCAAATTAGACTTGGCGTGTAACGATGTGTCATGCAGGGAGTCGGGGCGTTATCCGGCTCTAGTCAAACAGTTGATGAGACCAACCATCCATTCCCAGCCGCAGCCACATCCAACGAATCGGTAACAGGCAATTACTGTGGCATGATTTCCTGTCGTAGTTAGCAGCTACCAGTACTCGTTTTCTCAGGAAAATCATGTCAATTTGTTTTGAGAGTATCAATTTTTTTTTTAATTTTAAGTATATAACTTAACTAGATTGTTCTCGAATGAATTATAGTAATTTTACAGTTACTTTACATCAGTAGACCTATCTTTACATTTTATTTATTTTGGTATTTATTTATTTAATTATTTATTTGTTTATTTTTTGGCAGTGTTAAAGTCACAGGCCTTTTCTTGGACTTAATCTATAATAATTTAAAGTGGGTAAATATTATGAAAGAAATTATTCCCCCCCCCCCCAACTAAATTCAGCATGTTTTGCTATTAGATCTGTGCAAGATATAGTAAATATTAGTACCTTAAAAACAATATACTTTGCATACTTCCGCTCGATGATGATTTTGGAATAATATTCTAAAGAAATTCTACATATAGTAACAGTATATTTCTACTGCAGTAAAAGAGTAATTAGAATAATATTAGGTGCCAAATTCAGGGAATCGTGTAGCACCATTTTCAAGAAACTACAAATAATGTCCATGAATTGTTAGTATATTTTCTGATTAATAAACTTCCTCGTACGTAATCATGAAAACTTTGTAGCTAATTCAAAAGTTCATAGCCTAAATACTCCTCAAAAACTGACTTACATACTCGAGGTGTTATCAAAAAGAAGCGCGTAACATAACAGTAAAAGTATTAATAGCGTCCCTATGGATATAAAAATCAAATTCAAGACATAAGAATATTTACGTTCAAATAAATGAAGTAGGCCCTACGTTAGTACCTAATTTCTCACGCCTTCTATCCTGTGGGTGAATTTATGATAGACTATTCAACAACGTTACATAAATATTTCTGTGTTTTATTAAGTATCGATAGTAACCCTTTGTTTTGTATATTTTATATATGTTATAAATTATTGTAGTACTATATTATAAAACTCTTCTGTATACAGGTTGATTCACGAGGATTTACTGTCCTTTACGGAGCTTATTTGTGAAGCCATTTCGAGCAAAAAAAAATCATATAAACATAGTTTCTATTCTCAATATTTTCAGAGTTACACTAATTTAAAGTAGTTTGTAAAATAAGTTTTTTCTTTAGTTTGAAGCTTATAGACTAATACAAATAAAGAATGAACCATTCAGAAGTACCATTTCTTTAATTGACAAGTATTATGAAGCTAAAAATATGCTATGAACTCCTTAGTTACTTCGTACAGACATCTTTTTCTATTTTTAACTAGAAAATTACATTATTCTTACGCACTTATCACACCACTTCCACAGACTTAATTATTTGCAGTTCAATTTTGCATCCTAATTTATAGTCTTGAAGAGTTTACAACACATTTTAAATAATGTCGCCGTCCGCTTGGGTATACTTGTGAACGGCACTCGTCACTCTACGTAACTGCATACAGCCATTTTTGATTTCCGTAGCGCTTGCGCTGGCTGTTGACCGCACGCTGACCAAGTTCACGCGTTCACAGCAATGCGTTCCAATAACGAAACGTAACTCTTTAAATATTGACAATAGGATCCATGTTTATATGAAATTTTTTGCTGAGAATGTCTTCGGAAATAAGCTCCGTAAAGGAAAGTAAATCCTCGTGAATGACTCTGTATATTTGAACTGTAATTAAGACTTTGTAGTACTATTAAGATTTTATTAACATGGTCCATATTCTAGCTGTAAAGCGATGTACAAATATCATGGAATGTAAAGAAAAACAGCACAATACAAAATCAGTACAAGAACACATAACAAATATAAAAATGGCAGCAATACAGAAACAATACAATATTAGTAGTGGCGGTGGTGGTGGTGATGATGATGATGATGATGATGATGATGATGATGATGATTGCAGTAAAATGAAAATAAGTTTAATTACAAGAAATTCAATTACAATTTAGTTTTAAATAAAACAATGTGAATAAAAAATATGATTAAATAAAGGAGAAATTTGTATTTTAAAAATAAAAATCATAATAATATTACAAAAATTATTTTTTAAGAAAAATCATAAGCTAATCTATTTGGCATCCGGATTTAGAAAGTAGTCAATGTCTGACAGCTCCTTAAGGTATAGGGTAGAGAATTACAATGACTAATAATTGAAACGGTGAATGATGAAGAGTATCGGGAAGGGTTACGATAAAGTATACTCTGCAGGTGATCTGAGCTCGACTATTTAGATTATGGTTTGAAAATAAATAGAAAAGACGAGATGACAGATAACTTGGTGTTGAAGTACGCAGATTTTGGAATAGAAGGGACAGTGTAAGAGTAGTATTTTATTTAACGAACGCAGGAGGTATTATTCAATGTCGAAATTGAACGTGGGCGGGAAATTACCTACACAGAGAAGATACTTTTACGTGCTGAACTGATGGCACGAACCTCCAAGCTTTCCTTCCTTCTCGGACGAATTCATCCCTAGCGCTTTATCGTCCTTTAAAATACATCGCCCTCGGCCAATTTTGAACTCGCGATGCTCAGATCCAACGGCTAGTGTAATATCTGTTAGACCACTGAGGATGAATTAAGAGAAAGTAAAGATAAAGTTCATTCCGTGTAGGCCAGTTTCTGTCTGACGCTTCTCCAGTTCACTGCATACTAAGCAAGGAGATGCACTATCACCTTTACTTTTCAACTTTGCACTGCCATTAGTAAAGTCCAGGATAACAGACAGGGTTTGGAATTGAACGGGTTACATCAGCTGCTTGTTTATGCGGGTGATGTGAATATGTTAGGAGAAAATTCACAAACTACTGGGGAAACACGGGAATTTTACTCGAAGCAAATAAAGAAATAGGTTTGGAAGTGAACCCCTAAAAAACAAAGTATATGATTGTCTCTCGTGACCAGAACATAGTACAAAATGGAAATATAAAAACTGTAAATTGAAGGGTTCAGAACCATAGTGGGCCAAGCGCCATATATTAAAAACGTAGAAGACAAGGGTTAAAATTAAGTTACCATAATTCAATGGAAACATATAGCAAATAATATAAAGTATGGATATTAAAACTAAATGATATGTTAATCTTCATTAAACTATGGTATTCACTTACCTTTAACCGTTACTTTCTCCGTTTTTAATAAAAGGAGCTTGGCCCACTATGGCTCTGAACCCTTAAATTTATTCTTTGAAAAGGTAGAAACTTCAAGTACCTTGGAGCAACAGTAACAAATATGAATGACACTCGAGAGGAAATTAAATGCAGAATAAATATATGGAAAAAGCCTGTTATTATTCGGTTGACAAGCTTTTGTTATCCAGTCTGCTCTCAAAAAAGCTGAAAGTTCGAATTTATAAAACCTTTATATTACAGGTTATTATGTATGGTTATGAAACTTGGACCCTCACTTTGAGAGAGGAAAAGAGGTTGAGAGTGTTCGATAGTAAGGAGCTTAGGAAAATATTTGGGCTAAGAGGGATGAGGTTAAAGGAAATTGGAGAAAGTTACACAACGAAAAACTGCACGCATTTTATTCTTCACCTGACATAATAGGAGCAATAAATCCAGACGTTTCAGATGAAAGAGCATGTAGCACGTATGGGCGAATCCAGAAATGAATGTAGAATGTTAGTTGGGAGGCCGTAGGGAAAAATACCTTTGGGGAGGCCGAGACGTAAATGGGAGGATAATATTCAAATGGATTTGAGGGAGATGAGATATGGTGGTAGAGACTGGGTTAATCTTGAGCAGGATAGGGACCGATGGCGGACTTTTGTGAGGACGGCAATGAACTTCTGGGCTCCTTAAAAGCCACTTGTAAGTAAGTAAAGATAGAGTTCTTGTAATTAATATTTATGAGACATTAAAAGAGAACTGTCACTGAATCTGAGAGCTGGAGGGAAAAAAATTATGTTTCTCGTCAACGTCAAATGCATAGTCCTACCTTTGTTCAGTTTCATTGAGACAATTTATGTGAAGACAATAAATAAATTCTCTAGGCTAAGACTGACTAATAAAGAAGTTTATTATTGTAAGATTAATTAATTAATTCATAGTTTTCTACCAGAGAGCAGGTCTTTCACTGCAAACCGAGCATTCTCCAATCTCCTATTTTCTACTTTCCTTTTAGTCTCCGCTATAATCCAAATATCTTAATATCGTCTATCATCTGATGTCGTCTTGGGCAACCAAAGTTATTAAATATACGCCCACCGTAGCTCAGACGGTAGCTTGTTTGCTTACTTCTCGAGATTTGCGTTCGGGCGTAGGTTCGATTCCGGTTTGCTCGAATTACCTTGTTGGGAGTTTACGGAAATTATCTCCAATTTTTCTCCAACTGTAAGGCGATTGTATGGTAATCCTATGGCAAATCCTTGGCTTCATCTCGGCAAATGCCATCTTGCTATCAGCAATTCCATCGACGCTAAATAACCTAGTAGTTGATACAGCGTCATTAACTAAAGAAAGAGAGGTTTTACGATTTTATGATGATTATATTCAGAGAAAAGTTTTTATTTCCTGTCTTGTGTTGAGTATTAGTAGGCCTATGCTGTCTCCAACATTTTGGAACTGATTGTATCTTCCTTCATCGGAGTAATATTTTCCATGACCTGAGGAGACTCGTAATCTTTTTTATCCACATGTTTCACCATCGAAACGACTCAAACTGTCTGGTAAAACTTTCCTGAGTAGATCCAAAGAGTTGTGCATGTTGAGCATCAAGACGCAGACCTTTCATAAAAATCTATTTGCCTCTTCAAATAGTATAAACATGTGATTGAAGGTTCATTCTGTAGTTTATTTGTATCTAAGGATGTTATACTTTTACTTTTTAGATTACATATACAGATTTTATCAAAACACTTATGGCAAAAAGGTTTTCTGTATTTCTTGTAATATTGTGAAGTATTCTGTCTACTTTCAATTACCAACTTTCTTTTGGATTGTTCTACAGATGATTGGTCATTTTCTCAATGCATCTGTGGTCCTCAAGGGCAATTCACTCCCAGGATATGAGAAATAAGGGCCCTGAAAGAGTTACGAATAATCTGCTTTAATACACACGATGAAGCAGCTGTAACAGCACAAGGCCCATTGCTAAATCTATCAAGAAACATTTATTTTCTAGTCTCATTGCTCTCCTCGCTTTGAAACTGTATGAATGAATTTACAACAGCTATATCTAACATGACATGAAAGATAGATATTAAATACCTATGGCCGAGGTGACTAGTGCTACAGTTAGCGCACTTCTTATCTAAAGAATGCACTCCACCATTCATCAGATTGTAGAAAGACACTATTTCTGGCTTGTTCATGTCTGGATCAATCGCTGAACAGAAATGCAAGGATGACAACATAATTACTGCCCTGCCCAGGAACATATGATAACAAAATCATATCATTCGTTTTTAGTAGGTTATTTTACAATGCTGTATCAACATCTCTGGTTATTTAGCGTCTGAATGAAATGAAGATGATTATGCCGGTGAAATGAGTCCGGTGTCCAGCACTGATAGTTACTCAGCATTTGTTCATATTGGATTGAAGGAATACCCCGGAAAAAACCTCAAGCAGGTAACTTGCTCCGACCGGGAATCTCATATCATTCGTATACTCATACAGACAACATACTGCTCTTAAATATTATCCAAAATGTTGAAGTTATTGCAAAACACGTGACGCTAGTAGTAAAGATAACGTATTTATAATATTTAAAATGTGTCGGTCGAGTCCTTTTGACCGAGACCACTCCAGTTAAAGATTAAGAATTAAGCGAGTTACTATTGTATAATATAATATGGTTGTTAGTAACTCTTCACTAATGCATACAACAATAAAATACATTAAAGGAGATATGTCACAGTTATATGAACACTTTATAAGTTTATTGAAGATGTTATTCCGACATGTTTCGGAGAATGCTTCTCCATCTTCAGTGACAAGTTACATCGACGAAGTGGTTCAGATGTTCGAACTGTGTTCTTGCTTGGCTTAAAGTAGACTGACTAACATACAACAATCCGGGCATAAAAGGGAAGGAAAAAGAAAAGGAGATACTCCCGCTTACACCACTTTAGAAACGAACACACAGTAATTCACTGTGCATCAGTGGTGGATTTTAAGAGATCAGCGAGAGCCGAAAGCTATAATGCTTGCCTACTGTCTACTCGTATCGGTCCGAAACATGTCTCTGCCGGGGAAGGTGAAGTGGGGAGCAATGACTCGATTGAGTTATTAACGTCCAGGCCTGGCGTACAATAATCGTATAGTTATTTTGTAAGCTGCAGATATGAACTAATCTCGTGGCTTAGGAGTTAGCGAACGGGACGCCTGCTTTGAGTTTGATTTTGAGATGGGTTCGAATCTCGCTTCAATTGATTATCTGTTTTTATTTTTCTGTAAGTTCTCCCCAACTGTAGGGCGATTGTCAAGTAATCAATCGAGTTTGGAAATCTCAGACTCATATCGCCTAAGTACCATCTCGGTGTTACTATTTCATCGACGCGCAGCAGAGTTGATCCGGCGTCTTAATTAACCGACAAAACTATAGGCTGTGTTTTCCTTGATGCATTCGGCAAGCTCGTGATATAGCGCCTGACTTGGGGAACCCGAATTCGCCACGCAAGCGGATGTTGATGTTTTCTTTATAAATACCACCACAGAAATCGCAGATCCGCCTTGAGCCGTATTCGCTTCCACGTCTAAGGTGAACCAATAATAAAAAAGCCAATAACAAAAGGAAATCGAGTCATTGGCATGGAAAAGAAAAAAGCTAAAGAAAAGATTTTGTACGTAGAAATACGTAAGAGGGCTTCCTGAGACTCTGCGGAACTCTATTAAAGTGGTCATGGAACCGTGCGGACGGACGGACGGTGGATGTTTAGCCAGAGGGATTGATACGATAGCAGCCCAAGCAAGGAAATAACAAACATTTCTCGTGGGGGAGGAAGCAGGGCACGTATCGTGAGGAAAGACACCGTAGAGTGTAATAATAGCTACTCGAGGCGGTGGGATGTGCAGTCTCCCCCGGTGTGGCGGCCAGATCGATTTAGTAAACTGGCTTGAGATTTTCTCCTTAGCAGCGAAACTCAGCTGACTACTGAGAAAAATAAATTATCGACATAGTTAAGAATAACATGTTGACTCGTCAGCTTGGTTTAAGTAATAGTTACTCAGAACATTCATATCAACTGGATGTTACATACGCAAATTTAAGCTTTGAATCGAGGCTATGCTCATTAGTTCGAGCCACACCTTGTGTTTGGATGTTGTTTGTTTTCTGTTAATTGTTAATGCCATGATCTCTGTGTTAGATGTAAAGTTTTACAGCATATTTTTTGTCAGGATTAGGCGTTTGGTTATTCCACCGTATCCTGAAACTTGACATTTCCAACGTTTCGGAACTACATAGAAGTTCCATCATCATGACAGATAGTTATAGGTATCGCAAGCAGGGAATACCGACGGAAGGAATGCGAATGAAACAATGCGATAAGGAAGAGCGGGCGACAGGAAAGGTAACGAGATAGCTTGAATGATATTCAAGAATACAGTCAGAAGAGAAATGACATCGATAGAATCAGTCTTGCGTTGCGATAGTTACATTACGACTTTAATTTGTTCCATTGCATGTGAATACGTGTCTTGTATCGCACGGTATTATTATTTCATTCATAAACATATGTTGCGCGTTTAATTAACTTCGAATTTTTCTCTTGCTACGTTCTTTATTTCCGCAGCGATGTCCTGATCTGTTCATCTTCTTGGAAGAGACAGTACTTCCATCGGCCCGTACCTCCCGCTCCTTGGCGTGCCTACATACACACGTCAAAACAGACAGTAACGTGACCTGAATATTCCACCTGTGAAACTGAATAAAACAATCATCCCGTTTAGCTCTACCGTAAAAAATCTCGGAGTACATTTCGAATCTAATCTAAATTGGGATACGCATATTAAATATACATGTAAGAAGGCATTCTCTATTCTCCATTCACTAAAAAGATTGTATCATTATCCATCTAAATTAAAACAGACGCTGGTACAGACACTCATTCTACCTCACTTCGATTATTGCGACGTTTTGTTCAGTGATCTCAGGATTGATTCCGCTCAGAAACTACAGCGTGTTCATAACGCGTGCGTCCGCTTCATTTGTAATGTTCGATACTATGATCATATCTCACTTTCTTTCAAGAAGTTATCATGGCTTAGGTTACATGAGAGGAGAAATCTGCACTCACTTTCTCTCTTATATCGAATTATGCACTCTTCATCCCCCTATTATTTATTCGCTCGATTTCATACTCTCTCTCGCTATCATAATATTAATACTCGATCACAACGCGATAACACGCTAGAAATTCCACTTCACGCATCGTCTCTGTATTCCTCATCCTTCACTGTTGCTACCTCTCGTCACTGGAACTCTCTGCCGCCTGAAGTCAAGGGCTGCCGAACATTGAATTCTTTCAAATCCAAGTTAGAAAATTATCTTATGACGAGTTGCCAAACTAACTTACTATTATGACAAGTGTTGTATTGCATGTTTCCACGTATTCACATTTTTTTTTATGTTCTAATGATATTCAACTTATTTTATATTTTTGTTTTCATATTTTCCGATAATGTTATATCTCTAATGTGATAAGTTGAGCTATATATAATCTTAATTTTCCTTATTGTGTGTACTTAGAAATATTGTATTCACTGTATACTTTGTACTGCACTATTTTATTACTGCTATTAGTATTATTATTATTATTATTATTATTATTATTATTATTATTATTATTGTTATGAATAATTGTCTTTTTTTTTGTATGCCTCATTTATTTTGACCTGCTGTTCACATATTATTATGCTTTTTTCTTTCTTTCTGTATGTTATATATTATGTCTAATTTCTTCTTATTTGTTGTTTATTTTTTATTATTATTATTATTATTATTATTATTATTATTATTATTATTATTATCTTATTCAGTTTTGTGTGTAAAATTGTAGTGTAATTTGTTAATTTGTAGTGTTTTTGTAACGCAGTCTTTACTCCTGGTTGAGTGTTAGAGAAGGCCGTATGGCCTTAACTCTGCCAGGTTAAATAAATCATTATTATTATTATTATTATTATTATTATTATTATTATTATTATTATTATTATTATTATTATCATTGCTTTTCGGTAATCGTTCCGTGAGCGAGCTATAAGACCAGAGGAATCGGTTACTCTGTTAGGTTCTGGCTTCTCCAGGCGACTAAGTAAAAGTACTACTTCGTTGCTATTTATACAGGGAGATTCAGGAGGAAAGGGCCTTACGTTGAGGGTTGATAGCATGAGTGATTCTGGAGTAAAACATTATATAAACATATAAAGATGTGAGAATGATATAGTCCTAAGCCACAAAAACAAAACTTTACAGGACAGCGTATTGAAAGCTAAGAGTCCAATTCTATTAGGTGCATTATCATAATTTCTTAAGCGTGTATTTCTGTTATTTGTTGAGTAAATTTCACAATATTTTACAAGTAGCTTCCCCATATGTATTTGTGGTATAGTCGGAGGCACCGATTTTGGCAGATGACCTCGATGACAATACGAGAATGAGATGCGATAACATTCTGAGTCTTTCATATTTTCATAACAGCAGCTCATATCATCCTTATTATGAAACACACCACGGTACAGTCCTACTCAAAGAATACCTTTAATAAATGTAAATGACTTCCGTTCGCAATGATTTTACAATACGTCTCCTACATTTTCTAAATTAAATTAATTCTTAATTAAAAGGAAAATCCTACCGTTACCAGATCAATATACAAGATTTGGCCAGTAATAATCTAGGGATCGTCTACTGGTGGTGCGACAATTCAAGTTAATAAAATTACGATTCTTCTTAATAATCAAAATATAATTTGGTTACTTGGGTAAAATTGCATGCTGCGGAAGTGAGATTTATATAGGAGTATAATAAATAGGATTGTAATGGATATTACAAGGGCAATAATTTCTTCACACGCACATTGTGAATAGAACAGAGAAAAAAGCATTTTAAAATATTCGAAATCGTACAAAATATCGGAGAAACCAATTTTCCCTGCACAAATTGCACCAATTGAAAAATATAATTACCATTCACAATAAATACTGTATTTTATGGATTCTGAAAAGTTGTTTATTAATCTATAGGTATTGGCTGATGACTATATTAAATTCCAGCACAACATTCATTCAGAATATGTAGAAATTACACTTTGGATTTTACTAAATGTATAGGCCTACTATCAAATGCGTTACATACCCCCTTAAATACTGTACATGTGTTACCTGTGCGATATCCGATGTTTAATTTTTTTAAATATAATTCATAGTACTGAAACTGCCATATTGAATTCGTTCAAATTGTATTATTTATAATTTTCGTCTCGAAAACCCCTAAGATATCTAATTTAATTTTTCACCCATTTTTGTCCCTCTCCACCTCTTTAGGGACAAAGTCGGACTAAATAATACCTTGTTCGTATTCTGTGATCGCAAAGATCCCCAGATATCGACTTTCATCGAGTTCGGATGACATGAGATTTCTCACTCCCTTCTGCCTTTTCATCAATACCTTAGGATATGGTATTTAAATAATCTAAGAATGTTTAACCAATATTGTAGAGAGTAACCTTCATTTTAAATTTTACGTCTCTAGTTAAATATAGTTTAGTGAATTTTTAAAATCGTAGACTTCTTTCTCTCTCCTCTCTGCTCGGAAGTAAAAAAAAAAAAAAAAAAAAAGTTATTTCAAGGAAGTAGCCTACATGAAATTGAATTTTTTTACTTTCCTTATACATTTTAGAAACAATTCTGAGAGATGAGATGAATAGTCTAACCCAATTTTATGAGTGAATCTTTGTTTTAAATTTAAAGGCTGCACTTCTGCTGGTTAAACAAAATAAATCGGCGTAATTATTTTGATCATTACTGCCTCCCATTTTCCATCCCTTAATATTCGTATCTCGTAAAACTCAGTCTTATCTATTGACTAAGGATTAACATATTTCCATATACATATATATTTTCATATATTTAACAGATTATATTTCCATTTCGTACAATATTCTGGTCACGAGACATAATCATATACTTTGTCTTTTCGGAATTTACTACCAAACCTATCGCTTTATTTGCTTAAAGTAAAATTTCCGTGTTTTCCCTAATCGTTTGTGGAGTTTTTCCTAACATATCCACGTCATCCGCATAGACAAGCAGCTGATGTAACCCGATCAATTCCAAAACCTCTCTGTTATCCTGAACATTCCTAATGGCATATTCTAGAGCGAAGTTAAAAAGTAAAGGTGTTAGTGCATCTCCTTGCTTTAGCCCGCAGTGAATTGGAAAAGCATCAGATACAAACTGGCCTTTACAGACTCTGCTGTAAGTTTCATTGAGACACATTTTAATTAATCGAACAAGTTTCTTGGGAATACCAAAAACACATATAGACTACTGTAATATTTGTTTAGTTTTTGGAGGTGTCTGTCCAGAGTGCATAAATACTCGGGCGTGCATGTTTACTCTTATGTCCTACCCATTCCACTGCGACAGAGATAACAGCCGATCTTGCAGCGGTGAGAACTCGCTCTCCAGCTCACATTAAGGAAATCCATCTGCCAAAATCCCTGGCGCGACCTATAAAAGTGTGACTTTGAACTATATCATTATCAACCGCATCATATGTTAAATAGTCAATAGTTTCCGAAAAAACAGCTAGGCTATTTGAAAATAACAGCCACGATTTCCCTTTTTCTTGAAGCAGATACAACCAAAATTACGTTATACTGTTGCCTTTGTCACTTGACCAATTGCATATGCGTATATATTACTAGGAGACTTGGATGATGAATTTTTGTTTAATTATAGTTTAATTAACGACGCTCGTTACTGCAGAGATTATATCAGCGTCCCCGGTGTGCCGGAATTTTGTCCCACAGGAGTTCTTTTACATGCCAGTAAATGTACTGACACGAGCCTCTCGCTTATAAGCACACTTAAATGCCATCGACCTGGGTCGGGATCGAACCCGCAACCTCGGATACAGAAGGCCAGCGCTATACCAACTGCGCTACCCAGTCCGACACTTGGATGATGATCCTTAGTAACACGGGTTGATATGTACTTTTAATACAATGAGGCTCCTGCATATTCCAGCTGGCCAGTGATCCAGTACCTCAATGAAACCAATTCTGGACGTTAAATCGGTCGCGATGTTGTCATTTCTTGGCCACCGAGGTGTACATTGTAAAGAGGCTTGATTGATAACGGTCAAGATTAGAGTAATCCTGGTCACATTCACCGAGAAAGCCCAAAAACGTATTCCATATTTTTTTAATT
Source organism: Periplaneta americana (assembly GCF_040183065.1). NCBI lineage: Eukaryota > Metazoa > Arthropoda > Insecta > Blattodea > Blattidae > Periplaneta > Periplaneta americana. The sequence goes on from NC_091120.1 coordinate 102,330,778, forward strand.
TAATTATCAAAATTTTCCGAATCTACCTACACATTTCCTCTTCAGGGTAATATTAGTACCGCACTGTGTGGCACAGCACGGACTGTAATGATCGTAGGAGTGTGAAACCTCGTAGATATGCTAATTAAGCAATGCGATCGCGAATTATGCAAAAAAAATGGTTCTAAGTCTTGCCACTAGGTGAAAATATGGCGCTGTAAGCAGTCAGATCGTGGTATGGACGCAGGAAAAAGGCAGGAAACATCAAACACATGATAACAGTACACGTTTATTAGGAACTATGGTTACAAACACTGTTCAACATGGCCTCCCACCTCAGTAACATATTGCATCCGTAACACGGCATGCTCGACAGTTGCTCGCAGCATATCTAGTGAAAACACAGCGAAATGTCGTATGCTAGTCTTTAGATCAGACAGAGACTGGATATGTCCGTGATAGACACGATCTTTCAAATATCCCCACAATCAGAAGTCACATGGATTTTGGTCGGGGGATCTTGAAGGCCATGCATCTGGAAATTGCCTAGAGATGATGCGGTCGTTACTGAAAGTTTCTTGCAGCAAATTGTTCACCTGGCGAGCGACATGTAGTGCTGTCCCCTCTTGCAAGAAAATAATGATGCGGTCACAGTTATGTTTTTGCAAAGCTGGAATGTCCTGTGGCACAAGTAGGTGGTCCCTAAAACCTGCAGATGTCACTGTACACCTAACAGGCCCGCGAGGTGTCATCTCCCCAAAGAAAAAGGACCAGGAATGAAGGAACTTGTGAAACCACATCAAACAGTAATGTAAGCTGAGTGCAATGGTTGTTCCTGCACAACATGAAGAGTCAAACACCATACGCGACAATTCTGTGTATTCACTGCACCGTTCAGAGTAAAATGCGCTTCGTCAGTCCACAGAATATTCCCCGGCCACATGTTATCCATTTTCATGCTTTCCAAAAAGCGAAGGGCAAAGTCACGGCGTTATGGAATATCTTGGGATTTCAATTGCTACACAGTATGAATTTTGCTGGAATACCAGTGTAAAATGTACCGCAAAATCTTGCGAACTGTTGACCAGGGGAGCGACAATTCACGTGACACAGCTCGAGCACTGGTTGTAGAAATTGAAGAATGTGCTGCACGGTCAACTACAGCTACAGAAACTTCAACAACTTCCATGGGGATTGGTCGTCGTCCTCTCCCTGGTGCGGCACTTAATTCACCTGTTTCTTCGAATTTCTTCATAATGTTTTTCAGCGCATTAATTTACATGGGACCTATTCTCAGCTGTTTCTGTCGGCAATATTCCCACAATGCATCGTTTCTATTGCTACCATTCTGGTAAAACAACTTCACTAGCGGTCTATGGTCTCTCCTTCATAAATGAAATCTTCAACACGTGTCACCAAGCAACAGGGAACTGACACAACGCAATACCATCGGAAGAACATTACTTCACAAAAGTAATCAAAACGCGTCACCAAGCAACAGGGAACTGACACAACGCAATGTCACCGGAAGAACATATTGACTTTAGAGTTTCAGACAATTGCACTGCTTACAGCGCCATATTTTCGCCTGGTGGCAAGATTTGGAACTATTTTTTTGCATAATTCGCGAGCGCATTACTTAATTGGCATATTACGAGGTTTCACATTCCTACGATCATTACAGTCCATACTGTGCCACGCTGAAAACCGTCAATTTAATTATAACCACCTGATATTACTAGTCAGCGGTGTATGCAACAGAGGAGGAAAGAAACTGGCAGCCCTACCCCATTATCTCCTAGATTAGCTCCATCATGACTGATGCCTTACTGGTGTCACTTCAAACCTGTCTTCGGACAGTTGACTAAACAAAAAACATCTGAGACAATAATAAGAATAATTAACCATTGCCTTCATAACAGTCAATTATAGTTATTTGGTTCACATCGGGCATATTTACTTTGGCCCAATTAAACGAAGTTTGTCCGATGAACTACGGTAAAACATAAAAAATATAACTTGCCTACATATCCGTTTTCTAGCGAGTCAGCAGAATATAGTGTAATCCGTATAATAATGATACCATTTACTAAGTAGTAATAGACACATATTTGTTTATATTAATGTTAGTAATTATATTAAAAGATATAGTGAATATGAAACTCAAAGCATTTTAATGTACACACATTGTAACCATCAAATAAGTACGCAGTCTTTAATAGCTCTTCTAGAGAAATGAATCGAGTGAATTCGGATGCGTTCTTTTAATACTAGACTGCGACTGAACAAATCAGCGCAGTATCAAGTGTATATAAATAACTGAATTATTTTGTTACCTTCCTGGTTGAAGTAGTGTCCCAGGTCAGCTTGTGCTCACCATCACTTTCCTCGTTTCATTTTGCTGCAATTTTTCATCAATTGCTTGGTCAAAATCTTCATATTCAATATGGCATTAAAGACTGTTATCAATGTCGTAGATTTCGACTTATTACATTAGAATATGTATTCATTTTCCATCTGCTAAAATTCCATGTCGATTTACACTTACTATCCGATTAAGTGTTATGGTGTTCAAAATAAGCGAAGCACGTCAACGTTATGTTATCGATTTCTTTTTGTTCCTCGAAAGTTGCCCAAAATACTAGTATATTGCCCCCTCAGGTCAATTATTCGAATTGTGCTGTTTTGCAAAGGTTGTAAGCTACTCTTTGGTCCATTTTATAATTATTATCATGAACATTTTTAGGAAAGAACTAGATATTGTAATCTAGCGAGACTCATTAGTCTTGTGGTTGGAACGGTACGGGGATATTACATAAGACAATGCAGGACTAGCACAACCAGATTCTCAGGGCACGCAATTGTTCACGACAGAAGAAAAGCACGTACGAGTATTATAGGCCTATAGTTTAAACACCATACCCCGCTTAGAGGGATCGAGAATTAAGTGATAAAGTGTAAGTAGTAGTTTATAAAAATATCTTTTTACATAATTTGATGTAAAAACGTTGCGAGAGTCGGACAATGCTCAAAGCAACTCGATGTGTGCGTCTTGAGTTGCTCTGCAGACGTCTAATTGGTATTCAACCTCCCGCAAATTGTCCACAGGCATTTGTGGAGTCACTAGAGCAGCTGCATTTGTGATACGTTCTCTTAGTTCCTTTAAAGTGTTAGCCTAGCTCTGCCTCTTTGGTACACATAATCCTTCACAACGCTCTATAAAGAAAAGCCCAAGAGGGCCAAATCGAGTGACCTGGGTGGCCAGGCAAGAGGTGCCCATTTTCCGATTCACCTATCGGGGAATTTTTCATCCAAGAACTCACGCACCCGTTAATGATCAAGGGGTGTGGCCCCATCCTGCTGAAAAACTGGTCCTGGGGGAAGTTGATCAACAATAAAGTTCTGCAACATGTCCAGATACACATTTCCTGTGACTGTAACCCCTACGAAAAAGATGAATGGTCAAATGACGGGTTCTTCTACTAGCTATAGCACGCACTGAACTTTCTGTTGTGGTGTCCACATGTTTACGATAGCGTGTTCTCCTACAAAATGGCGGCTGTTTTCAAACTTTGTTGAATGAACTTGGACAGTTTCTCTATCTTGTCAGATGTAAATCACAACGATATCATTATCTGATTTTATGTGATGAGAATTTATTTCTCGATCCCTCTAAGCGGGACACGGTATATAATATTTGAACGCTTTTATTCCTTTTCGAGTAAATGATTCGTTTAGGAGATCAGACTTTTCCCTAATTGATATATGATATGATATGATATGATATGATATGATATGATATGATATGATATGATATGATATGATATGATATGATATGATATGATATGATATGATATGATATATTTCGTGTCAACAATTACATCTATGTAATGTGGAAGTCATAACTTTGACTTTTCGTTAATCATTATTGCCTAATGACAAAATATAATGATTAGTACGATGGCAGTAATGATTATTTAAATCTGAATTCCTACATGATAGCATTATTGCAATCCCATTGGTTCTGCATGGAGATAAGTCCTACAATATAGATGATGTATAATTATGTCCTGTCATTGAGGTAGCACGTATTAATCAATCACTGTGTATATCAGCAAACCAGGATTTCCGTAATGGCGCCCAGCATATTATGCAACTATTGTGTTCCTGATATGAACCGACTGGACAATCATATTTAGATCTGCGTTGTAGGTCAGCAAGAGGACAAAGACCCAACAGCGGTTATTTATAATTCCGATTCTGTCCCACCACTTAGGAGTGGAAATGAACTCTGCATTCCAGTGCATAAAAAATAAACGGGATTTTTCTCTTTAGTGTAAAAATACCGAACATTTTACTTAATTCATTTCAGAATTCTTTGACATTTAATCAGAAGGAATGTTATAATAACCGAATCATAGAATTGGTAGCTGCATATGGCACAGAACGAGCAGTATAATATGTCTATGTACTGACATTTAAGGCTTCAATGGCGTTTATTGTGTTGCAAGATTTTTAGCTTTATGTGTCATATCGTAGTTGTAGAATCGCTCAGTGTTTAGGAGTTACATACTTACTCTTTCATCACGGAAAACAAGAAAAGGGAAAGATCTTCTGGTGGATAGATCTTGGTAATGAATTCAACTCATAGATTACTCACTCCTTACGAATACGTAGCTCCAAAACGTTGGATATTTATTTTGTACATCTATTGTACGGTGCAAGAATTCAAACGTTGCTCATCACTAGAGACGAGAATTCCATGCAAATGCGTGTTTTTATAGGAACGTAGGAAATAGTTCAAACTTATTAGGTACTTATCCATTTCATTACTTTCCGGTCCCAAATATGTGTACTTTTTCCGTGCATATTTGCAGTCTTGGCATTTTGGAGATAAAACTATGTGTAATGAATATATAAGCAATTTTTAGCTTAATAATGCATATAATATACATTATATTCAGTTTAAATGTTTGTTTTAATGGTTTTGAGTGGACACCTCAGTTTCTGGATTTTTATGTCCCTTATTTCAGCTTCAGGATTGATGAAGGAAAAGAAAAAAACTAAATAACAGAAAAACTAAATAAAATGTTAAGATTTTCACAATAAGATGTTAGAGGACCTTTTCCTGGACGGAAGTTCACTTTTACAACACTTTACCGACGACCCTCTATAGACTGCTGTAATAAATGGATTTATTACGTTGGATATTTTGAGAATAGTGAAGTGGAAATATAGAGGATTCAAGGAAATTGCCAACAAATAATTTATGTCAAAAGCACCCTCTTTCAAGGAGGTTGTAAATTCTCTCCCTTTTCCAGTAATAGTAGCAATTTAGATTCTTCTAAAATTGAAGCAATTTGTAGCTTAATAATGCATATTATATACATTATATTCAGTTTAAATGTTTATTTTTAATGGTTTTGAGTGGATACCTCAGTTTCTAGATTTTTATGTCCCTTATTTTAGCTTCAGGATGGATGAAGGAAAATAAAAAATTAAATAACAGGAAAATTAAATAAAATGTTAAGATATTCACAATAAGATGTTACAGAACCTTTCTCTGGACGGAAGTTCACTTTTACAACACCTTACTGACGACCCTCTATAGACTGCGTGTCATAAATGAATTTATTACACTGGATATTTTGAGAACAGTAGGCCTAGAGAGGGAGTATAGAGGATTCAAGGAAACTGCCGACAAATAATTTAGGTCAAAAGCACCCTCTTTCAGGGAGGTTGTAAATTCTCTCCCTTTTCCAGTACTAGTAGCAATTTAGGCCCAGTTGCAGAAACACCGATCAAATATGATTGTTGATCAAGGAGGGTTTGATTGGCCATCAGTTCTATTTCTGTTGCAGAAAGAACAATCAGTATTTGATCGGAGATCAGTCTTCCAACAGATTTGATCAACAGATTTTTGCCAGTTAAGTGACTGATCTCTGATCAAGTATTATGTTGTTCTCCTTATAGTGCAGTTACTGCAATTTATGTAATAAATAGTTATAGCGTAATAATATTCTTTTCGAAATAATCGATAATAATTCTTCTGATGAAGAAATTTTTGAATTAAGGAAATATTATTAAGAAGAAGGAATTTCCGTGATAGACATGAATTGTTTTTATGTTTAATGACATAGAATTTGAACAAAGATTTAGGTTAAGTAAGGATTCGTGTGTTTTGTTACTTTCAAAAATTGAAACAAATATATGCAGGCAGACAAATCGAAACTTACCACTTTCTCCTATGAACCAAGTTCTAATAACGCTGAGATTATGCTGTTGGAATTTTTCAGGCGGTCTTGGGTGATCTTCTTAGGGTCCACAAATCAACTATTTTCCGAGTAGTTAGGAATGTTACGCATGAAATTGCTTTGTTATGGCAGGGTCTCATAAATCCCCCAACCTCAGACAGAGAACGATTTGAAATCCAGAGAGGATTTTCAGCCATGTGAGGATTTCCAAGCATAATTGGTTGTATAGACTGCTCACATCCCCATCCAATCACCTGGTGGAAATGATACCGAACTTTATCGAAATAGAAAAGGTTTATTTTCTAGGAATATAGAGGCAATATGTACACCATCATTGAAATTCTGGAATGTTGTAGCCCGTTGGCAGGGTTCTACATATGACAGCACAATATTTTTAATGATTATGTTACGAGCTCAATTTGTAAACAGAGAGATGGGAACTGGAATTCATTTGGGCTATGGACGCTTTTCTTCTTCCAATTTCTTGCCGACTTTCTAGCAAATCCCACAACAGAGGCCCCCTCACGTTTTTTGTTTGCTTCATTTTTTTTCACTATATTGTAGTCTATATACAAATAGAATCCGCGTCAAATGCATTTCTTTCTCAAATCGCCAGTTAGTAAATCGAGACAAGTTGATTGGTGATTCACGTTTGTGCAACGCAATGAACAATCAAATAAATCAGATATCAACTGATTGGTGATCAGGGACTGATTTGATTTGCATTTCTACAACCGGGTCTTCTAAAATTGAAGTCATTTGCTAAACTGTCTTTACAGTGTATGAACTTCGTGTTTGTTTATTCTGTTTGCGTGTGTTACTGTATCATTATGATGTGCCGAAGTACAGTATATATGATATTTCCGTGCAGATATTCTGCGTTATCATATGATGAAAGATGAGTGGAACGGAGAAAAATTCTCTCCGGCACCGGGATTTTGAACCCGGGTTTTCAGCTCTACGTGCTGATGCTCTATCCACTAAGCCACACCGAATTTCCATTCCGATGTCGGATCGAATCCTCAGTTTAAGTTCAAACTCTTGGGTTCCCTCTATTGGCCTCATGCACTGCATCACAGATATTTCCGGTGCCGGAGAGAATTTTTCTCCGTTCCACTCATCTTCCATCATCTGATGACGCACAATATTTGCACGGAAGTATCAAATGTACTTCGGTACATCATAATAATATATGATATGCCAATAATCACTTAGTGGTTTAAAGACGGCGCTTATTCCGTCGGATTCCGGCCACTTAGTCACTCATAACCAGTGCACCTCTACACATGTGTATGGACATGGTCCTACTGTCATACATCTATGACGCAGTGCATGAGGGTAAGCCACTAGAGGAAACCCAAGAGGTGGAACTTAAACTGAGAGGATTAGATCTGACAGCGGGATGGGAATCCGGTGTGGCTTAGTGGATAGAGGATCAGCACGTAGAGCTGAAAACTCGGGTTCAAATCCCGGTGCCGGAGAGAATTTTTCTCCGTTCCACTCATCTTTCATCATATGATAACGCAGAATATCTGCACGGAAATATCATATATACTGTACTTCGGCACATCATAATGATACAGTAACACACGCAAACAGAATAAACAAACACGAAGTTCATACACTGTAAAGACAGTTTAGCAAATGACTTCAATTTTAGAAGACCCGGTTGTAGAAATGCAAATCAAATCAGTCCCTGATCACCAATCAGTTGATATCTGATTTATTTGATTGTTCATTGCGTTGCACAAACGTGAATCACCAAGTATAAAGAAAATAAGCGAGTTGGTTTCTCTTGGAGCTGTTTGTTTTCATTTTCCCTCTCGTTCTGTTTCCTATGCCGTATTTGTTTCCATGTACCATAATACTGCTGTGCCAGTAGAGCAGTCTGAAATTCCATCATTGTTCGTCTTTGTGTAATAGAACTTAGCATTTCTCAAAACAATTACAGACGCCAAGAAAACGTTTCCCAAGGATGGGTTTCGTACGTTGTTTAGGAATGCAGCTAATTTTCAATAAGAACATAGAAACGTTTGAAGCTGGTGCAGCTCTTTCTATTTCACTGCGATAATTAATTCTCAGTCAGTAATGCGTTGGGTACAGCGGTATTCAACCACTGTGAGTCGTACGTCTTCTCGAGTCGGCAGCGTATCATGATAATTACACTTTATGGAAGTAATAATACCCTACGTCTACGTTGCGTACCTATATGAATTGAGAAGTCTTCTAATTCGAGGTATTTAGTATTTTTAATGAAATTCGGCCGGAATACATCAGTAACTTAGTAAGTCCAATGCTAGAAGAGGCCTATAGTCTTTTAACTTATAAAATTAATTAAATTTACTCTGTTTATACCACGTGAACAAAAAAAAAGTCCTCATATAAATACAATTCTTTGTCCTTAATATCATCATCATTAGACTTCGTATTTCAGCTACATATAAACTGGAATGAAGTTGTCTTGTTTCGAATTATATGTGACGCATCCTCTGCCCTCTTCCTCTAGAAGACCTGCAGAACTGTAGCTCCTCAGAGCGACTGCTTTATTATCTCTCCTTACCCCATCCACCTTTTCTACCAGTGCGGTCATACGTTCTAGTTACGCACGGCTGCATCAACATTCATTCTCGCGGCGGTAAGTATACAATACGCTATCAAGAATTACAAATAAACATACCTTTAGAAAGTAAGAGAAAAATGAATGAGGGAAATAAATAAGTTAAAAGACATGTAAAATAAATTTTAAAATATATGTGTGCATATAATGTAAAAAGGTCTACCTATGTATATATCGCCCTATTACTAGTAAAGCTGATTAAGTCCACTTTTTGTCTTCCCGTGCTCTCTACTCTACTAAAATGAAATAAGTCCGAAATCTTGCATGCAGGCAACAAACCAATTACTTTATTTGAAGAATTTGTTATGATTTTTCGTGCATTAATAAAGTTTTAATTCCTGTTTTTATAAGACATGCATTACTGGCCTTAACTGAGTTTGCTAGTAATAGACGATGTATTTTACGACGCTGTATCAACATATACGTTATTTAGTGTCTGAATGAAATGAAGGTGATAATGCCGGTGAAATGAGTCCGGGGTCCAGCACCGAAAGTTACCCAGCAGTTGCTCGTATTGGGTTGAAGGAAAACCCCGGAAAAAACCTCAACCAGGTAACTTGCTCAAACCGGGATTCGAACCTGCACCATCTGGTTTCGTGGCCAGAGGCGCTGACCGTTACTCCACAGGTGTGGACAATAGGACGATAAATAAATTGTACGTTGATAAGTGAATGATAGCTATATGACCTGATGTCAATGCTGTCATTCAACATTGTAACGCACTCCAGATAAATAAATAAATAAATAAATAAATAAATAAATAAATAAATAAATAATAAAACGGGAAGTAAAATATTTATATGGGAGCGAGCCCATGTGGCAATCCTAAGTCTGCATAAAATGGAAAAAAAAAAGTTTATGTCTGGACGGGAGCGAGCCCATGTAAGCATTGGGGACGACTCATGACTAAAAGGGATAACTTACTTGGACCCATTTCATGAAACCCCTCTGTAATCTGTTTCTTTATTTTATATATTTTTCCTGGTAGAAATTACGCTGTCCTAAATCCTCATCATAAATGTCATAATCTCACCATTTAACTTTCTTTGTTTAAACCACTGATTAGATACGTTGTAATAGTACATAATTATGGAACCCTATAGAGGTTTTCACTTCCATCTATTTACTTAGCTTCCTACAAAGGTTCTCTATCGTATCCAAGCCTACGACTGCCCACTGCTTTTTTTCCCCTCACTACCATTGTCTTCTTTGTCTATCTAGCCTGAGAGATCACCCTCGATTTTCCTCTTCACTTCATTCGGTCTCTGATCTGACTCATCCAAAATTCAAATTTAACCGCCTCACTTAACTGTTATTCCCAGCGTCCGACATTTTTAAAATGAGGCATTTTGTGCTTTCATGTTATTGCTAATTAATTCTATATGTTTAGAGTCGTCAATACATACTTAATATTAACTCCTGATTGCAATGCACTCATTATTCGTCGGATACAATCTTGTGAGATGCTTTGGGGTTTACATGTCACAGCTATCATTGTTATTCTCGGACATACTGTAATTCCCTATATCCACCAGTGTAGCTCAGGGGGCAGGCGCGCTTTTCTGCTCATCCGAAGCTGCGCTCGAGTGAGAGTTCGATTGCGGTTTAGGCTGATTACACTGAACTACAAGAATTTTGCTACGACTTAAAACAATGTGTCAGTTATGGTTTGATGTACGCTTAATCCGAAAATGCATCTCTTTTCTTCGTATCACGTAAGGTTTTTAAGATATACTGTGATTTCACTTTTCGATAAGCGCTCCCTCAGGAAACATCTGGCGCGGGTTGTAAACCAAAAGAAACGCTAATCCATTTTATAAGTTATGACTTATTTCCGGTTTCTTATGATTGTTGGCATGTTCTTTTGTACTTCTAATAAATAAACAGGTATTGGTCCCTTCTATTAAGTACATTTCATAACAGTTCAATGTGAGGTGTGCGTAATTAAAAAACAAGGGTGTGGTTTTCAGTATTTAAAAGAAAAGTTTACCAGTTTGAGTGAAGAAAAATTAAAAGAGGACATTTTCATAGGTCCACAAATTCACAAAGTTATGGCTGACTCTTTGTTTGAGGAAAAACGTTTCGTTACAGAAAGATGACATGGCACGCTTTCAAACATGTTTGCTCAAATTTCCTTGGAAATTTTAGGGCAGACAACTACATAGAACTTGTTGTAGAAACCATGTTAATTGCATGTGAGAAAATGGGGTGTAATATTATGTACTTTTTACATTCTCATTTGGATTTCTTTCCTACTAACCTTGGAGTGGTAAGCGACTGGCGTGGGGAAAGATTTCATCAAGAAATATCTAAAATGGAAAGGAGATATAAAGGAAGATCATCATCCAGCATGCTTGTAGATTATTGTTGGTTCCTTGTAAAAGATATTCCCGGATTTAGTTATAAACAGAAGTCATCCAGTTAATTCTTTTAAATGTTAAGTTCAAATTTCGAGATTTTTCTCATTATATAGAGATGAAATATTTTTATTGTTATGTTTTAAACTATGTAACGTCAGTTTTGTATCCAGTACACATTTTGCAAGTATTATGAGGCATTTTGAATCCCTAGTGTGCTGTAATTTTAACAGTAGCAGTGAAAAATTAAGAACAAATAAGTTTTGCCATAAAATATTCAACCCATTTTCCCGGAAAATGATACGTGATGGGGCAATTTAGAGTATAAATTCAGATTTAGAGCACACATATTAGTAATATTCACCTACTTTCATTTCGGAGCAAGGCAAAAAGTAAAAATTTGTTATACAGTGTTACCTAGTTGAGTTTTTTCGAAGTGTTACTTAATCATGAGGCTAATTTAGATAATCTATGGGGAACACTTTGTCTCATCTTGCTAAACGTCATCTCGCTCTCACCAATTTCATTCACTCTAAAAACCTAGTGGATGCATTGATGGATGGACGAAGGGAGCGAGGGACGGACGGATGATGGGACGGAAGGAGAGACTGAAGGACGGATGGATGGATAAGCCCGCTGTGTCCCGTAAAAGGCTAAATCCTGCTAAGAACGGGGAAAGCTCACTTATATATCTCATGTGGTAAATTGGATTATTATACTATTTGAGTCCACATAGCATATTTCACAGTTTCTTTTTGTCATTTTTGAGTTTGTGTCCTAGTCCCTTCTTGCACCGGGCGTCACTAGACCGGTGAGCTCCTACTAGTTACTTGAAGAAATCTACCCATCTTCTCCGTGGTCTGCCCTGGGTCCTCTTGCCTATGTAGAGGTCCCACAAGGTGTTTGATTGTGTCCATTTGTCCTGTTTTGTCGCGTCACATGTCCTCCCCACTTCCACTTTATGGTTTCAGTTTGTTGTCCTATGTTCTCCGAAGCTGTGATTTCTTGGAACACCTTATTGGAGATCCTTTGTCTCAATTTCATGTTTAATATTTTCCTTTCCATTCTTCTTTGGCATGCGTCTATATTTTTCCGGTGGCTTTCCGTAAGGGATCAAGTTTGGCATCTTTATAGTAGCTCTAAGTCACAAGTGTTGAGTGCCTTTAGTCTCAGTTTCATGTTTGGATCTTTGTCTAGGATTATGAATACAATGTCGTTAAAAAAACCAACTTAAAGACAAAATTCCCTCTGGAAGTGGATACTTTCGTAACGTATGTACATGTCTAAATATTGTGAGAGAACAGTGTGAATTATTTTCCCTTTGCAGTAAAATTAATAATAATAATAATAATAATAATAATAATAATAATAATAATAAAATAACATGTCTCTTAGAAGTGCATTTTGAGATAAATTTCACTATAAAATATAAATATTGCACTATGCCACTGAGTGTAAAATTATGATTATTATTATTATTATTATTGTTATTATTATTATTATTATTATTATTATTATTATTATTATTATTATTACTATTATTATGTTTTGTGTTTTTTTGAAATTATTTCTTAGGATATAACACAATGTTGAACTTTTGTAGTCATTATTATTTATTGAATGTTTCTAATAGTTTCTAATAGGTATCAACTATAAAGCTATTTAGCGTCGGATAGTGAGATGGTATTCTAGCGAAATGAGACCGAGGATTTGCGATGAAATTATCCGAGATTCATCTTGTAAATTGTAATAATAGTAATAATAATAATAATAATAATAATAACAATAAAAATAATAACAATAATAATAATCCGTGGCGCTACAGCCCGTGAAGGACCTAGACCGACCAGCCGGCTGCTGGCCTCCCACCCACATGCCGAAGCAGAGGTGGACGATCATCCAACCAGAATGGAGGTATCGTGTGGTTAGCACGATGATCCTCCCAGCCGTTATAGCTGGCATTCGCAACCGGACTTCGATACAAGTGCATCACGATGCTGGGTGGGCACCGGTCCCATACACTGGCCGAAATTTCATGAGAAAATTTCTTCCCTCATGAGGACTCGAACCAGTGAGCATTCCTTAACGCGAGTCCTAGGCAGGATGCCTTAGATCAGGACGCCACGGCGCGGCACCTTGTAAATTGTAGGTATGTTTTATTTAATGACGTTCGCAATTGCCGAGGTTAGGCTATATCACCGTGGCTGGTGTGCCAGAATTTTGTCCTGCAGGAGTTCTTTTACATACCAGTAAATCTACTGACATGAGCCTGTCGCATTTAAGCACACCACCGACCTGGGCTGGGATCGAACCCGTAACCTCGGGCATAAAAGGCCAGCGCTATACCGACTGCGCCACCGACGCCGACTGAAATGCATCTTATATCTAGAAAAAATGTACGGAAGAAACCGATATAGTCAATCAACGTACTCATTAAGAGGTCGCAAAATAAGGACAAATATAAATAACTAGCTCAGTATTGCATACTTTACAGAGGAAAAGAATGGTAGAACAGGGCAATGGGAATGCAGCAGTCTCACTTCAAAATAAATTATTTATACTCGTACATCAACTGGCTGAAGAAATATTGAAGAGGTGTATGAATTCCTTATAGTGTAATAGATTTATGGACTAACTCGTGTTTGTTTTTTACTTCTGCCTGGTTTTACGAGGACTGAACTCGGAACGGGTCTGTGTACTTTGGCACGTTTTGCCTGTTTTGCGCCCTATATATGCAATGATTATCCAAGACCGACGGGTGTCTTGGGTGGTATTGATGAATCCGACGCTGACAGGTGTGCCATTTTACCTCTGCCAGATCGTATCTCGCGGAAGAGTAACCTGATAAGCTGCAGGGTCCAAGAGCCCAAAGTCCTCTCTCAACAGCGGAAACCTATACTACCCTCAAGATTTCACCGGATTTAATTTTACAAATTGCAGATGACAGGTGAAATAAGGGAGAGGTGGAGGGATGTGGGGAATTATACGACATAAATGGAAGCACACCAGCAAAATTCTGCTTGTCCAACACAAATTACATTACGACCTGGTCGGGGATCGAGCACTAACCTCCTGGTTGGAGGAGCAACGTGGTAGCAGTTGAGCCACAGATGTGGTCAATGTTTGTTATTACTGTCGTTATTATTACTTCAACTTGATGCTTAAATGGGTCACTATAACTTTGTACTTGTTTGTTGATGAATGATACTAGTCAATTAGATTAGTTGAAAAAATAGTGAAACAATAATCCGTGGCGCCACAGCCCTTGAAAGGCCCAGACCGATCAGCCGGCTCCTGGCCTCACGTTCACATTCCGAAACAGAGGTGGACGATCATCCAACAAGAATGCAGGTATCGTGTGGTTAGTACTATGATCCCACCATCTGTTATAGCTGGCATTCGTAACCGGATTTCGCTACCTATCGTAGCTCCCCTAGTACATCACGATGGTGGGTGGGCACCGGTCCCATACGATGGCCGAAATTTCGTGAGAAGATTTCTTCCCCCATGAGGACTCGAACCAGCGCGCATTCCGTAACGCGAGTCCTAGACAGGATGCCTTAGACCACGACGGCATAGCGCGGGACAGTGAAACAATAGCAACATAAAAATTAACGTCACGAACTGAAGAAGAATCGCCGTTGTAATAAGCAGCCTTGTCCAAATGAATGAAGAAATGCGTTTACTTCATAACAGTGTCATTAAAGTAAAATATAATAATAGGCTACTAAAATTGTACACACCAACAGGTCGCCTGTAAGTGTTCCCGGCAACACCTTCGACATCTATGCGCTGCAAGTAATCTACATACAGGCTTAGACGTGGATATCTCTAAAGAAATTCCTGCAAATCTTGAGTTTTAAAAATAGGAGTAAATTGTTTGCAGTTACTACGGAATGTTTTTCACATAATAATAATAATAATAATAATAATAATAATAATAATAATAATAATAATAATAATAATAATAATAATAATGATAATAATGATGATGATAATAACAACAATAATACTTATTTATTTATTTATTTATTTATTTATTTATTTTATTACTATTTCACATATTACTTCGAAGGTTTCCATAGACCAATATGTAGTACAGTGAACGTTTTTTAACCTCCTGAGGCCTGAGACATTTGTTGTTTTATTTTGGCAATAAATAATCTATCTACTAACAGTGTTCAGAAATTAAGCAATATTTTATTTCAAGTTCTATATATTACAATCACAGTAGCATTGTTCAATGAAACAACGTACTATATATTGTTTACTTCCATTAATCTTTAGGCTTCTCTCAGCCAGTTTAATCAATCCGCGTACACATTAGGTAGCGGTAGTTGAATATTAGCGCTTAGGAGGTTCGAATGCACAATCTTCCTCTCCGATGTGTTATTTCTAAACACGGCCCGGAGTATATATTTTGAATGGAAGTATCGACTTTATGTTGAAAGTCAATGTGATATAATTGGCTGAATTTTGTAACTTTGATGACTTGTCCCTTTTCGCGATGTCCATCAATTACCAAAGCGGGAGTGGGAGTATTAATTAGTCTGCCTTTCTGCTAACTTTGCTTCAAACGAACTCTGCCACAAAGCTTTAAATGCACCCATTGATTATGTTATTTAAATTGAAATCAAAGCCCTTATGATTAAACGTTTCTTCAATAAAGTTGTTATTAAAATGAAGAGCTGATTATGAAAATGTTTAACGAGATTTGAAGCTCCAATCAAAGTGGAACATTTTAATGGCATTTAACTTTTAACGGAATATAATTATGGAAAGAAAACGATACTTTTTAAGGTAGATATAAGGAAAAAATAAGAACAGTAAAGAGAAATGAATAACGTGGAAGATGTGGGGAATAAGATGAAGAGACGAAGAAGTTAAAACGTTGCAAAGAAAATAAGGAACAAAGAGAAGACATGGAAACTGAGATAAACACAAAATAAATATAAAAGAAAAGAGGAAACAAATTATACAAATAAAGAAGTAATGGAATAAAAAGTAATATAACAATTTATAAACAAAATCGAGCTAAATAGAAAATAGAAAATAGAAGGAATTCTTAAATTGGTAAAAAAAAAAATTCGTGATATTGAAGTACAGCCAATTGTAAGTAACAAAACAGTTCTTTTAAAATATCAAGATATAACTTATTTAAAAAACTTTTTCTGGTAAATTATTTTTCAGTATTGTTTATTTTCCATTATGATAAAAACATAAAACGTAATTAGGAGTGTGATGTTGCTAAGGTATAATTAGAGATATCTTGCACTCGTGATGTTGAGGCAGTTTTTATCGTATAATATTTCTATCCATTTATGCCCCATGAGCAAAGCGGTTTGTTTTTTAATGTCAGATGGATACTTGTTCATATTCAGAGTTCACGAGTCACTTCATATGCAAATATCATGCATAAAATGTATAAAATATCACAATTTTTATAACAATAATGGCAATTTTAAATGGTAAAAATGTTACTTTACTCGGAATCAAAACAGATACATAATTTTTACATATCGATAAATATCAAACAAAATAGTGCTTATCATATGTCTACATAAAATTTTCTCAGGAAGCGTCAGCTTCAAAATCACGTCTCCGCTCGAATCTGTTCTGATACAAATATTTTGTGTCTTAAGGGGACACATATATCATTTTTGAAACTTCCACAATTTTCATTCAAAATTTATTAACTTTAAATTACATAAACAGGCCTTCAATACTGTCATGCGTACAAAATTTGGTGCCATTAGAGCCAATATTTTCGAAATGATATTTTTTTAATTTAGTTTATATTGTCATCAACTAAAAGGTCCCTTACGTCAAAGTTTACAAAAAATTAATTCATATTTGCTCAGAAGCTTTGAAAATAGTTATAGGAATAAAAATTAATTAGATTTTTGAGCTCAGTCTAAATAGAGAGTCACAATTTTATTTCTGATTTAATGAATTTACCATTACAGCATATTTCAATTTAAAGTGCGATATGAATATGACCCGAACAAACTTAATATTAATATTTCATTTAAATCCTAAATAAATTATTTATCCACATTTAATTGACGTCTGTGAGAAGTTTCAAACCAATCTGGCAATAACTGTTGTTCAAGGAGCTTTCTTTTATTAAATAAAATGCTTACAATTTTTAAGCCGAGAAAACATCATTAAAAAAAATTTCTTTCAACTCACTCACGCACCGTATGTTTGGCCACATTTTATTATATGGCTAGATCATTTAAAACAGTCTGAAATATAATTACGATCATAAAAACAAAAAAAGTAGATTTTTCTAAATTTTTCATCATTATGTCACCATAGTGTTATCATAGAGGAGCACTACATATTTTATTTACAAAATTTACGTAAATTTCACAAATAGGACAAGAAAGAAGCAGATCCAGCCAACGGAGTTGCCATTCTTAAGGAGAAGAGTGTAGATAGATATACATGAAAAATTGTGATATGAAAGGAGAATTAAACATTTTTAATATCCAAAATGGCATGCCGTACCTCAGCTTAATCACATGAAACAACGGTTCTTCCAAAATATTGAACAAGTGAACTTTTCTAGAGGTTTAAAAACGAATATTATCCTACGTACAACATACACAAGAATGTTGACTCTTTTGGGAACCTAAAATTACATTGGGTGGACAGGCTTTTGTCTGTTACGAGTCAAAAACCGTCTTTGTAGTAGCAGCACTGCAGAAGAAAATGAAATTCAGGTATTTGGAATTTAGATCAGGAGGTACTGAAAACACCAAGAATATTTAGGAAAGAGTACAAGAAGTGATATAAGTGCCTGTGTCATCTAATTCGCCTCAACCCCCATGATAATTGAACGGATGGTTGGAAGAACGTGGTATGTCACTTTTTCGTAAGTTTATAGGAGGAACATATTTTGTTCTTGGTCATACGGACATCAACGGAACTGCCCTAAATTGACTACATACCACGTTATTCCACCCAAGGCTATTAATACGTTCTTAAATGTGGACAGAGGTATTTATCAATAAGGAACATATTATGACATAAAATGATTTTTAGACCAAAGCCGTAAAGTTGGTAAAATGTAGGCCTATTGTAAAACTCAGTCACATTCTGGAAGTTTGAGTTCTTACAGTCTTTCTTACAAAATTTTTTACAGGCTCTAGGCTAGAATAGACGAAAGACAGAAGTAACTCAACACTATATACATCTATTCTACTGTAAATATCCACATTACACTGGAAACTTATCCATTAGAAAATAATTTCTGTCTATAGAATAGATTATAATATAAGTATAGGACGGACAGTAATTGGTACAGATTTTGCAGGGATCTGTTTTCCCCGTCTATTTTAAATGAGATTTTCCACTCTCTCGTAGACTCTTATGCATATTATCTCTCTATTCTGCCATATCCACAACCTTTTTCCGCTTACTTTCTCCTGGTCACTAGCAGTAATGTTCGAAGTTTCATGCTGCACCACACAAGGTAAATGATCGAATGCTAACACTCACTGATGTAATGACCAGAGCTCGGCAACATACCACGTTCTTCTACTGTGTCAGTGCCACAATTATATAATATTATTGTCATCTACTAGAACCTAGTACAAATACTACGGAATGCCACGACATACCGGAAGTTTTGAGAAAATATAACATACCACGTTCTTGCAGCCACCCATTCAATTCTGTAGTTGATAATTTTATTTGCTGCCGGCATAGATCGGTCGGCTTAGACTAAGCGCCTGCCGACCCGGAGTTTCGCTCGGGCGCGGGCTCGATTCCATCTTGGGCTGATTACCTGATTGGGTTTTCTCCGAGGTTTCTCCGACCGTAAGGCGAATATCAGGTAATCTATGGCGAATCCTTGGCCTCATCTCGCTATCACCAATCTCATCGACGCAAAACAACCGAGTAGTTAGTATAGCGTCGTGAAATAACGAACTAAATTTTCTGTTTTTATTCATTTTTACTATAGTTAATCATTAATGCTAATTTATTGAGTATATTGTAAATTATTTATGTACACAAACATCGTTATTACCGTTTTTTCTGTCATAGTACATTTTTAAACGGAGATTTTATGCGATGGTTTTTAGAAATGATTTAGAATAATTACATTTACCGTGTTGTGGATGGTCCAGGCTCCCCGGCTCCGACGCCGGATTCGAATTCCGGTGCCGGGGAGAATTTTTTCCGCTCCACCGATCCTTAATCGTATGAAGTAGTGTAGTTTTTCGCAACAATTTTGACGCCCCTGTCCATTTTAATTTTTTTGAGAACATATTCTAACACGCTAATAAACAGGTTTGGAGTTATGAGATTATCTTGTCGAATTCCCCTTTCCAGTTGGAAATCTCTACTCTCCTTGTCTAATCAAAATCTAGCTCTGATGTGGGAATATCTGTGTTGTTTGGGTAAAGGAAATAAATCATAAAAATGAGTTTTGAGATAAATGAAAATTAAACTTCTGACCCTTATTGCAAATAATTTTCTACACAAATGAAACACATCAAATGCTAGTCTTCTTTTGATTTTTGCACTTGTATAATTTAAATTGTGTGTTCATCTGGGGAACAAAATTCCATCTGCACAAAAAATGATTTATATCCCCTTTACTCGAACACCACGGATATTGCTTGGAAAATATTCTCATATATACAGGGTGAGTGAGGAGAGAAGGTACATGTTTTGAGGGGTGATAATGTTAGTGATTCTGAACAAAAAAGCTTATACAAACATACGCTCTGTGCTTAACAGTATCTGACATACAGCTGTTTGAAAATCACGGGCGTCAGTCTCATGTCATTCATCAGCACTCACATGCGAACGCAACCAAAATGACATTAGGTTGTAGTAGAATCAACGAAACATATCCTGGGCGTTGGATCAGTCGCGGTGGAGTCATTTCTTGGCCACAGAGGTCACCCGATCTTACTCCATTGGATTACTGTGTGTGGAGTTACCTTAAGAGCGAAGTCTACAAGCGCAAAGTGGAAACAAGGTAGGAACTTCTCCCTCGCATTCTACATGCTTGTGCTCTAATAAGGGAATGTCCGAATCAGCTCAGATCAGCAACACAGCAGCTGTCTACAAGAGCTGCAAAGTGCATTGAAATTGGTGGTGGACTTTTTGAACATGTTTTCTAAAGAAAATACGCAATTAAACAGAACATAAGATGACAATGTTTTAATTTACTATCACCTGCACTTTTCTCGTTGCTCAATGTATCCATAGTTTTCTCCGAAAATATTAAGAACGGAACATATGTTCATATAAACTTTTTTTGTTCAGAATCGCCAATATTCTCACCCTTCATACCATGTACCTTTTCTCCTGACTCGCCCTGTGTTTCTTCCAGTCCCTGGTTTTGAAGATCTGTTAAGACTGGGACGTGTTCTAGAGTCGTACGCTTTGTAAAATCAGTGAAAGCTAAGTATAGTTTCTGATTAAATTCCATTACATTAAATTCCATTGTTGCATTTCATTGTATTAAATATATTCAGTAAAATTTATCAAGTTATTAAATTATAAAGTTAGTTATTTTGTTCCTTCCAGTTGTTCTAGGTTGTCTGGTTTACTGCTATTTGATCCAAAATGTTCGAGTTCAACTTAGCCGAGGGCGGTGAATTTTAAAGAGCGATAAAATCATTAGAAGGTATCCTTAGTAGGGGATTAAATCTGGGAATCCAGTGTCCCAGATATAGGACAAAATATAATCGTGTTCCTGATGGAGGGCTTAAAGCAAAATTCGTCGATCTTCTCTTGCTCACGTTAAATTTCGATGTTCAATAATAATCTCTGCCGTTGAAAGCGTCGTTAAATAAAATGCAACCACTGCTGTACTCTCAGTTTTCTATAATACTTGTTATTCTGCGCAGGTCCCAACTGCTCTTCATAATAAGTTCATTACGTCATCTCTCACACAACGGAAACCATAGACCTGAAGCGAGGTGCAAGAATGGAGCATCATGTGCACATGACAGGAAGGGATCGATTACGCCATTCAGGTAATGGATGATACTCTAGAATATGATTAATTTACCTTCATTAACTGATGCGTTGTACGACACATGTTGGATTTTCAGACCTGCCATCGAATCAGTAAGTATGTCAATCTGTATAATTATATTCACTGCGTTCGTTTATATAAGTGTTTATCGGAACCTTTGATGCTTTGTCCAATTTCAACACCGTTAGCCACTTTCAGACACCATAAATACCCGCGGTTACCCTTTGGAACTCTATGACGTGCATTTGCGGAAGCTGGAGAACAGTCTCCAATTGGGTCTTCTGGTTCTCAACGAATATTTGAATTGAACGAAACGTATAACTCGTTTATTATTTAACAACTATACATATAAACTCCTTCTCCTTTGTTATCCCGGAGAGATCAAGTACAATACAACGGCACGAAATGTATATTGCTGGTTTAGCGCTTCGTATCATTTCGAGAAAAAACGAAGGATAAAAAAAAATAGTTTCTGATGAATGTTATTGCATAGATATATAATTGGGGATTTCCTGAAAACTAACGTTCCATGGATGAAAAATCTGTAATGAGTAGAACTGGGATTTTAGGGCAAGAATTATGTATGTTTAGGTACCTAAAATAAGCTTGAAAGTAATAAATTAAGAAGATAAAATAATATAATAGACCCTCAGAAATGTATTTCTTCAAATAAAAACAGTGAAATAACCGAATAAATCAGAATACTTTTCATCCTAATTTGCTATGCAATATATAACAACAATCTTTTCCAAATTTTCCGCTGTCCAACTGCCTTTTGTTAGTCAATGTCAGTTTGTAAGAGGAGTAACTTTCGACGCAAAAAGAGATTAGAGGGGCATAGCTAAACCTATATTTTTTTTTTCATTTCATTGTTAGCAGAAATTATTTTTTCCGTTAGAAGTCATCCTGGACATTCTAGTAGCTATTGTAGTGTAAGAGTACTCTTTGATGACTTCTGTCTTGTCATCTATATAAGCCCTATTTTCTCAACTTCACTTAAATACACACAATAAGGGAGGCAACAGAACGTATATGAATCCTGACGTTTTACTTTTATTGTTTACCTATAAGGCTATAACCGATACTACTGGTATTTTATAAATTCAGAAGTTTTAAACAAGTTTTATATATATATATATATATATAACTCAATTGATTGTAAATTTTAAGTACGTGGATTGAAGGGATGTGTATTTTTGACTTTGTGACGTTTATTTTTATAAATAATATTCTAATAATAAACCCTTTTAGAATTTATTTTGTTTAATATGCACTTTAGGCACTAAAACCATGAATTTCATGAAACGTGGACATGTAATGCAATAATTAAGGAAGAAATGACAGTTACCCTAAAATGTCAGATGTAGTAATGGAAAACAGCATATCATAAAAAGAAGAAAATATAACTTTCTTTTCCACTTGCTCTTTGTACAACAAGAGAAGCTTATAAGATTCCAGAAAAATTATACATTGCATATAATATTACTTTGAAACCTAAGAAGGAACAATTATTTTCTTACAACCTTATAATATCTTGGTTGACGATGTTTTCTTGTATTTGATTGTCATGTAGCTAAGGAAACCATTTTCTTTCATATTTTTATGTTCATATAAGCGATAAACATTTTACTGATATTTGTTTATTTAAATTTCTGATTCATTTAGTCATTATTTTATTTTATGCTAATACATAGAGAAATAAAGATAATAATCATCATAATAGTACAGTTGCGAGCGAGAAATATTACAAGGTAAAGCAATTCGACTACAATAATTGTTTAAATGTACAGCACGATTATTTAGTCCTGACAGTCGCTGGGAATGTGCGCCTTGGTCAGGCGAGCCCATGAAGTTACGCCAAGGGATGTTCAGGTTATTCTGTTGCCTGCAGTCGGAGCGATCGGATGTCATGCATGCGGTATAGCGTTATATTTTCAGTACAGTTGAGCAGTATTGCATTCCTTTACCGATCGCTCGCCCCTATCTCTACTCCAGAACTCTCCCCACTACTCCTATTACTTCCCCTCTTTCACATCGCTGAGCTGTCAGGACTAAATAATCGGTCTGTAGCACATGACCGAGTAGAGTGGCTACATTGCGTTCAGAGACACACTTCGCTATATAACTATTAATATTATTATATACATGGAAATCCTGTATTAGAGGTTCTGGCAGATGCATCCTATTATCAGGATGTACATCTCACTTGACGGTATGTGTCAGAGGAACAACAATAAAATGTTTGCATATATCTCAAGTCTGATTAGTGAACTATTCTACTACACGATGTACGCAATGGACAGGGAAAGAAACTGGCCGTCCTACCTCACTATCTAACGGCTTAGTTGCCTCATCAGTGATGCCTTATTGATGTCGCTTATGAGGTTGCAACCATTCTATATCTATGAAATAAATTTTGTCGATGGAAGTTTTTGTGACATTACTTTTAGAAGCACCCTTGTATAAGTTTAAGCATATGAAACGAGTTCATTTTGTATTAAATAAGATATTCTGTTTGTATTTAACAATTTATAACATATTATTTTAGAAATTTAATGCCCAGTTAAATTACAAAATAATACTCACACTTTGATTACATTTCGAAAAACTTTAATATGAAAATATATTTCTTCCATAATATAAAAGAGTAGGGTAAACTAGGTAGTTATTGACCAGTATACGGTGATTGACCGCTTTCTTTTTTCAAGTATATTGTGAATAAACCGCGATCGTGATTTCACTTTTTGCTGCATATACCTCTAGTAACAACCCTTATTTGTGGTTAGTTGTCGCTGTTCATCCCACTGAGTTAGTGTCTGTCGTCTGAGAGGACTGAAATCGATTGGAAATGCAACTGAACGTAAAGAAGTGTAAGTAACTAGAGAAATTGCTATGAATAATGCACGCAATAATTTATTTATTCTGCAAAGGATACATAAATTCTGGTGCTCGTTTTTACACTCACAGTGTGAGAAAAGGTATAAGGTTTCGGTCCACAGAATATTATTTTGTTAAAGTTTTTATATGACATAAAAATGCCCCGTGGTCAATCACTATAAAGTGTATGTCCGCAAACTACAGTGATTGGTCGTTCATAAATTATTTGTTAGAATAATGACCAATTTGTTCCAATTCTATATATGTTATCGGTTAAATGATGGGGATTTTTACAGGACTGATACTATATTATAATGCCTAAGCCAGGTAAAGTGCATTATACAGGGGAAGCTTTACGAAACGCTACAGAACCTGTCCGCAGTGGATTTGATTTAAATGAAGCTGCCAAGAAGTTTGGTGTCCTAAAAGCAACCTTAGCGTCCAGAAACAAATATCCCGTTGAAGGAAAAGTGTTCTTTGGTCCTCGTCCAGTGCTGGGTGAAGCCATTTGTAATAACATCAGAGAAATGACACACACTTGGTTCTGATAAGGCACAAAAGAGAAAAATGGAAGAAGAGGCAAGAGAAGAAACGAAGCGAATAAGGAATGAAAGAAAAGGCAGCCAGAAGAGTTCTTTTCTTATTTTTTTAACTTTGTTATTTAACGACACTGTATCAACTACGAGGTTATTTAGCGTCGATGGGATTGATGATAGCGAGATGGTATTTGGCGAGATGAGGCCGAGGATTCGTCATAGATTAACTGAAATTTGCCTTGCGGTTGGGCAAAACCTCGGAAAAACCCAACCAGGTAATCAGCCCAAGCGGGAATTGAACCCGCGCCCGAACGAAACTTCGGATCGGCAGGCAAACACCTTTGCTGACAGAGCTACGCCTGTGGCGAATAGTTCTTAATGAGAAAGATCAGAAGAAGAGAAACGAAACAGACAAGAAAAAAGTGAAAATTGTGAAAATGTGTTGTTCAATCATTAATAAATGAGTATTCAATAACTGTGCAGTAGAAGGTCAATCACTAATAAGCGTGTGGTCAATAACTGTGCATAGACGGTCAATCACTAATAAGCGTATGGTCAATAACTGTGCAGTAGACGGTCAATAACTGTAAAAGTGGACTTGTTGTGTTTATTTAATTTATCTTTGCATTAAAATTTTCTTTTTTCTTTTATTTATTGATTTTGATTTGTTTCTGAATCTTCACTTGACCCAATGCCTTTAAAATTCTCTCAATAAGTTACCACCGTTTTCCGCTATTTCATTGTTTTATTATTCATTAGCTTAAGTGGTCAATCACTATACAGTTTACCCTATGTAACTGAGCATTTTATTTAAACCATTACTAAAATTAAACAAATATGACTCTTAAAATAAAATTATTTATAAAGCTTAAAACTCAATTCTTGTAACTCGTCACAAAAGCAATTTTTACATATTTACAGCCTGAATTTCACATCGTTCTCAAACTGAAAATAATTACCAAATTTTAGGGTACTCTATCGGCTCGCAGTTTGCATTATTTTCTATTGCTTTGAAACAGATGTGACGAAACTACATGACATCAGCGTGTAACATGTGATGCATGATACATATCCTACTCGTTTATTTTCGTCTGATATCACGACTAAATAAAATTTAGATTAAAACTTCGATATATTCACACACCAGACACGGAAATGACGTCTGATTTGTTTAGCGTTATCTCAAGGTCTAATAAAACTGAGAGATCTGGAATAACTTTACAAATACATACGGCCCATATTCAGTGTGTATAACACGTTTCATATAATATATTTACATAATTTCATTCAGAAAACATAACAAAAAATTGTCCATTCTGACTACATCCGGCACAGGACTCTTGGGATGCGTATCGCAGTGCTACTGCCAATATCTGAAAAATATAAATATGCCAGTTTTCGTAAGCTTGAGGGTCATTGGCAGGTTAGGTTCGGTTTGTTCAGGCTTTAAGTATACCGTGCATGTACGCTTTTTGGTAGGTAGGTAAATAGACTTACTATCGACTAGGGTGACTAGACGTCCTCTTCTGTCCGGACATGTCATCCTTTTTAGACCTTTGTCCGGGGTCCGAGCGGATTTTAAAAAAATTAATAAATTTCCTCCTTTTCGTAACTTGTATGCCTGATATTTTGAACTTATCTGATTTCACGCCTTTTTCAAGTACTTTGCCTGTAGATGGCAGCAGCATCGACGGAATATACTCTTTCTGTCCTCTTTGATTTCACTTTCATATGTAGCTATCTTTAAAATAATTATTATTAAGTTTTATCATAATTATTTTGTAATAAAATAGATATTAATATAGGCCTACTTTTAAGTATGATATAAGCCTAAATCTGTACTGTAAATATTTTGTAATAAAATAGATATTCACGTCATTTAAAGTACAATATAAGCCTAAGACTAAATCTAAATAGCCACCGGCGTAGCTCAGTCGGCTAAGGCGCGGGTTCGATTCCCGCTTGGGTTGTTTAACTGGTTGGGTTTTTTCCGAGGTTTTTACCAACCGTAAGGCAAATATCGGTAATCTGTGACCAATCCTGGGCCTCATCTCGCTATCACCAATCTCCTCGATGCTAATTAACCCAGTGCTTGATACAGCGTCGTTAAATAACCAAGTCAAAATAAATAAGTAAATTTAAGTGTGTCCTCTTTTTTCGAATAATGTCCTCCTTTTTGAAGCTTTGTGTCCTCTTTTTTTATCAATGTGAATCTGATCACCCTATCATCGAAAATAGCAAAGAAGGTGATTTACCCTGGACCATAGCAAAGAAAGCGAAACAACTTTCACTTTCCCGCGTGAAGCTGTAGTCGGGTGGTCCAGCGATAGGAAGATATTTTTCCTTTATATAAGTCATAGTATAGCTTCATCTTAGATATTTCTCTATTTCTTTGAGGTGTTTAACCTACGCGACGGGGATCAGCGAAGCGTGTAATAGGCACTTTGTTCTCACAGTCTGGCAGGCGCCTATCGCATTTAAACCAGTAGACGCGAGGTAGGATATTGAACTTTAGCATAGCATAGGCTTCAGAAGCGGGGGTTTTTCCTTGTCAAGGAACGCGCTGGTAGCGTTGTCTGAGGCTAGCAAACAATAGTAGCGTCTGGTGAGCGCATCACCATAGTTAGTATTTAAAAGGGCGGCGTAACGAGACGCGTCCCCAGAATACTACCGGCCGTGAGCCGATCGCGTGCGTCCGGAGAATATTACCGGCACTTGAACCGAGACGTGTTTACTCAGAATATTACCGGCATTTGAGCCGATCGCGTGTTTACTCACAGTCTACGGCCAGTGGGCCGATCGCGTGCTCACTCATATAGTTCACGGCACTTGAGCCGATCGCGTATATCATACAATTCTCGGCTTTCCTGCCGATCGCGTACGTCGTAAAGTTCTCGGCATTTTGAGCCGATCGAGTTTCTGATATAGTTCCCGGCCATCAAGCCGACCGAAGTGATAAAGTGGAAACTTCGCGCTTTTTAGTTTGTGATTTACTGAAAACGTAGTAGCAGTGATTTTAGACAGGCGTTAGACGAGATAATTACGTTGCCAAGATCATACGGAAGACAACAGCCAGTATTCCGTCTCTTGGACTCAAGTAAGGGACGCGATCTGAATAAACATACTTAGTGGAACTTTTCTCCTTGGTTTCTTTTCGTGTGAATGACAAACATCACATTATATCCTACACCCACAAAACCACAAGGTCCCTGAGAAGAGATCACCTCTACCGGGGGACAACATCTGTCACCGACGTCCAACTGAGCAAACCGACTTCTACTCTGCCGGCGACGCGGCAGAGGAAGGAGAGGACAACAAACTCGTGGCACTAGGTACCGTCGCACGCGTAGTACATTATCATGGTGAAACCATTAGATTATGTCAGCATTGTATGTGAAACTATCGGACAAAGTCATCACCATCAGTTTGGCGATAGTATATAAAAATGAAGAATTTCGGATGGGTGGGATCAGTTTATTGCTTTCGCAGTGACCACATCGTGTGCCTAGAGTGGTGTGTTACAATTTTGAGTTTATTTTCATCGATTAACTACTTCTGTTCTCTTCCGTGTGTGGGGTGTGAGGATATCGAATTTTCACCAAAATTTGGTCGAAACATCACTAAAAATATTCTAGACTACCATCCTCACGTATCTTTTCTAGTTACCGTATCACTCATCATCTTCAGAACAGGCATCTTGTTCTTCCTTATAGTCAGCATATCGCTGCATTGAGTATGAATTGATTGCGCAACCCCTAGCTATTCGAAGCATTTACACTTGAAGCGTCCACTGCAATAATGATGGATGTCATTTGGAATACATTTTGCAGGAGAAGCAATTGAAAGTTTGAAATGCTTAGCGCTCAAAGCTTAACTGTGACTTTTGCGATCATTACTGGACAATGACTATCAGTGTTAATGCCATATAACTCTCTATGTACATTCTATATGTCTTAAGCTGTGCATTGACAGTCTTGGTTCATTTTCGACAAGAAAGTGACATCCGTCATTCTTGCAGTGGACTCTTCACTTGGTACGAGTAATATACGCTCGTACAAGGACTGCAGAGGAGGGCAGTTTCTTTATGCTCGTCCCTCCGCTCCTCAGCCCGTAACCTGTCGCCGCACACCCCGCTAACCTACTTAACACTGCGAGTTCGAGTATGCACAACTTTAATAAGTGTTTCTTAGTGACTGCTGATTGCTGCAAGCGGTTATTTTGTGTCCTGTGATGTCTTAGCACAAGCCGTGATATCTTCATTCATTTTTAATGTATGGGACACAGTGCAGCAGAAACTATGCGAAAGTAGTACTGGAGGCTGTACTAGGTGGAATGACAATCAGTGCGTCATTTTTGGGTTGCAATCCTGATCCCACATAACAGATTGATCAGCCTAATGGATTTTCAAGGCAACCACTTTTATGAATTTGACTATATTGCCATCTAGCGACTGCAAAAGAAGTCATGTTCTAACCTTTATGGAATCGCATGGAGCAACTGTACTTGCATCTAACGGTCGTTACCAATGACGGTGGGGGCTCTGGTGGTTGTTCTCTTTTTATGTTGCCATTTCATAATGTGAGAATTAGAGATGAACAAAACTAACTGCCGCTCTCGCTAGCTGTGTTCGTTGCATTTGTCTTTCGAGCCTTGGCTCGTCATTCGCTTCGAGTCTCTCCCATCATTGTCGAAATAGCATTTGGTCGGGGTGGAAAGCTTTCGTAACTTTCAATAACATACAACATTGAAATAAATAACATTATAAATGTTTAAATGAGACAAAAAGACAAAACAGAACAGTATCGTAGTTATTAAAATGTCCTGATTCTATTATATGATATAACCTATGGTTATATAAATAGAAAAAAAAACAATTCTCAAATAAATTTGCATTTCTAAGAAACATAAAACATAACGTTAATATCTTTTACTTGAGATTGCACAATTGACTTTAAACATATGAAAAGGAAATTCCTAGCCTTTTAATAAGGGCCTAGTAATTAAATAAGGATTATTATTCACTGAAAGGTAGAGATGTTTCAAATAGACTACTTGATTGTTTATACATATACTGTATAACAGTTGCCAAAGTAGATAAAAGTTCAGTCAGGTATAAACAACTGTGGCGATTCAAGGCTGCTTGACTTCGGGAGTGATCAATCTCGAGTCTCGGAACACTCACAACCAGTCTTTACGTCAAGGACGCGACGTAATACAACATTGTCGTGCGGATTTTCGGCTGTAAGTCTCGCTTTCTTGATCGCTGTTCATCTCTAGGGAGAATGGCCAATCAGATATACTTGTATGTGATGAGGAGTTCGAGTTACAGCAGGATTATTCTCGTGTGGGAGCTATGGTCATAGAATATAGGAAAGTGTTTTGACATTACTGAATGTATGATTCTTGCATATACACACATTGTGCATGTGGTTGATACATTTCAATACTTTTCAGATGGAAAGCGGTTTCTGTATCAGACAACCTTAATGTGGTACGTGTTGTAACAGTCATTTTCTAAACACACTCTTATATTTCATATAAATT
The DNA here is from genome assembly GCF_040183065.1 of Periplaneta americana. NCBI lineage: Eukaryota > Metazoa > Arthropoda > Insecta > Blattodea > Blattidae > Periplaneta > Periplaneta americana. The sequence goes on from NC_091120.1 coordinate 102,360,948, forward strand.
ATAATTTCATCTCATTTTAATCAAGTGGAATTGCTAGAGGCTCGTCTTCTGTAATTGCTACCATAATAATTTATTGCCTTCTTTACTATACAGTTTGCCGTAGTATGAAAAATGTAATACAAAGGGTTAAAAATTTCGCCTCATCCTATCTCATTATGTACACTTAACAGAATACAGCGAAGTTCAGGCTTCAGGGGAAAAAGATAATATTGTATGAAATTTTCATCTACTAATTTTACACTCATTACATTCTTTCCCAAAGGAAAGTAAAAATTCTCTGATTGCAGTTATGTGGTCGCACATGTAAGATTAGAAACCGCAAATAGATATGCAGATAAAATCTTCTTGAAATGTGTTTCAGAACAATTTACCAAAACTGATATCAATAAATCGCCCGTTATCTAAAAATTCAAAGGCAAATTAGTAAAACATTTATCGGAAAAGACTTTTGAAACGACCTAGTATTGCAGCGTATTTCAATTTAGGTCTTCTCCGTAAAGCAGCGTTGTCAGACAGAGCCTAAACGGAGCGGAGCGCTCCACTATGACTCGTGGCGTGCTCCGGTGCTTCCACAGACATAAGCATGTTCACGCTCCGACTGCACTCTCTAGCTCCATAACCGGTTTTGGAGCTTACAACTCTGACACTACTGCCGTAAAGTCATGCTAGAAAGCCTCTTCCGTATCTCAGATATTGCAAAAAATGGGTGGAAAGAGAAACACTTCCAGAAATAGATTAATTACAATTGAGAAGGTATGGACGCATAATGCGAAAAGGAGATGCTCAATAAGCCCTCAATTGGACACCATCCGAAAACAGAAAATGAGGAATGCCATGGCCTACTAGGTATGATAGGACAAAGGACGGAAAGTAGGAAAGAAATGTCGAAGATGAAGTGTGTCTGTGTGTATCCAATGCCAGAAGGCTCGTCGTTCAACAAAACTGGCTAGCAATGAGATGAAAATGAGGCTCAACGAAGCTGCTAAGGCAAGAGGAGACATATCCTAAGTCTGAACAGTTTTAATAGTTTTAGATTAATACTCAACTGAACATTTTATCTTTAAATTCTCATCAAATTTATGATGAAATTTTCTCAGTTTCAGTTTTAAGCTTTCATTTCCTTAAAAGCCAGGCTATCTACTTCTACAAAAATTGTTCACTTGCATTCAATTTTTTTGTGTATGTACATACATTATACATATTAAGTAACAATTGTCCTTTGTTTCTACGGTCTTAATCGAAATTGATTATAATATATATAGGCAATAAGAAAAAAAGCCTAATTCACATTTCCAAATTATTTCGTTTCAAATCAATTAATGATATCATTTGACAAAATATTAATATTCTCAAGCTACAAATCTAAAATAACAGAAACATTTAGACGGACGTGGCAATATTGTGAACTGTAAAATACGTATTTGCATATAATTTTGATAAATGTTTAATAATTCAGACACTATTTACGCTAGTGATGTCAAAATTTGCATGAAGACATATGTTTGCTCCCAAAAACTGTATAAAATGAAGCTTATGGCATTTATATTTTGAAACATTGAAAATTTACCTTCGGTTCCTTCCTAAATCAGTTTCACATTTCTTCGTTCCTTATTTTTTTATAGCAAAATACAGCTGAGGTTTTAAAAATAACGTTTCGTCTGCTGGTAATCTAACTTTTTCTATCATTTCCCAAGTTGTACTCTCTTTACAACACAAATATTTCCATCGTTTTTATAACTGTAATTACATTTCCTTTTTCATATTTCTTCTTATTAGGCCTATTAGGATTTTTCTACAATAGGCCTACAATAGTTATCCTTCACGCAAAGAAATTTTCGTCCTCTTATATTTAATAGTCTTATTCAAAACATTACCAAGAATATGTTAGTATTTAACACTTCGTCGTTTTGATGCTTTTACTATTACTGTGCTAGCCATATGCTCCGCGGTTTGGTTTAAACTCGGCCGAGGTCCATGGTTTTAAAAAGCAATAGATCTTTCAACATGTGTCCCTCCTAGACGGAATTAAAACTGGGTATCCATGTCGTAGATTTGCGCCACATAAAGAAACCTTGTCTATGAGATTGAGCTTCAGGAAAATTTCGTCGACCATTTGTTGAGTTTCGACGCTGAAAAAACTTCTACAGTTGAAAGCGTCTTTAAATAAAGTGCTCCTACGTATTTAAAACTTCCGTTTTATAGTCATACAATTTGCTCCTTTGTATGATGAAAGATAAATCTCGATTATCATTGTCTATGTATGTCACAAAATCCGTTTGAACTTGTCGCCATTTGAACCAGGACTCCAACGTTCAAAACGGATGTTTAGACAAACTACTAAATAAGTACGCTGAGAGCTGGATTATACAGAAAATTTTACACTTTAAATATAATTTTACTTTCACAGTGCCTTGTGGAGACTGTTGTAGAATTGAATACACAAAGTAGGTAGGATAGTTGGGAAGCCCAAAGCAAACAATTTTGCTAGGCAACATGGTGTCGATAACGCGTCATTACCCCTCTACGCGATTACCAATTTGTCAGCGTACTGACTGAAAGTGAACAATCAGTACTTGCGCTAGGCACATTGGCAGCCATCAGTCAGCTGATAAGATCGTGTATGTGTCAGCGGTTGGTTTCATGTTCCTACTATTGTGCCTGAATGATGACATTTACCTCCATTTTCTTCTGGAAATGCTTTCTATCTCTTGCTTGAGAACTTGCTCTTCTAGGTGAGATGTGTGCGGTACCAACATGGTGGTTATCTAGAGTGTTAGTGTATTAATATTCGTCATTTTCTGAATGTCATCTTCCCTGACCGATAAGTTGGTCTATGTTGATTGGATTTAATTTTGCGTGGCCATATGGGCAATTTGGTTTCCCCCACGACAGCCAATGGCGAGGAGGACGAGGAGGATCTGTCATACGATCGTGATGGTAGCACAGAAAATCTGTTATACTCCAGGCATGTTTGAAAAAAAAAGAGCTAATCCATGGTGCGGCGTTGTGATCTTTTCAAAGTGTATGGAGGACACGCCGATCAATCATTGTAATTTAAGAAACACAGTTCTAGAGTTTTCTTAATAGTTTTTTACTGATAGGGTTAGATCATCGCGTAGCGGAATAACAAGTCTCTGCTCCCTAGTCGCCTGGCAAATACGCTTTGGCCACCCCAATTACATTTTTTAGTTTGTGTACAGACTGATTATTTAGTCCTGAAAGCTGAGCGACGCGAAAGAGAGGAAGTAATAGGAGGAGTGGGGGGAGTTCCGGAGTAGAGATAGGACCGAGCGGTCGGTAAAGGAATGTAGTACAGCTTAATTGTATTAATTGTACTGGAAACATACCGCTCTACTGCACGCATGACATCTGATCGCTTCGAAGCCAAGCGAGTGAATAACCCAAACACCCCTTGGCGTAACTAAATGGACTCGCCTGACCAAGGCGGACATCGCCTGCGACTATCAGGACTAAATAATCGTACTGTACTGGATTCTGATCCACTCTCTATGTAGTTAGCTAAAATATTCTATTAGATAATTCCCACAAGAGCTTTGTTACAGATCATTGACCTTAATATAATTACGACTTACACAGCGTTTCCAGAAATAAATGACTTCATAACTTTAACTTGTCGTTCTAAAGCTATTGATATCAACATGGAAAACTTAATTCTCTATTCCACATCGTCGTCGCTGGAAACTCTGAAGTTGTCTTCGTCGTGGTTTATTTGAGCATGATGATCACAATATAAACCCCAAACCATGGTGTGAGCTTGCATAGAAACATGGGATTATTACACATTTCCGTCCCCAATATGAAAACAAACTTGTGACTCGTACAGGACTCGCTTCTGGGAATATTAAACATTTCATCAGGTAGCGTCTATTATATGAAAGGAAAGATTGCTACGTGTAATTCTATAAAAGTAATTTAACTCGACATGTTATGTAGCTATTAGAATCTTCTATATTAGAATATTAATACAGAATTTACATTAAAAATAAGCTTCTTAAAATGAATATTTTTACCGATAACACGTGTTGAATTGTGTCGATCTCTCTGTATATCTGTCTCACTCTGGTCTTTTTATACACTTCTCTCGATTTTTCAGTCCCGCGCCGTGGCGTCGTGATCTAAGACATGCTGCCTAGGACTCGCGTTACGGAATGCGCGCTGGTTTGAGTCCTCATGGGGGAAGAAATTTTCTCATGAAATTTCGGCCAGTGTATGGGACCAGTGCCCACCCAGCATCGTGATGCACTTGGGGATCTGCGATAGGTAGCGAAAGCCCGGTTTCGCAAACCAGCTATAACGGCTGGGAGGATAATCGTGCTAACCACAGAATACCTCCATTCTGGTTGGATAATAGTCCACCTCTGATTCGGCATGTGGACATGAGGCAGCAGCCGGTTGGACGGTCTTGGCCCTTCATGGGCTGTAGCGCCATGGATTTACGTTTTACTCTCGATCTTTCAATCTGTCTATCCGGCCACCTTTCCGTTTGTACGACCATCCGTTCATCTTATGTTGGCCTGCGATTTAGTTTGTCTGTCCGTCTGTCCATCCATTGATCTGTCTATCCGTCCGTCCGTCTTTCCATCCGTCTGTTCGTCTGTCAGTCTGTTCCTCTATCAGTCCGTCCGTATGTGTAGGTGCAGCATAAGTCTCTACCCCGAAAATGCAACTGAGGTAACCTAACAAACTACACTTCGACTCAACAATGCCAGAAGCTTAGCTGCAACTGTCTCTATCTCTCTGGCGGCAGTTAACTGAGTTAATCGAGCGGGAGTAAACTTAGAAATTCGTCAGCGTATTAATTCGTGTAACGAGGCTACTGTATATTCCACGTCTGTTTGTCAGTCCGTATGTATGTATGTATGTATGTATGTATGTATGTATGTATGTATGTATGTATGTATGTATGTATGTATGTATGTATGTATGTATGTATGTATGTATGTATGTATGTATGTATGTATGTATGTGTGTGTGTGTATGTATGTATATGTGTGTGCGTGTCTGTGCGCTTGTATGTGCATTTATATTTGTGTGCATGTATGTATGGCTCTTGTCTAGCTTTCTCTCTCTCTGTATGTCTCTTGTTTGTATTTCTCTTTCCTTATCTCTCTTATCTGTCTTTCCCTATATTTTTGTCTCTTGTTTGTATCTGTCTCTTGATTGTCTTTCTCTCTCTGTACTCGTATGTCTCTCGTCTGTTTTTCTCTCTCTGTTTGTCTCTCGTCTGTCTCTCATCTATCTTTCTCTGTGTGACTCTTGTCTATCTCTCTCTGTATGTCTCTTGTCTATCTCTCTCTGTATGTCTCTCGTCTTATTATTTCTTTCTGTATGTTTTTCTCTATTTCTGTATGTCTCTTGTGTGTCTTTCCCTCTTTCTGTATGTCTCTTGTCTGTCTTTCCCTCTTTCTTTATGTCTCTTGTCTTTCTTTCCCTCTTTCTGTATATCTCTTGTTTGTCTTTCCCTCTTTATTTATGTCTCTTGTCTGTCTTTCCCTCTTTCTGTATGTCTCTTGTCTGTCTTTTTCTCTTTCTGTATGCCTCTTGTCTGTCTTTCCCTCTTTCTGTGTGCCTCTTGTCTGTCTTTCCCTCTTTCTGTATTTCTCTTGTCTGTCTTTCCCTCTTTCTGTATGTCTCTTGTCTGTCTTTCCCTCTTTCTTTAGGTCTCTTGTCTGTCTTACTCTCTTTCTGTATGTCTCTTGTCTGTCTTTCCCTCTTTCTGTATGCCTCTTGTCTGTCTTTCTCTCTCTTTATATCTCTCGTCTGTTTTTCTCTCTCTGTTATTCTTTCGTCTCTCTCTCGTCTATATTTCTCTGTATGTCTCTTGTCTATCTCTCTCTGTATGTCTCTCAACTGATTACTTCTTTCTGTATGTATATTGTACGTCTCTTTTTCTGTCTGTTTTCCTCTCTAAGACCTCTGACTATCTTTCCCTTTGTATGTCTCCTGTCTGCCTGCCTGCCTGCCTGTCTGTCTATGCAGAATTTATGGACATTTTTAAGAGCGTTTAACAGGGACGATCAGAAGAGTAGTAAACTCTTGTGGTATGGAGTCGGCTCGATTCCGGGCATTCACTTAATATAACACAGGATATCAGATTGACAACAATAAGTCGACCTGGGTAGCAGAGTCGGTATAGTGCTGGCCTTCTGTGCTCGAGGTAGCGGATTCGATCCCGGCCCAGGTCGATGGCATTTCTGTTTAAATGCGACAGGCTCGTGTCAGTAGATTTACTGGCATGTAAAGAACTCCTGCGGGACAAAATTTCGGCACACCGGCGACGCTGATATAACCTCTGCAGTTGCGAGCGTCGTTAAATAAACCGTAATTTAATTTTTTTATAGCAATAACCAAATATCCATTCTCCAGGAGAAATTCGAACCACCAAACGCTTATCTTAGTCTTTGCTCATACCCCACCTTGTCTATTGTTGAATATAATTCTTTGTATTAGGCAAGAAAACGATTGTATGCTCATTGTCATTTATATAATCCGTCTCGGTTTGTACGAGGCGCACCCAGAAAGTAAGTTTCCCGATTTTTTCCTCTTGAAAGTAAACGTAATTAGCCGTGTCAATTGCGCATGCGTAACAGATCTATGACATATCAATCATATGCCAGCCGGACAGGTCCCGCCTGGTGCCAGTAGCGTGGCAGCAGTGGTCCGAAATGGAAGCTCTTATTCCTTCTCCCGCCGCCTGCGAGGTTCGGTCGGTGATAAAGTTCTTTAATGCACAAAGCATTGCGCCAATTGAAATTCATCGGCAGCTCTGTCAGGTCTATGGGCCGAACATCATGAGTAAGCAGATGGTGCGTCGCTGGTGTAGGCAGTTTTCCGAAGGTCGTCAAAGTGTCCATGATGAAGAGCGCAGTGGGCGACCGACCCTCATCAATGATGATCGTGTTGAGCTGGTGCGGCAGTGCATCATGGAGAACCGTCGCTTCACGATTACGGAGCTGAGCAGCCATTTTCCGCAGATATCGCGATCCTTGTTGCATGAGATTGTCACTAAGCACCTGCTGTTGAAAAAAGTGTGTGCCAGGTGGGTGCCGAAAAACCTGACACCCGAACACAAAATGCAACGTTTAGGAGCAGCACTGACATTTCTGCAACTGTATCACGATGACGGCGACGAGTTCCTCGACAGGATCGTCACGGGCGATGAGACTTGGATTTCGCACTTCACCCCGAAAACCAAGCAGCAGTCAATGCATTGGCGGCATAGTGGATCTCCGGTCAGGACGAAATTCAAACAGACGCTGTCGGTACGGAAAGTGATGTGCACGGTGTTCTGGGACAGGAAGGGCATTCTGCTCATTGTCTTCCTTCCAAGAGGTGAAACAGTGAACGCTGACCGTTACTGTGAAACACTGCAAAAATTGCGACGTGCCATTCAAAACAAGAGGCGTGAAATGCTTACTGCAGGTGTTGTGCTCCTCCATGACAATGCTCGTCCACATACGGCTCGGCGCACAGCAGCTGTTTTGACGGAATTTGGCTGGTAGTTGTTTGATCATCCACGCTACAGTCCTGATCTTGCTCCCAGCGATTTTCACGTTTTCTTGCACCTCAAGAAATTCCGTCCTCCGGTGAGCGTTTTGGCAACGACGAAGAGCTGAAGAGGTCTGTCACACGCTGGTTCCATTCACAGTCGGCAGAGTTCTACCCACAGAGGGATGCAAAAGTTGATCCCACAATACGACAAGAGTCTCAATTCTGATAGTGACTATGTTGAAAAATAGCTGAAACATTGCTGTACCTGTTGCCAATAAATGTTTTCCTGAAAATGTGTGTTCTTTTTTAAAAAAAATAGGGAAATTTACTTTCTGGATGCGCGTCGTAATATAATACAAAGTGGCTGAGACATTTGACTAAAAAGATAATAGCGAGTTAAGTGATCGTAGCAACTGCTGACGCGAGAATGTTTAATAGGGTTAAGGACATCCTATATCTGTAGCCTAATGTTTTTAAATATACTCTATTTTCAGCTTTTACCAAACATAGAACAATGACTTTTTATCACATACACTTACTCACTAGTCTTTATTTTAACTAAGAAGTTTCCGCTTATCAAAAATACGTAGAAACTGAAAAAAAAAATTAATTTAGGATATATAATTAATATTTTTTTCGGTTATTTCAATATCTTTGCGAAATGTTAATGTTGAAATTTAAATAAGTCTTGTTGGATTATGTTCGGAACATTGTTGGTTCCTTCACATAATAGGTGCTGAGAAAATTACTGGGCGTTCCGAACTCTTACAATGTAGTCTCAAGGACATAGTATTGAAATTATAGATTGAATTCTTAATAATTTAATGCTAATAAAACGTATTGGCATTCGACTTAATTAGCGAATATAAATGCCCTATTTAGTAGTATATAATGAAGGCGAACATATTACCAAACGAAGAAACTCACTAAAACTATTATTATTATTATTATTATTATTATTATTATTATTATTATTATTATTATTATTATTATTATCATTATTATTATTATTATCATTATTATTATTACTACTACTATGATCAAACTCGGGACTCACCGAAGGGCTTTGCAGAGAGCAATGTTTAAGAAGCACATTCACAGCAGTACTCCGATTTCACTGAAAACTTCACTAAACTCTTCCTCCAACGCTACTATTTACGTTTCATAATCTTAACTGACATAACTGGAATTATTTCATTCGGCGGTTTTCTACTAATCGGACCATAGTTTGACGTGCGATATATTCTGTTACATTTGTGAAAAACAGAGTATTCACAATATCTTCTGCTTCATTCTTAATATTGCTGTATAATTGTCATGCAGTTATTTCATAATTTATCGTACGTAGTTTAAATCAGGTATTGAATAATAACAGTTCACAATTTAAAGAACTATTGAATAAACAATCATACAAAACAAAACATAAATTGACACGCAGAGTGTCTGATATAGAATAAATAATACATTTCCTTTGTGGAATTGCATTGAAATGTTTTGTACATATACGTCGATATTACAAACGTACTTTCATATCATATTGAAAGTAATTTCCTACTCGGCTATCGAAGGCCGTATAGAATCGGACATAAACAAGTTCGATCTAGTAGCGCATTTGACCCATGTTAATGTACGGGTATATTTTAATTCAATTACACAGAGTTTAATTCTCTTTATATTTTCTAGTATTTTGTACTTTGTACATATAACTATAAAGGAACTTAAGTGAAAATCTATCACTTTATAATCATAGTAAATGTATTAGGAGTCATTCTGGATTGATTTCGAGGTTTAGATAGATATAATATGTACGACCATAGCTCACTTGGTATTTTAAATATCACTGTTAAAATCTATAGAATATAATGTCTCATGGACTGAGACAGACGTGTCCATTCAGTGAGTTCGAAGCACTGTAAGACCCCTTCCACTACCCTCTGCATGACAGAGGAACGATAGTACACTGACGTTCAAAGATATCCGATCGTACTAATCGATAGTGATCGATAATTTGTTGGTGTAAGTGTGGACTCTGTAGTTATTACTTCTATGAATAGATGGCGAAGATAATAGTCACTGTTGCCAATAGTAGATAAATATACCCATGTTATAGAATGCAATTTTTAATCCCATTCTACTGATTGTAAAACAACACTGACTTTGGCTGGAAACCGCTGATATAGGCTATTAGAAGAATAATTTAAGCTTAATCTACTTAATAATTTCCCTGACACTTTTTAACGGCTCCCAATAATGGTGCCACCTATTGAGAACTAATGGAACCTTTCAAAGTTTGTCAATTTTTCATATCTTTTGTTCTGACATCCCGTGATTGGGAAGTTCACTTACACGATCATAAAATCGTAGGTTGGACCCTTTTAACGCCTGTGTACTAGTGATGCTTGTACCTTCCGGAGTTTTTGAACAAAGTCGTGTTCTTCCATGTCGATTGTGAAGAAAAGAAACTTCCATTCGCAATGGAAGTAGAAGTTTTTGTTTGCAAGTATGAAATAAATATTAAATGCCTCATTTTCCGCCTGGTTTTACGTGGCTTTTCAAAACCATCATACTATGTGTCACTCACAATATTCTGATTTAATAGGTAAGTCTACCGACATTATTATTATTAGTCTAATATTCTTCCGTTTTTTTTTCTTCTTCTTCTTCTTCTGATTATTATTATTATTATTATTATTATTATTATTATTATTATTTTTAGGGTAAGCAAGGGTGAATAGGGTCAAAATTCATATTTACTCTAATAACTCACATAATTTAACATCAAAGCTAAAGTGTGATACTTCGTCAGAAAGATGGTTGTTTTAGCTACACGTTTAAATGTCTATATTAGAATTAACTCTGCAACAATTTAGCATATTTAGAAATTAAACAAAGTACTGCATGACCCTTTTCACCCTAAGCAGCCAGGGTGAATAGGGTCATCAAGAAGGACGAATGGAAACACTCTTACTTTTCATTTTTATTCGTAAACTTGTACAATAAAATACTTATGAAGATTTAGATCCAGACAAATTATACAGAGTGAGTCGTAAGTATGTTTTGAGCGTGCTCCTGGATCAAAAATAAGAACAATTCCTTACATGAAAATTTGACGGAAAATGCTTATTTATTGGAGAAATGGTCATACTTTCTTTTTGTTCTTTTTTTGTTGTGTCACAAGTACATGTTGGGAAACTTGTCATTTAACCTTTACAAAAGACGCTCAGTGTGTCCCCGTCCATTGTTTCACATGCCTGAGCACGACGTACACACGACTGGCGAATTCGCTCAAACACCATGTTGTCATCACGGATCAATTAGCATGCATTTCCAACACGTTGCAATAGCTCCTCTGCATTATTCACTGCTGTTGAATAGACGGCAGCCTTCAAGTGACCCCAAAGGTAAAAATCTAATGGGATTAAGTCGGGTGATCTGGGTGGCCAAGGCACTGGGCCACCGCGTCAAATAAAAACAAAACACAATGTACTACTGTATTGTTACTGTGTTGTTTGTAAACAAATACTGGTACAAAATCAAAACAAAAACAACACAATATGATCAGATGCTTATGAAAACGAAAATCACTATTTCCGTCAAATTTTCATATAAGGAATTGTTCTTATTTTTGATCCAAATGTCCTGTTTTAATTATTCAATGAACATCTTCCACAAATAAATCTCTTCTTACTCTCAGCTCTAACACAATTTTCATGGTACCACTCATTCCCCTTTCCCATGCATTGTACCCAGTTTCCGAGCTTTAAAAAAACAGGATCACTCTATTTAACATTAAAAAACCACATGGAGTGTTACATTCACCTGATGATTTATCTCCTGCCGATGATGATAATGATGATGGGCACCTTTTCGAACATCGAACATTCAGTTCAAACCCACAAGCTGAAAGTTTAGGCCTAAGTATTCTCTTTGCAAACTGCTTTTATTGGTCAACTGAGAACACGGTTTGTCCTTCCCTATTCTTTACCTGTTGGTTGACCTCACTTTCCAGACGTCTTTGTAGGCAGTAATGTGGTACATTGAAGAGCTTCGTACTTCACGATAAGCTTTTATTGCCCTCTACATACACTCCTCCAATCATGAAGACTGCGTCTTCCTTCTGTATTTCCCTATTTATGACAAATATAAACCCTATTTCAGTGAAATCAGTTAAAAATATTTTGACCCTTTTCACCCTTAAAATAGTGACCCGAATCACCCAAAGAGCAGTAATATTTTGCATCGTAAGGTTTGCCATACTGATTGGTCTTAGTAGCTCAACATATGGGTAACCTATCATTTAAGAGTCCACTTTCAACTTAATTACTAAATCATATAAGTATCACAATAATAACTGGTAAAACGCAGATTATATAAACACTACAATTTAAGAAACTAAACAAAATATTGCTACTTATCGTTACAATAGCAATTTTCTACCTCAAACACCGCACCGAAAACAATACAGTTATAGTGCTTTCCCGCCTTTCTGCATTGAAGAAGTTCCCAACTTCAACGCTAGCTAGCGCACAATCCAGTATTCTTTGCTCTTTGGCTTACAGAGCGGAGTTTTCAAAACTGACCCGATTCATCTGGTGACCCGTTTCACTCTTGTTTACCCTATCATCATCATCATCATCATCATTATTATTATTATTATTATTATTATTATTATTATTATTATTATTATTATTATTATTATAGTATTAGAGTATTAGAGTTAACTTTTCCTGTTCCACACAATCTACCCATATAGATCTAGTCTACACCTGTGGAGTAACGGTCAGCGCGTCTGGCCGCGAAACCAGGTAGCTCGGGTTCGATTCCAGGTCGGGGCAAGTTACCTAGTTGAGGTTTTTTCCGGGGTTTTCACTCAACCCAATATGAGCAAATGCTGGATAACTTTCGGTGCTGGACCCCGGACTCATTTCACCGGCATTATCACCTTCATCTCATTCAGACGCTAAATAACCAAAGATGTTGATAAAGCGTCGTAAAATAACCCACTTAAAAATATATATAGATCTATGAACATTGTGAAATCAAATTAATAATGGCTACGTATATTGGACAAGAACCTTTTGGCACAGTCACAATTTATACGTGTGGCTGTATCAGTTATAACATCACATTTTGAAGTTTGTTTTTGCTCTAGTCAGTGAAGAAGATTAGGGAAAAAATAGTTAAAAATAATTATTACATATTATTACACACATAATTATATAATAAACCAAGTTCTTTACAGTGAATTATTGATTGAATTAACACGAGGACGACGAAATTAATAATTAGTTAATAACTGATCAGTAGTATATCAAATGTTATATTAGAAGCAGCATACAATAACTCACTAAAGACAGTAACTTGCTTTATATTCATTTTCAAACCAATGTTGATTGTGTTATATTTTAAAATGTAACTATAGGCAAATATTTTCATGGAATAATTATGTGTATATATGTATTATTTATGTTGATAAGTCGATAAATAAACAGTCATTGATAACAGCTTTTAATGAAGTGCCGGCAATCCACCGTGATTTGTATCAGTTACTTCTCCATCTCCACTCCTCAAACGTAGGCTGAAGTGTTGCGGGCTGTATTCAGCACTGATTCGGTTCTATCTATTGCTTTGGACACTCCTGGACTATGACAAATTGTCATTGCGGTTTTTGTGATATACTTACGAAATTCTTTTAAATATATGACAGAAATGGCAGAATCTTTGCGTATTTAATGTTGCCAATACCTTAAATAAATGCACTTACATTAAGGAATTTGTATTATTAAATAATGTCACTTTTTCGTTTTCAGATTTATCTCTCTCCTTCCTCAATATTAACTACAAAATGATGAATAATATTGGTATTGGTATTGTTGTTATATTTGCGCATCTGTTCTATCCTCGATTGTGAGTGATTCGATAGAAAGTAGAACGAACCCGCGTGTAAGGGAATTCTCTATTCTTCGCATTGCTTTATTCATTCATTAAGTATATTTTTATGACTCACACTTATTTTCAATTACAAGTTGCTTCTACTATATTGGAGTAGTCTCTACCTCCTGTTCTCTAACTAAAAGAGATCGCATTTCCATCTCGTTCTAAAACATCCTGGTAACCTTCCTGTTGAAAATTGCTATATATAATGTGACGTGCAAAACTGTATTCGACGTACAAAGAGGTAAAAACGTCAACGTTTTAGCATAAAAGGTTTACTCTGACGTCACTCGTGGTATTATGGAAAGAAAAGGGTAAGATGGACTCTGTGCCTCATCGTTTACCACAGGGTTCGTTTCGCCCTATTTTCACTCACTCACTCACTCACTCACTCACTCACTCACTCACTCACTCACTCACTCATTTATTTATCTGGTTATCAGAAAGAAATTAATCCAGTCACTGATCTGAGTGACCTCTGCACGCAAATTCTGTTTTCATACGATTTTCACAGGTGAAATGTACAGCTATCATTATAAAATTCAAACTATAATACTTAAATATTTTTTCTGTGCCTTAGTTCTCCTTTCAAAAAATCATATATACTATGTGCAGAGTGAACCGTGAGTAATGTCATTAATTTTAGGGGGTTATTCTTTGAGATACTTGAAACAAAAAATTTTAACACAATTTTGCTCGTTTTTACTTTGTTTTCGAGGTAAAAAATGTTTTATTCGAAACATTTTATGGCGTGTTGTGGGAAAGCAATTGATTTAATTCCCAATATGCTCAGTTACTTTAAGAGAGCAGTATATTATGATAATAAATTATTGAAAGAATTTTAGTTTTGCAAATCTAATCTTTCAGGTGAAGCTTCCTGTAAAGCAGATTTGAATAATTTCAAGGGAAAAATTGAAATTTTTCCCTTGAAATTATTCAAATCTGCTTTACAAGAAGCTTCACCTGAAAGATTAGATTTGCATAATATATACGTCACTGTGTACGTTAACAGAAAACCACAATTCTAAGTCACACAGAGTTTGTGTGCACTCGATGTGGGTCTCTGGCGTTTCGTCAGCCCACGCGAGTTGTGTGGATATAAAGGGAAAAGTTGAGACGATGTCGGGTGGAGTTCCCGGGTAGCTCAGTTGGGAGAGCGCTGGTACGTTCAACCAGAGGTCCCGGGATCGATACCCGGCCCCGGAACAATTTTTCCCTTGAAATTATTCAATTTTAGTTTTGTCCTTGAAATAAGTAGAAATTTTATCCGAACTAATGTTATACTGTAAAATTCCTTTGCATGAAGAAAAGTTACATTTTTTCTGATCAAATTTCTGCTCACTTACAACTTACTTACAAATGGCTTTTAAGGAACCCGCAGGTTCATTGCCGCCCTCACATAAGTCCGCCATCGGTCCATATCCTGTGCAAGATTAATCCAGTCTCTACCATCATATCCCACCTCCCTCAAATCCATTTTAATATTATCCTCCCATCTACGTCTCGGTCACCCCAAAGGTCTTATTCCCTCCGGCCTTCCAACTAACAAGAACCTTATTCTCAAACGACCTTACTCTCTCTTCCGCTCTCAAAGTGAGAGTCCAAGTTTCACAACTATACAGAACAACCGGTAATATAACTGTTTTATAAATTCTAACTTTCAGATTTTTTTGACAGCAGACTAGATGACAAAAGCTTCTCAACCGAATAATAACAGCCATTTCCCAAATTTATTCTGCGTTTAATTTCCTCCCGAGTGTCATTTATATTTGTTACTGTTGCTCCAAGATATTTGAAATTTTCCATCTCTTCGAAAGATGAATCTCCAGTTTTTATATTTCCATTTCGTAGAATATTCTGGTCACGAGACATAATCATATACTTTGTCTTTTCGGGGTTTACTTCCAAACCTACTGTATCGCTTTTCTTGCTTCAAGTAAAATTTCCGTGTATTCCCTAATCATTTATGGATTTTCTCCTAACATATTCACGTCATCCGCATAATATATTCCGTTCAATTCCAAACCCTCTGTGTTTGCCTGAATTTTCCTAATGACATATTATAGAGCGAACTTAAAAAGTAAAAGTGAGAGTGCATCTTCTTGCTTTAGCCCGCATTGAATGGGAAAAGCATCAAACAGAAGCTGGTCTCTGCTGTAAGTTTTATTGAGACACATTTAATTAATCGAACTAGTTTCTTTGGAATACCACATTCAATAAGAATGTAATATAAAACTTCTCTCTTAACTGAGTCATATGCCTTTTTGAAATCTATGAATAAGTTATGTGCTTTTTCTTACTTAAAGAACAAAAAATGAAAATCTTTCAATCATTTATTACCATAATACACTGCTCTCTTAAATTGACTAAGGATATTGGAAATTCAATCATTGGCTTTCCCAATACACGCTGTTAAATGTTTCATTTAAAACAATTTTTATTTCGAAAAGGAAGCAAAAACGAGCAAAATTATATTAAACTTTTTTGTTTTAAATATCTCGAAGAATAATTCCCGAAATTAATGACATTACTTACGGTTCACTCTGTATATATACGTGTGTGTGTGTGCGCGTGCGTGCGTGTGTGTGAGAACCATTTCAGAATAATTTAATAGGAGCAATAATTTTTTCCGCTGTAAACCATTAAATATACACCAGGCCCTATGTTATAAAATCTATACTCCCAATTAGCTTAACTATTACGAACTAATATTTATTTTTAGTACTGTATTTCGAACAAATGCATTGCATAAGGACCGCGTCTTACTTCTTGACACCAGCGTTTAATTTCCTGGTTTCCAGCATTGAAATTAGTCTGTTGTTCCATCCTCCTACTCAAACTTCTGTTTCTTACAATCGTGTGTATTTCCTGTTTCTAACGTGTTTGGTTTTCCTCTTATCTTTTGGTCAGACGACACCCATTCCAATGTCTCTTTTGTTTATCTTTTCCCTTCTATTCTAATTAAACACCCATTTATCATAATTACAGCAATTATTTGTAATATTCTGCACAATAATATTTTGTACATGATTTTTCACAATATATTAGTTAATATTTTTTACTTCATTGGAAGCATTATTTATGTCCAAAAATCCATTTCGATTACTTCCAGTTCAAAAATGCTTTCCTCTTCCATAATATTTATAGACACGAATAATTATGTTATTTACAACTATGTTGTTAATGTTAATCTATTTTGAACTGATGTATTCCTGCTCATAAAATTTCGTGAGGAGAAATATGTAAAATTTATGTTGAATTAAAAAATAAATTACACAATTTTCTTTAATAGAAGTTAAATTATTTCGTTCACTTCGTTTGAGAATATTTTATTCTGCTTTGGTATTTAAAGTGTGAATAATTGTAAGGAAATAGAGAAAGGGAAAATCTTTCTATTCATATATTTTTTTTCTGGCTCTGAAATGAAGAAATCCACCAAAAATCTTCTCTTTTGAAACTATAAAACTTCGGTCGTGGTAACAAGCATAGCCTATATACTGCACCGAGTGTCAAATGAATGAAAGAGAGATGTGAGCAGTGCATTAAAGGCCACCTGCTCACCAGTTGACTTGCATGCGTCCCTTTCACACCACAACTTGGCACAGAATCTGTAAGGTCGGACCGACAGTCTTCGACTGCATGTGGGACAACGGGTTAACGACCAGAAAACTGCAAAATGGAACGACATGCGTCTCTATCGATTATATCCCGGCAATCCTCCTAGAATCTTAAAGAAAACAAATAAAATCTCAAGCGATGTAGTAATTTGTAACACTATTCTGGTGTTCTTAGTCAAAGTATAAAAACTACATTCTTGCAGTTAACATCTCCTACTTCTGGAATCAAGATATATAGTTCTTGATTGGAAGTTTCAAGGAAATATTTTAGTACCGATATCGTAATGAATAATGATTTTATTTGCAAGTTGTTGGGTATTTTGTTATTGTAAATTTAGATATTCGCGTAAAACCAACAGCGTACCCTAGGATATAAAGAGCGGGACCCGTGCTTCACGAGACTGAGATCCGGTGTAGGCTTCAATACCGCTCGAAGCAATTATCTTGTTCAGTACTTCCCGAGGCTTTCCCAACTGTAAGACGAATGTCTGGTAATACAACGGTGAATCATCAGATTTTATCTTGCTAAAATACTATTTCGCTATCTCAAATTGTATGGACTTTAGATTACAGCACAGTTCATTCAGCGTTGTTAAAACTCAATTGAAGGTCAATAAATGAATTTAATGTTTTTCTGTCAATGATTTAACAGGTTATACATAATGTATAAACCTTTATATTACATATTTAATTGTTGGTATTAACTTTTTCGTCGCTTTTACTAGCGACATCATCAGATACCATATTTTATAATCATAATAAAGTAACCTCTGTAATTGTATACCATTAAACAAAAAGTTTAAAAATAAATATACGGTACAGAGTTAAATATAACATTACAAGTCTTCATTATTTGAATCTAATTAAAATATTCTTGTAAATAATATCAATGCTATTACATTAAAATATGAAGACTTGTTTACAATTCACGTTTGATTATTGTGTCATATGGAATATATTGTAGCCTTTAGTATGTTAATGTATGTGAGCCTGATATTATAACATTGATAAATTTATATTGACTCACATCCGTTAATTTATGCTAAAGTTAATAGTTATAATTCAACGTTGATGTATTTGTTAAGAAGATAATTAATATGTTTTGGTAATAAGAGTAGATTATACGTTCTATTATTAAATAAAATTCGTAATACTAAATACAAATACTAATATTTACACACAGAATACTTAATAAATTTTACAGAAGAAAGATTTCGTCCAAAGGGCTGGAGTACCTAAATCGCTCATTGTATTTCCGCGTTGAATAGCAATACTTAAGCGTTGACGCAAATAAGTAGTGCAATGACGATCACCAGTAATGGAGATCAAAATTTGGCCGATTTGAGGTATCAAAACTTTAGCGTCATGACTCCAAGGACCCAAGGTCTCCACAGCAAAGGCGATAAAGGTATAATTGTCTAAAAGCTGAGCATATTTATTGTCTTTTTTCTTCACGGCTAATTCAGCAGCAGATGCTGCGCGTCTGGAGGTATTCGGTAAGTGAGATGGAGCTAGAGTGTCAACGCAAGTGGAGCCCCAAATTAAAAATTTTCCTCTAGACCATGGAATTAAAGTGAGACCATCGGGTCGTTTACCATCCGCGGTTCCTAAAGAGACGGGATGCCACAAGAAGTCAGAGATCTTTTAATGATATCATTGAGTGATGTATGTCTGGGAATGCGACCCTTGCTCTTCGCACAGCTGAGTGCATGATGGCCGTAAATATCAGCAACTTCTCCCCAAATACAATATAGATATATTCTATAGATTTCTATTATAGATATATTCTTCTAAATTAGAAGTAGTAGCATGAAAATTGGATATTATCAACGTGTTCGAAAAGTATTTATGACTTCGATCTTCAATGTAGAAGGGGTGTAGTATGACATTGTGATATCAGAAGATTTCCGAACTGAAAGTAAAGTATTTACAAATATTTGTTTAGAAATGAAAATTATCACAATGTGATTAATAATATTTTAAGAAGATTCGTTTATAATGTTATATCTTGAAATTTCAAGGTAGGAAAATATTAATAAATATATAATTTTTGGTATCGGTAATATTCAAAATGATGAAAAAATTATTGTTTTGTATTTTACGAAATTAAATATAAAGGAATGTTGAGTGTTCATAAGTGGAAAGAATTATATAACATAAATTAGGCAAGTAGGTAAACTTACGTAATACTTTGTGTTATAGAAAATTGTCTTCAATCTAGGCTAAACTTTTAACTTTATTGACAATTATATATGTTATTATATTATGAATGTATAAAATATGGTATCTGATGTCGTCGCAGTTAAAATCGACGAAAACGTTAATACCAACAATTAAATATGTAATATAAAGATTTATACCTTTGTGTAACATGTTAAGTCATTGACGGAACAACATTAAGTCCACCTATTGAATTTCAAAGACTTATCTGAAAAAATTCTTCAAAATGAATTGCAAAGTTCAATTGAAGGTGTTATAGGCGTACAGTAAAACCTGTCTCGTTGAATACCGCTATATCCTGGACAGCTTCCTATGTTGAACGGTTTTGATTGAAAGCGGGAAAACTTTTACAGCTTTATATTAGAGGTTCAAAGCAACAGTGGCGTGAGTTACATTTTTCGAAATTTTAATTTATGCATGTCAGAAAAAAGAGTGACCTTTTCTCTTCCATTTAAAGTATCAAGCAACATTATACTTGCACAAATAGCACCTTAAATTGTATTTCAATAGATTTTTCAACGCAAAAGTTAAAATATCTCATGTCTTACAATTCATGACTTATGCCACTGTTGCTTTTAGCTCATCATATGTCTGTATCTGGGACACCCTTCTATCTTGAATATTGGACATTCCTTGTGATCCTATCTTGGACAAACAAGTACTACAGATTGCTTTCTGATCAGGTTTGAAGCTACAGGTGCATTTGTCGACTTCTAAAATTGCGACAAACTTTCAATGTAAATGTGCAAAAATGTACCAACCATATTGGACTAGAGAAAACTTCACTGATAAAGATGATTATGAAGCAAATGAAATCAGAAATGAATGTGAACTAATTAATTAATTCTGGAGAATCGAAATTCAAATAAAATGTTAATGGAGTGGCCAATGACCAAGAAAATATTGAGCAATAGATGTTCAAGAATGAATTTCAAAGAATTAGTACAATTAATGTATGTTAACAAGTCAAGTACGGTAAACAGCTTCCTCTAGTTGAATTAATTACATAATATTCTGCAGTAATTCCAATTTATACTGTAAATTTTGAGCGAGGACTTAGTTGCACGAATCCTGTAAAAACTGAAATAAAATTTGAAACCGGCTTTCAGTAAAAAGACCTAGCACTCTGATAACAAATGTTGAAGGACCTGCTCGTAAAGAATTTGATTTCCCAATATCTGGAATGCTTATAAAATAGACTATTTTATTTACTCTAAACAGAGGTCTAATGGTTCACTTAGGCCTACATACACCTATAATGTGATAAGATGGGTTGAATGTAATAAAATTCCAAGAAGCAAATTTACATATTTATTTGTTTCTGAATACTTGTTAATTTGAACTTTCTGTACAACTATTTAGAATTTTGCACAATCTTTTCGCAATTTACGCAAATATAATTTCTTATTTGTGCACTTTTGCGATAATTATTTATTTTCTAACTTAAACCCTACTTCTGATTATCTGCTGAAGTAATGAATACTGGGCAGTATTTTTGAAAGTGAGATGAGAGCGTAAGTTTCTTCAGTGTTATGAATGTGGAATGAAAAGTTGGGTTTCTCCAATAACTTTGGCATATTATTCACCACGAAAATAAGAATTACATACTTACTTACTTACAAATGGCTTTTAAGGAACCCGAAGGTTCATTGCCGCCCTCACATAAGCCCGCCATCGGTCCCTATCCTGTGCAAGATTAAGCCAGTCTCTATCATCATACCCCACCTCCCTCAAATCCATTTTAATATTATCCTCCCATCTACGTCTCGGCCTCCCTAAAGGTCTTTTTCCCTCCGGTCTCCCAACTAACACTCTATATGCATTTCTGGATTCGCTCATACGTGCTACATGCCCTGCCCATCTCAAACGTCTGGATTTCAAGTTCCTAATTATGTCAGGTGAAGAATACAATGCGTGCAGTTCTGTGTTGTGTAACTTTCTCCATTCTCCTGTAACTTCATCCCGCTTAGCCCCAAATATTTTCCTAAGCACCTTATTCTCAAACACCCTTAACCTATGTTCCTCTCTCAGAGTGAGAGTCCAAGTTTCACAGCCATATAGAAGAACCGGTAATATAACTGTTTTATAAATTCTAACTTTCAGATTTTTGGACAGCAGACTGGATGATAAGAGCTTCTCAACCGAATAATAACACGCATTTCCCATATTTATTCTGCGTTTAATTTCCTCCCGAGTGTCATTTATATTTGTTACTGTTGCTCCAAGATATTTGAATTTTTCCACCTCTTCGAAGGATAAATCTCCAATATTTATATTTCCATTTCGTACAATACTCCCGCCACGAGACATAATCATATACTTTGTCTTTTCGGGATTTACTTCCAAACCGATCGCTTTACTTGCAAATAAGAATTACATAGTAGGTTTTTTTGTATAACAGTACATCCCTTAAGCTTCATTTTTCTCCTTTTCTCTACATTTCAAAATTAACGTAAGCTGGTGAACTATATATCGCGTAGAAGGAAGAAGTTGTTGACCATTTATCCAGTGGCATTAGTTGCAGGAAAATTACAATTGAGGGACTTGGCATTCCAAAATCAACTGAACGCTATGCCTTTGCTCAAGAGTATCTTTTTTTAACTAGGTTATTTTACGACGCTTTATCAACAGCTTAGGTTATTTAGCGTCTGAATGAGATGAAAGTGATAATGACGGTGAAATGAGTCCGGGGTCCAGCACCGAAAGTTACCCAGCATTTGCTCATATTGGGTTGAGGGAAAACCCCGGAAAAAAACCTCAACCAGGTAACTTGCCCCGACCGGGAATCGAACGCGGGCCACCTGGTTTCGCGGCCAGACGTGCTAGCCGTTACTCCACAGGTGTGGACTCAAGAGTATCGAACATAAACAGCAATATAACTTCAATTATAAAAGCATGGGAACAAAACAGCAATGAGCAAAGGAAAAAAAAAAAAAACATACGTAAAACTCCGAATGATGTAATAAGTTATAAAGTTTTCGATCGCGATGGTAACGGACGATAATAAACTCCAGTTTCGTCCGCATTGAAAGTGTTTTCCTCAGTAGCATTCGACAGATTAAGATCAACATGGCATACTGGATTATCAGTAAACAACAGTGTTTTACGTCCAGCCCTTTGCATGTTAACCCATTTTAACCTAGCGTTACCATATGGTAACGCAGTGCAGAAAGGAATATAACTTGCTTCATACACATCCTTAATTAGTAAAACTGGAATTTTTCTTTGTGAATCCAAGCTACATGATTGGTTCTTTCTTATTACATTATGAAATTACAAATTTATTATACCAGTTCGGCAAGAGCAGCTGCGCGATTTAAATGTTGCTTTCTCAGCAGCAATTTTGGAGAGCAACAAGAAGTAAGATAATTTATTTGTTACTTTGATTAATTTGATTGTAATGTTTGTTGTGGTATTTTACTTACCTGATGATTGAGTATTCATGTATATCAAGCACAAGTTTACAATCCGTAACATTGTTGTGGATATAATGCATTGTTTCTTACGTTACCATATGGTAACGCTAGGCTAATATGTTGTCACTCATTCTTTGTGCTCCCTTGCTACTAACAATAAGATGGAGGAGTTGCAAGGAAGTACAAGTAACAAAATGTATGTTACAAACAGTGCTTGAAAGCGCATGAGATACTTTTGGAATTAGAAAACGAAAAATTAGAGCAATCTACATACAGCCGCCAAAGCCCAACTTCGTATCTGACAATAACTCTGCAGATGTAGAGGGTGGCATGTTCGACAGCCTAAGTGGAAGGAAACCGAGTACTGAAGCTGGGATTATTTTTGTTAATAGCGACAGAATAGGTGCACCAGATGATATTCCTTTTATAGAAGAAGAGGAAGTTGAAGAGTCATCTGTGATAGAAAGAGAATGATACCGTCAACATTGCAATGTATGGAAATGGTGCCATCAGGGAAACGTAAGTGGATAAAACAGTGTGTTATAACAGTTCAATCGATTTCTCCAGAGAGCGAATTTTAAAGACAGAGATATGACAATTTTTTTCATTATAAAAGTTCGCTTTATCTATGTAAAAACTGTTTTAGCCCATGTTCACATGGTTGTTAGATGTAGCTATACAAAATGCTTGGCAGCCAAGTAGAAGATCTGGCTCACCATTGAATGAATTAGAATTCAAATGGGAGATTTGAAGAAGTCGGGGAGCACCCCAAAAGGCAAAGGGTGACCGTCTACTTCAAAATACAGCGTTATTGGAGCTACGAGACGTGTCCAAAAAGTAAGTTTCCCTAGGGCCGTTTGCAGAAATAAAATACAATTTTATGGAAAGATGTATTCGAACAGATACAGAAATTGTTGAACTACTTTTTTAACATATTTCCACCTGAATTTAGACTTTTTGATACCGTGGTATCAACAGAGAGGTGCAATCGGCTGTCACACACTGGTTCCGATTCCAGGCGGGAGACTTCTACGAGGAATAAAAGTTGTTCCCACGGTGTGACATCTCTCAGTTCCAGTGGGAAATATGTTGAAAAATAGTTAAACAATTGCTGTATCTGTTTCAATAAATCTTTTCATGAAATTGTTTTCTTTCTGTAAACGGCTCCGGGTAAACTTACTTTCTGGACGTCACTCGCAGAACATCTGATTATATTAGATACAATGGAATGGAACATTAGTGATTCCGATACCAGGAAACAAAAGACAGCGATGTGCTAGTGAGAATACTCTTCTGACATACAGCTTCCTCAAAATTTGATGTAGCTTATATTTTTTGTTATATCATAAGAAATGTTTTACCTTACTACTGAAATATGTGAAAATCACACAAAAAATTTATGTGAAACGTTAATGTTATGAAAATGTGTTTTGTTCATACGAGTATATTGTGACAATAATTCTATTATGTATATTTCTTCAGGTATTGTGAAAGTAATTTTCTTATTTTTGTATTTTTTGTATTATTTGTATGGAGTATGGTATTGTGTGGGGCAGAAACGTGGAAATTACGACGAAGTGAAGAGAAACGAATAGATGCATTTGAAATGCGAATAAGGAGAAGAATGGAACGTGTTAAGTGGACAGACAATAAGATTTGAATCCGTGTTGGAAAGAGTGAGTGAAGAAAGAATGATGCTGAAACTGATTAGGAAGAGGAAAAGGAATTGTTTGGGTCACTGGCTGAGAAGATACTGCCTACTGAAGGATGCAATAGAAGGAATGGTGAATAGGAGTGAATGATGAGTTCGGAGCAGAAGAAGATATCAGATGATAGACGACATGAAGATATATGGATCATATGAGAAGAAAAACAGGAAGGCAAAAGATAGGAAATATTCGAGAATGCTTGGTTTGCAGTGAAAGATCTGACCTTGGACAGACCACTTAATGAGTGATGAATATATTATTTGTATGCTAAAGTTCAGTTAAGTTCAATAAATTGCTTGAAAGATGTCATTATAAGGCAACAATCCATTCTTTAAGATTTGACAACATAATGACCTAGCGTTACCATATGGTAACGCCCTGTAATTCCATATATTCGCTTCAACAATTGAAAACAAAAGCATTGTTGTGTTCAATTACATCCATTTAATTAGTCTATAACGAAATAAACGAAAAACTTGACGAAAAACAATTCAGGCTTTTAAGGGTTAATTTCCTTCAGTCAGTCACCGAACATATCAGCTCTTATCCATGCTTTTCTATTGGGCTGCCCAACTTCTTGCCCACCCGACCTAAACAACCAGTGACATACAGCCGCTAGATGAGGAAATCATAGTCCGTTAAACTTTTGTATAGAAAATAATTAATACGGGCTTTTAATAATGCTGCTCACACGTTGCAACAATGCGACAAAATTTGCAATTTCTTTTATCAAATCAATGAATTGCAAAAGCGTAACTACACTCGATGTTTCTTGAAGATTAACAAAACTCGATTAGCAACACAGAACATCGAATGTTATATGTTTGAGATGTCTTTATTCCAATGTTCTTTTGTTCATCTTAACTTTGATCACAACAGATTGGCCAGCCTAATGGACTTTCAAGATAACCAATTTTATCAATTTCACTATGCTGCCATCTAGCGGCTGCAAACCAAGTCATGTTATAACCCTATGGAATTGATTGGAGCAACTGTACTTCCATCTAACGGTTGTTACCAAAAATCCTTTTCGACTGTGGAGGCTTTGATTGTTGTTTTCATTTCATGTTCCCATTTCGTAACATGGGAATGGCTAATATTATATAAGTGTATGTAATCAGGAGTATCACCTTACTTTGAACTTGATATATATTTCATAATGAGATAATTTTTTCCTCTACATATTTGGAAATCTTAACACATTATGTCTACAGATATTTTTAATATGTCAAATGCTCTTTGCAATTTTGTCTCCGTAACGAAAAGAGATAAGGGAAGTTGAAGTGCAGTTCGAAACCCGATCCAATCATAATTCACGCAATGTGAAATTGAGATAATTGTGTTAGTTTCTTAACTATATAGATGAATATGGAATAAATATCTTAGAAAAGAATAAATATAAATTTGTAAATATTGTAAATTTCATTGAATTTGTTTGAGCTTTTTATATAAGCCTAATATGTTTAAATGTCTTACTTTTTGTGTAGTTCGTCATTTATTATTATTATTATTATTATTATTATTATTATTATTATTATTATTATTATTATTATTATTATTATTACTAAATATTCGCTCAAGAGAAGACTAATTTACTAAACAGTATGCTAGGGTTTTAGTTTAGTTATACGGTAAACTACTTACTGCGTATACAGGGTGTTTCCGAGGTGGTGTTACAAATTTTTCAGGGATGATAGCGAAGGGCACATGTATCAATTTGAGATCAGGAACCATTGTCCGGAAATGACTGAGTCGAAAGTTATAAGCAAAAATAGTTGTTTGGAAATGGAATTGTAATTTGGCAACACGTGCCCTCCTTCCCTTAACCTTTGGAACAGTCGTGGAAAAATGGTATGGGCCGGATGTCTCCTACGTGGGTACTTCGTCCGATACAATCTGTGAGCTTGTCTACTGTTCCCATTGGATCATCTCTATTCGAAAATCAGGTCTGCTTATTCCGCTCTCGTGTACTCCATTTCACTAGGACTGATCGAGTGGACACTGCAACTTGTACACGTACACTGCTGTCTACAGACGTGCATATCAGGACCGACCATGTCCGTTACACATTACGCTATCTGCATTGCTTTAGTGTAGTTTCCTGTCCCCACCCCTCAGACAGCGCACTGAATGGAATACTGTAAGTAGACAACGTAAACAATGTCAGATGAATACAGTATGTGTAAGATGTACAGATAAATACACATAAATAAGGTGTACAGAGGAATAAAATTATTTCATTTCCACACAACTATTTTTGCTTGTAACTTTCGACTGGATCATTTCCGGACCAGGGTTCCTTATCTCAAATTGATACATGTGCCCTTCGCCATCAACCCTGAAAGTTCGTAACACCACCTCGGAAACACCCTGTATATACACATAGTTATTTTATGTACACAGATAACGGTGAAAGATAGCTCTAGTCCTGTAAAGATAAAGTTTAACAAATCTATAAATTCTCTATAGCAACACGGTTTTTTTAATCACTTTACATAGTGGAGTGCTGTACTCAGTGTTACAGTCCAGGAGATGTCTCTTTATTTCAAATCTCTTTACTTCAATAATGGGGCAGTCAAACAGAAGGTGTTTCACACTGTGAAGGTCTTCGAGGCAGGAACAAGCAGAATCGATGTCTGGTGGTATGTTGAATCTGTCGAAGTAAGTTCCAAATTTCCCATGTCCAGAAGGAAACTGCGTTGATATGAAAGTAGGTTGGAAGTGATGGCTTTTGAGTCGGTCGTGGACTATTGGGAAGTAAGTGTCTTTTTGTTAGTGATCCGGTTGTGCTTGTCGTCCATCTAGTATTCCAGGTTTGATGAGTCTGTTGTCTTATATCTTGTTTCTTGATATATGATATAGGTTGAAGAGTGTAGGTCGAAGTTTCTTTGCTGGAGGCTGCTGCTTTCGTTAACTCATCAGCTTTTTCGTTTCCTCTTACTTCATTGTGTCCACGGACACATTTCAATTTAAATGAATCGCAATGGAAGCGGGGGAGTTGAAAGGAGAAACAATAAAAAGGTATGTGATCGCGCGTCCTTGCAAGAGATCTTGGATAGAAGATGAAGTGTCTGTGTGAGCTCCAAGCCAGTTAGTCATTTCTCTCACTCCCTTTTTCACCGCTTCGTTGAAGGAATTATGAGAATTTTCAAGGGAAGAAACTGAAATTAGAAGTGACGTAATATGTACCACATAAGGGAACGCATTTACAATGTATCGTAGCTTCCAGTTATTTTTTTGACCACCTTACTTCTCCTGCGTCCGAAGCATAACTAACGGATATCAATTACATCTTAGTAGAAGTTAAGATAAATTATTCTTACAGATTTAATGTAATATAATGCTATGAAGTTACAAAACAGCCTCAGATGTGGTACTGACAACAATGTGTGTATAGTGTGTTTTGATTAGTTATTTTACGACACTTTAACAACTGGTGTGTTTATCTAGAGTCTGAATGAGATGCAGGTGATAATGTCAGCGAAATGACTCAAGGGTGCAGCGCCGAAAGTTACCCACCATTTGTTTTTGATGGGTTAAGGGAAAACCCCGAAAAACCTCAACAGGTAACTTGTCCC